>NC_141691.1:893973393-894282980 GCF_964263255.1 Lissotriton vulgaris | reverse complement strand
TGTATCTCTCTCAACGCAGCTATCCACTGCTCACTCATTTCCATTCTGAGAAAATTAACTTTCTCTGACTAAACTAACCTTAGCTACTTTATCCAAATTGATTAACCTGCCTGAATCTCGAATTTCGCTAAAGAAGAATAAACCCCCTCTCTAAACTACCTGCGCCTATCTCCTCATAAACTACGCACTGATACCTGCCCTGACGCTCCCTCTAATTCACGCTCCTGGACCCTACCATTATGCGCGAAATCCGCAGGGGGAGACGTCTCGCGCCGCTCGCCCTGCGGAGCCAATGCGCTACAGTGAAAATGTCCACAGCGGCTAATTTGCGTCATGGTGTATGGCTACAGAAATTGTTAGATAATGCTTACTATGGTAGATTAGCCAAAGACAAGATGATTCCTGCAAGGGGGCAGTCCCTGTAGTCACATGCTGAAATAAGAAAGTAAAGGGTTTCTAGGTAGTTCCCTGGTGCCATTTTCTGGCATATTGCGCTTCCCGGTATGTGAGCCTGGGTGCTCCACTTACTTCATATAGGTCTATTGCCCTCTGATAATACCTGTTGCAGCCTTGGTCTGGGATTCAAGGATGTTTGCTACGCTTCGGAGACCCTTATTAAATGTGCAGTCTTCCGCGGTCTGTTCCCGGTGTGCGTGTGATCGCGTCATCACGCAGAGGTGTGTGTTCGCTAGGAGTCGAGGACAGACTATGCCTTAGAGTGCAAGGAAATGCCCTAAGGGCTGTTTAACATTTGAAATGATTATGTGCAACTTATATTAGTAAGTTCATATCTGCATATGCTGATTGTCTTATGCAGCTAAGTATATTGACGGAATTGTGTACAAATTTCGTCTAATGGGAATGGTACCTTTTGGGATACAAGTGCAGTGCAAGCATTCTGCGTGTTGGGTAATGAAAATAAGAAAGAATAAATGGTCAAAATTATTGTTGGTGAATGCTTGAAATCGAGAACAGACTATGCCTTAGGGTGCCCAAACGGCTGCTTGACATTTGAAGTGATTATGTGCAAATTATGGTTAACTGATTGTAGCAAGTTTGTATTAGCATATGCTGATAGTCATATGCCGCTGAGTGTTATTGGCAGAATTGTGTTAAATTTTCACACTGGTACCTTTTGGGATAAGGGTGCATTACCAGCATTCTGCGTGTTAGGGTGGTGTAAATATATAAGAATTAAATGGACCTGTTTAATGATGGTGAATCCTGCTTGCCCCTTTGACTGATATTTCTTAGGGGTTGATGTGCTCAGCATCAAACGCACACTACTTGGGTGACACCTTACCTTGTGTGGGAATCATTTCAGGTATTAGACTATTGCCTCAGACATCTTCGTGTCCCCTGTCCGGGTGTAAATTGCTGTACCAATTTTAGGATATTACATAGAACCAAATATATCCGATTTCAAAAGTTATTTAGTGCATTCCATGGAATGTTGTCGTTCATCCTGTTTTTTTTTAGTTGAGAGGCGATAGATCCAGTGGTGTTCTTTTTGCAGTAGTAGGTTTTCCCCTGCCCCAGATGTTGCCCCGATCAGTTCTATGCTGACCCACTGCATATCATTTGGAGTATGGCCTGTTTTGTTAAAGTGGTCAGTCATTCTTGTGGTATTTCTGTTGCTGCAGATGTTGCTTCTGTGCTCCCGGATTCTGATCTTTATTTTTCTGCTGGTCATGCCGATGTATCGGAGACCGCTTGGGCACTCAATCATGTATATAACATGCAGTCTCTTTGGATGTCTGCTCATTTGAACAAGAATAGCGGTTTCTCCCACTTCAGTTTCCCGGTATTTTGGATTTTCCAATGTTTGTTAATGATTTTGGTCATTTTGTTTGAGAAGGTGTTATAGGTTGATCCACAGGTCAGCGGTATTGTCATGTCTATTCTTTGGTTCTCTTCTAACAGGGCCTCCCTGTTCTAGTTCTGTGCTCTTTATTTGGATGCACCTATTATTTTCTTGGGGTAACCTCTGTTACCTAGTTTCTTTGCTAGGTTTTTCGATTGTTCTTGATAGTCCTTAATGTTTCTACAATTCCTTCTGCAATGGAGGAATTGTCTGTATGGTAAGTTCTCCCTGAGTGAACGTGGTTGGAAACTGTCAAATTTGAGAAGAGTGTTTCTGGCTGTAGGTTTATAGAAGGTTGTTGTTTTCAAAAGGCCCTCTTTTGCCTCAATGGTTAAGTCCAGAAATGTGAGTTTCCTTTTGTACGCCGTCCTGGTGAAGCGTAGGAAATGGTCACAGCAATTACGCCATGTTAGGAAGGTGGTAAGTGTCCCTTCTTGGCCTTCCCATATCATCAGGTATGCCCAGATGTGGGTCCCTTGCTCTCTTTGGCACTGGATTCAAGCTAGCCTGGCTGATGAAGGGTGTTACCCAGAAACCGGTCCCAGAATGCTTGTTTCCGGTCCAGGGAAGACCTGACTTGGCAGTTCGGGCTGGACTGTTCCCTTGAGCACAGGGTCAAGACTGATTTGCATATAGCTGGGTCTGAACTGAGGTGGTGAAATGAGCTAAAGAATGATGATGGATTCAACCCAGATCTGTGACTGGGGGTGAGTGTCTGAAAAGTTTCAGTGCTTCGTCCATCATCTCCTTGTGTTTGCTTTGTTCGCCCTAAGTTGGCAGATTATGTCCAGATTTGGGTCCCTTGCTCACTTTGCCACTGGGTTCGAGCTAGCCTGGCTGAAGAAGGGTGTTACCCAGAAACCGATCCCAGGATGCTTGTTTCTGGTTCAGGGAAGACCTGGCTTGGCAGTTTGGGCTGGACTGTTCCCATGAGGCACAGGGTCAAGATTGATTTGCATATAGCTGGGTCTGAACTGAGGTGGCGAAGTGAGATAAAGAATAATGATGGATTCAACCCAGATCTGTGACTGGGGTTGAGTGTCAGAAAAGTTTCAAAGCTCCGTCCATCATCTCCTTGTGTTTGCTTTGTTCGCCCTAAGTTGGCGGGGTATGCCCACACCTGGGTCCCTTGGTCACTTTGCCACTGTATTTATGCTAGCCTGGCTGATGAATGGTGTTACCCAGAAACTGGTCCCAGGATGCTTGTTTGCGGTTCAGGCAAGACCTGGCTTGGGTGTTTGGGCTGGACTGTTCACATGAGGCACAGGGTCAAGACTGATTTGCATATAGCTGGGTCTGAACTGAGGTGGTGAAGTGAGCTAAAGAATGATGATGGATTCAACCCAGATCTGTGACTGGGAGTGAGTGTCTGAAAGGTTTCAGCTCTCCCTCCATCATCTTCTTGTGTTTTCTTTGTTTGCCCTAAGTTGGCAGGGTATTCCCTAACGTGGGTCACTTGCTCACTTTGCCACTGGATTCAAGCTAGCCTGGCTGATGAAGGGTGTTACCCAGAAACCGGTCCCAGGATGCTTGTTTCCAGTTCAGACAAAACTTGGCTTGCCAGTTCGGGCTGGACTGTTCCCATGAGGCACAGGGTCAAGATTGATTTGCATGTAGCTGGGTCTGAACTGAGGTGGTGAAGTGAGCTAAAGAATGATGATGGATTCAACCCAGATCTGTGACTGGGGGTGAGTGTCTGAAAAGTTTCAGCGTTCCGTAAATCATCTCCTTGTTTTGCTTTGTTTGCCCTAAGTTGGCAGGGTATGCCCAGACGTGGGTCCCTTGCTCACTTTGGAACTGGATTCAAACTAGCCTCGCTGATGAAGGGTGTTACCCTGAAATCGGTCCCAGGATGCTTGTTTTCGGTTCAGGGAAGACCTGGCTTGGCAGTTCGGGCTGGACAGTTCACATGAGGCACAGAGTCAAGACTGATTTGCATATAGCTGGGTCTGAACTGAGGTGACAAAGTGAGCTAAAGAATGATGATGGATTCAACCCAGATCTGTGACTGGGGGTGAGTGTCTGAAAGGTTTCAGCTCTCCCTCCATCATCTTCTTGTGTTTGCTTTGTTCGCCCTAAGTTGGCAGGGTATTCCCAAACGTGGGCCACTTGCTCACTTTGCCACTGGATTCAAGCTAGCCTGGCTGATGAAGGGTGTTACCCAGAAATGGGTACCAGGATGCTTGTTTCCAGTTCAGGCAAAACTTGGCTTGCCAGCTCGGGCTGGACTGTTCCCATGAGGCACAGGGTCAAGACTGATTTGCATGTACTGGGTCTGAACTGAGGTGGCGAAGTGAGCTAAAGAATGATGATGGATTCAACCCAGATCTGTGACTGGGGGTGAGTGTCTGAAAAGTTTCAGCGTTCCGTCAATCATCTCCTTGTTTTGCTTTGTTCGCCCTAAGTTGGCAGGGTATGCCCAGACGTGGGTCCCTTGCTCACTTTGGAACTGGATTCAAACTAGCCTCGCTGATGAAGGGTGTTACCCAGAACCCGGTCCCAGGATGCTTGTTTTCGGTTCAGGGAAGACCTGGCTTGGCAGTTCGGGCTGGACTGTTCCCATGAGGCACAGGATCAAGACTGATTTGCATATAGCTGAGTCTGAACTGAGGTGGCAAAGTGAGCTAAAGAATGATGATGGATTCAACCCAGATCTGTGACTGGGGGTGAGTGTCTAAAACGTTTCAGCGCTCCGTCCATCATCTACTTGTGTTTGCTTTAATAACACACATTTTTATTGATTTTAACAAAAATACCAGCCAATCATCAAGATGCCATGATAACAGAAGGATGCGTGCAACGATCTGGACAGTCCAAAGGATAATTACATACAGAATCAAAAGGACAATTTTGGAGCATCCCTTACGAAACTAAGCCAGGCCCCCCAACCACTTCCACCGAACCCAACGATACTTCCTAGGGCAGCCACGTGCTCCATACATAGTTTTCTCTTGCATGGCACACCAGTCAACCCCCGCCCGCCATTTCCCCACGGTAGGAGGGTTAGGACTTTTCCAGAAAGAGGCTATGTCTCTCTTCGCCATCACCATTGCTGTAGTTTAAAATAATTTTTAATTCCTGGACCCGTCCAACCCGTCCGTGATACCCAAAATGGCATGCTTCGGGTCAGGTGGAATCGCCCAACCCCAGTCCCTCAGTGAGTTTCTCCTCAATTTTTCCCAAGAATCGCGCCAAGCGTGGGCATGACCATATCCCATGGAGAAAAACAGCTGGTCGAAAGTACACCTTGTGCAGGCAGGGGTCGGTAGAAACCTGGTGCGGTGCAAGCGTACCGGTGTCAAATAGGCGGCATGTAAGAAATAAAGCTGTGTCAAATGCAATCTTGCGGAGGAAGTGACTGTCCTGGGTGCAATAAGGGCATCTCGACAGTCTTCCTCCTCCAGGGGGCCCACCCATTCCTCCCCATTGAGTCCGCAGCCAATCAAGTGAAGTAAGGGTATTGTTAATGAGTGTCCTGTAGATGCGGGAGACACCTCCCCTCCCCAGGTTCCCCAGCAGGATTTGTGCCTCAGGCGGGCTGTGATCCCGGAGACGTGTACCAGTCGTGAAGTGCACCTGAAGGGTGTGGCGCAGCTACAAATAGCTGTAAAACTGTGAGTGATGCAGGGAGTATCTAGCCTGAAAGTCCTAAAAAGGAGCGCATGTGGTCACCCACTCAAACGTCGCCCAGCTGTGAAATACCTATTAGGTCTCACGGCCGGAAGCCCTGTGGCCCATTGACTTCCCTGAGCCAGGTACCCTGCCACAAGGGTGTCCATTGGGTCAGTGTGCGAGTCCATTTGGTATGACGGAACGCCTCCACTAGGCCAGGAACACAGAACATGTCATTTCTGGCAGACGAGACGGGACCGGCACCCCATACATCATCGATTGGATGTTGAACAAGCCTAACTCGCTGAGTTCCAACCTGTAGGCCGGGTAAGACCATCACCCGTTAAACCAATCATGCAGCGAAAGCAAACGCCTAGCCAGGTAATAAAGGTTTAAATGAGTCATCCTTAGCCCTCCTTCAAAGGAAGGGATCTGGCAGATGTCCAAGGCCAGTCGGGACCTGCCATTCCCCCAAAGGAATTTGCTAGCCAGGCTGTCAAGCTCCCGAAACCACGCTCTTGAAAAATGTAGGGGAGTGTTTTGAAGCATGTAGAGGAATCTGGGAAGAATCATCATCTTAAAAAGCGCAATTCTTCCCATGGGGTTCAGCGGCAGTGGCTGCCATTTCTACAGGTCTGCCCTGGCTGCTTCACCAGGGGAGTGACATTGAGAGCCCAGCTAAGTTCAGGGAGTAAGGTCACGAGTATCCCTAAATACTTAAATGACTGTCGGTGGAACGTTATGGTGGACTGCCAGGATATGTGTAGGGGGACCAAGACCGACTTGTCCAGGTTAAGCAGCAGTCCGGAGGTTTGTTCAAAAGACTGGAGGATCTAGAGGCAGCGGAGCCCCGAACTTGTGAGTTTGGCCAGGTAAATCAGGACGTCGTCCGCGTAGAGGGCGATTTTGTCTGCTTCTTTACTGGACCATTCCCAGCCCTGTACCTGTCCGCTAGAGCGTATCAGGACCGCCAGGGGCTCCATCATCAGATCGAAGAGCAGGGAAGAGAGGGGGCAGCCCTGCCTCATTCTCCTGTAGATATGGAAGGGTTCAGCTAGAACCCCGTTCACCAAAACATGCACCCTCAGACGCGCGTACAGCACACGGATGAGACCATGGAAGCGGGGTCTGAAGCCCATCTCCGCCAGGACATCGTCCAAAAACCCCCAATCTACAGAGTCAAAGACTTTTTCAAAATCTACCAGGAGGAGTGCGAGGTAGGGGGTGATTAAATTGCGATGGGCCAGGGCTGAGTGAAGCTTCCTCAGGCAATGTCGGGTACCACGTGATGGCATGAACCCGCATTGGTCTGGATGGACCAAAGTGTGTAAATGGGGTTTGAGGCGCTGAGCGAATATTGTGGAATACAGTTTTAGCTCTACATTAATAAGTGAGATGGGATGATAGTCCGCGCACCGAGGCAAGGGTGGCTGGGATTTAGGAAGGACCACAATAGTGGCCACATCAGTCTCTGGCGGAAAAGAACCCTTCTCCACTGCCTCATTGAATAGCTGGACAAGGTGTGGAGTCAACGTCTCACCGAACAAGGTATAATATTCTTGAGAGAGGCCATCCCGACCCGGCGTCTTGCCGGACAAAACAAGAGCAATCGCTTCCCCAATCTCTACACGAGTGATGGGGTTGCCGAGGTCTTCCTGAAAGGCCGAATCCAGATGAGGGAGTTGACTGTCTCCAGCTCGCAACATGTCGGAGAGGGACAGGGAGGGAGCTCGGGCCGTGAATAGCTGGCGATAAAACAGAGCAAAGGCCTGGGCCATGTCGGCTGAGGATTTACATTCTGAACCGTACCGATCGATGATTTCAGGGATTATATGATTCGCTCTGGGGTAGGTGGCCAGTCTATGGAGGAGGGAGTCATTCTTGTCTCCCCAACTGTACACCCTAGCGATAGAAGAGCGCCAGAGGAGTTTAGCCGCATCCATCTCTTCAAGTATTTGAGCAAGGAGTCTTACTTCCGAGAAGTCAGGGTTCAGTGCGGTGGACCGTTCAAGGCGTAAGGTTTGTGCCTCACCGGAGGTAAGGTGGTCCAGTTGCATTCGCCGCTGGGTTTTGAGTTGCCCCTTAGCGACTCCACGGATTGTGGCCTTACCAGCTTCCCACAAGATACCCGGCCACAACACTGAACCTTCGTTGGTGGGGAAGTAATGTTGAAGTTCCCGGCCTTCCACTTTCCAGAATTCCTTGTCTTGGAGGAACCACGCATTCAATCTCCAAGTCTGAAACATTGAGGCAGGAAGACCACCCACAGTGAGCATCACCGGAGAGTGATCAGATATACCCGGCGGAAGGATAACGACATCTTGGAGCCTAAGGCAGTCGGTCGAGGGAATGTAGATGATGGCTATACGCGCTTGTGTGTGGTGTGCGGCTGAGTTGCCTGGATGTGGGTGCCATGTACGCCATGTGTCTTAAAGACCTAGGGATTCAGCCCAGCTCATTAGGTCTTTCTCATGCACCCATCTGCCGTGGGAAGCGATCTCAGTTGTGTCCAGATTCGGGGAAGGGACTGCATTGAAGTCACCCCCCAAGAAGGTGGAGACCAGGAGCAAAGAGGCTAGGAGCCCAATGGATGCAGAAAGGTCACAGCCAGCCGGTTTGGAGGGGAGTTTACTGACACCAAACTAAGGGGTAGGCCGTTCAAAGTAGCGGACAGGGCCAGGAAGGTTCCCTGATCGTCTTGAATGACTTGTGTTGCCAAGAAGGGAGCGTTGTATCAGGATCGCAACCCCACTGGATACGCGCGTGAAACCCGAGTGCCAGACCCTGTCATAACCATAACGCTTTAAAAAGGAGCAGTGATTTCCCAATAAATGTGTCTCTTGCAGCAATAAGACCTCCACCCCAAGACGTCGCGCATAGCGAAGTACTGCCGTACGTTTGAGGTGGCCGAGGAGACCATTGTTGTTCCAGGACAATAGGCGTAAAGATACCCCCTGTTGTAGTTTGACAACCATCCTGAAAGCCTGTCACGGAGAAGGGGGGAGGGGCCCGAGGGACCCTCGGCTGGAGGCAGGGACGCGTAGATGCATGATAGGGAGCCCAGACGTCAGAAACCATGTCCCCTGATGTGTAAAATGCGTCTTCCTGCGAGTCCTGGTATGATGAAACAAGGTGGCAAAAGAAAACAACAACAAAAAACTCAGGACAACGGTCCTCCCACCCAAGCCCCACCCCCACCCTATACTTCAGAAACAGAAGCATCTGTCATCCTAACAGTGATAAAAACATATGACCAAACTAAAATACTTGGGTGTGTGCGAAACATGGAGGACCCATCCTCTTTGCAGGATGTTCATATACAAGTCCAACAAGAGTGAGAATAGAAGGAAGCTGGCACAGAGCACCGGCCGTGGAGCCAGGCCCGGAGGGCAGAGGCGGATTCAGGCCGGGTTGCTGTGTAGAGTTGGGCTCCGAGAGATGTCGTTGTCCAGGAGGTACGGAATGGAGGAAGCGGGCGAGGCCCCCCCTGTGGCCTGGAAGATCGGAGGAGCCACAGTCGGAAGGTCCCCATACAATGTTCCAGACAATTGGGAGGGATTCAAGAGGGGGTCAGAGCGGGCCCTCCTGCGCCCGCATCACCTCCCGAGCAGTCGCACCGGCACCCGGTGTGAGTGAGGCCCCCTCCACCCCACTGTGCAGGGGAATCTGACTGTGAGGCCGAAGGGGGCGTTCTTCCGCGGCCCAAGCCCATGCATCAGCCGGAGAATCGAAAAATATGGTTTTATTGGCGAACACTACTCGGAGATGCGCCGGGAAAAATAGCTGGTACAGGATGTTGAGGGCTCTTAGTTTCTGCTTGACTTCACCGAACAAGCGACGCTGACCCTGGACCTCCCTGGTGTAATCTGGAAAGATCATAATCAAATGGTTTTCGTAAGGGAGTCGTTGCTGCTTGCTGGCTTCAGCCAGGATCGAGTCACAGTCTTTGTAGTTAAGGATTCTCATTATGACCGGTCGGGGCGGCGCTCCTGCCGGAGGCCTCAGGTCAAGGGAACGGTGTGCACGTACTATAGCAAACCATGGAGAAAGGGATCCCTCTGGGAGCCATGATCTCAACCATTTCTCTATGAATTCAGTGGGTGGCCCTGCACCGCCCCCTCATGGAACCCCACCAGGCGGATGTTGTTGCGGCGGGATCTGTTTTATGCATTCTCGGCCCTCCGATGTAGCTCCTGTGTATGTGATTCGAGGCATGCCACTTGCTCCTTGAGGTATTGAACGTCGTCCTCCACCGATGATATGCGGGATTCAGCTTCTTTAATCCATGCTGTGGCATTACGGAGGTATTGCTGGATCAGGGTCATGTCCACTCGGACCTCCGTGATCTTTCCCTCCACCAAGGACTGCGAGGCATGAATGGCTTGGAGGATAGTGGATAGGTCTGTTGCCGGAGGCGCGTCCCCGACTGCAGTTCCCCCCGTCGTCCCAACATCTGTGGTGGTGAAGCGGTCCATCTTGGTCTGGGTGGCCGGGGTCTTGGCAGCGCCGGTCTGGCCCATGGTGCCCTACAGGGAGGAAGAAGGATCCTGCTGAGTGTCCCAAGGCTCGTGCAACAAGGGGGAAAAAGGATACTTCAGCAGAGTGCAGGGCCAGGGGCCGCCCGGGGTTGAGGTGACAGTCCCTTCAAGGCCCTCCGCCGCTCTGTCAATGCAGCCGACACAGAGACAAAAGAAAGGCCCAGGAACCAAGGTGGGCCACTGGGAAGGGCGGAACACATGACTCCCGCAGATTCGTTAAGTAACTCTGGAGGTGGGGGGGACTCAGGATGGAAACCCCCCACGCCGCTCAATGAGTGCGAACAAATGCCCCCGGTCAGTAGGCAATCCAGAAGGCTGAGCAGGCAGGTCCACCCACCCACACTGAAGGCCACAAATCGGTGGGCCCAAGCAGACCAGAGCCACCACACTGGGAGTAGGGGGACACCGCCCCCGCCGGTATCACCCGTTGCCCGACAATGCGGCCGATACCACCACACAGCCCGTCAGCCCCAGGGCCCAAGGCCGTGTCTCGGAGCTACGGTGCTTGGTTGTGTGGAGCCCAGAGAGCCCTAAAGGCGGATCCCCAAGCCACAGATGGATCCCCTTGTGAAAGGCCGCCCATGCAAGGGGGGCCCCTCCCAGACAACCCGGGACCCCCTCCCGCCACCGGGACCTACCACCACAGGAGCTGTGCAGCGCCGGTCGGCAGACAGCCGCACTCTCCTCCAGAGTCCAGCACAGGCGATAGTGCACACTGGCACAGGCTGAAGGCGTTCGGCTCTGGATGGAGAGGGCAGCCTCAGCTGAGCGTGGATCACAGCCGGGCGATCACCAGCCCCCACCGCTCAATGCAGCATTCGACGACGTCTCCTCGCCGTGGGGCACCCGGAAGTGATCGCAGGGATCTCTGGAGGGAAGGGGTCCACTCCGCATCCCCAAGCCGGGCTCGGTCCCCATGGCCACCTGACTCCAGACCGGCACCACAGGGGGGGGGGACACTGGCAGCGTCCTGGGGCCCACAGCACACCGCTAAGCACCCCACAGTCGGGGGCTGAGGAGCGTGGGCCGATGAGCAGCTCGAGAGATCTGGAGCCGTGGGCGCGTCACTCAGCACTGCCAATCTGCCATTTTGCCCGCTGATCCGGTCGGTCGGCTGATCTCACCCTGGATAAACCCTTTAGAAGATTGAAGGCAGACAGCATGCAGCTGAAGGGGTGACAGCGGTTATCCGGTGAGTTGGTTCTCTGGGATGGTGGATTATGGGCAGATGGCGGAGGGGTCTGGAAGCGCACTCAAGATGCGACCCCCATCTTGGCTTACCAAGCCACTCCTCCACTTGTGTTTGCTTTGTTCGCCCTAAGTTGGCAGGGTATGCCCAGACGTGGGTCTCTTGCTCACTTTGCCACTGGATTCAAGCTAGACTGGCTGATTAAGGGTGTTACCCAGAAACCGGTACCAGGATGCTTGTTTCCAGTTCAGTGAAGACCTGGCTTGCCAGTTCGGGCTGAACTGTTCCCATGAGGCACAGGGTCAAGACTGATTTGCAAATAGCTGGGTCTGAACGGAGGCGGCGAAGTGAGCTAAAGAATGATGATGGATTCAACCCAGATCTGTAACTGGGGTGAGTGTCTGAAAAGTTTCAGAGCTCCGCCCATATTCTCCTTGTGTGTGCAACGATGAAGCAGCGCAAGAATCAGATGTTGTCTTTGAATGGGTTGTTAGTGTTCAAGATGTATGTTTTTTCAAAACTGTACACGTAAATGCCCGCCACACTGAGGGCAAATGTGCTGCGACCCGATAATAGACCACGATGAACACATGGGTGTAACATTTTGTCACCACCACATTGATCGACTAAGGATCAAGTCTGGCACTGCGTGTGGCATACACGAGTGCATGAATTTCTGATGTTTAAACAACTATATGTTTTATGTGTCTGTGTTTGTGTTTTGTCTTACTTCCTTTGAAGAGCACTACAGCACAATCTAAGGATTATTAGGAGGAAACAACTGGTTTCCCTCCCCTTTTTTAACTGCACCTTAGCGCCTACTACACTTTTTACGCAATCCGGTCTGGAAGACTCAACCTTGACTGGTTTATACACTCTTTCATAATGGTCCTGACAAAAGCCAGCATACTTAAATAATTAAACACACTAATCTGTGTCTGTCAATGATTCTTGCAGCTACGTCTCAAATGGCTTGAATCAACTTGTTCTCCAGCAGGAGTACGGCTGCTGCTGCGTCACTGGAAATGTGCATAAGTAGCAGAGATGCTGCTTACACTTGACATATCCTCACTATCTTGAGGGGCATCTGCAATCCCACTTGCTATTTGTGAATTTTGTAGCACCTCAACTGTAGAGGTTATCTTACCTAAGTCCTTTGCAACATTCCCGCTAAAGTGTCCCATTTCCACCGCAGGTTTACTGTTCGCCTGGATACGGTTGAAGTGGCATTTGCCAATCTACCAATGGAACAGGTTAACCCATCCATTCTAGTGCTTCGGTCTCAACACCTTTGATAGGCATAACCATCCACCATGTGCTTGCTTACATTTTGTGTTCATGGTTACCAATTAAGTGCCAAAAGTGTGAAATCCAAATGACAGCATTGTTGCATGTTATGCATCTTTTTGTTCATTAGTTTTATGTTGCAGACTCTGAATTTGGATCATAAATGCCTGAAGGCCTCTGAACAACTGGCCATTTGTTTCATGATCTATGGCATGATTTGCTTCACAGTGGCAACTGCCCACATGCACTGGGACACACTGCTGTTGTTGCCTCAAACCTGGCTGTAGGGTGGGACTATTAGGCAGAGTGACATTGTCATCTTTCATTAGTGGTGCCAGTGGTGAAAATGAAGCAATGCTACAGTGAGCAGGAAGTGTACTTGGTTGACTGGCTATGGTTATGGTTTCTTCAACCGTCATCTTTGAGTCCTTGACTCCCTCTGCATTGGTGTCATCAATATGTTCCTTAGGAAGATCTATGCAAACAGTGAACTTTTATGTAATCACTGATATGATGACATATCAATGTTTAAGTTTTTGAAGCAATAGAATAATACATGCCTAATACTGACTGCAATGCTTAATTTTTGACTGTATGGCCCATAAGGCACTATAACAAAACATTTTTTAATACCTTACAAAACACCCTACTGATGTATGCTACATTTTTAATGAATGGTAGACATAGATTGAAGCTATAACAGTGAAAATAGTAAATATTTGACACTTAGGGGCCTATTAGGATAGCGGACGGACCTGCGTCCGTCCGCCACCCCAGAGGAGGAGGGACTGTCCGCAGGGGCAGCGGCGGTCCCTCCGTGTGAATTAGGATGTGACCGCCACCCTGGCGGTCACATCCTGTATTTTTAACATTGACGGAAAAAAGATGCCCCAGCCATCCTAATCTGGCGGGGGGTCTTTTCTCAGTCCGCAGCGGCTAATCCGCATCCTCCGGGGGGCCGGCGGTGGCTTCCGCCGGCCCGGAGGATGCGGATTATCCGCTATCATAATCGGCCCCTTACTTTGTGATGTTCCAGGTGTAGAGGATTCAATGTTTCCAAATTTCACGTCAGCCTCAGTATCTTTGTACATCTGGCCCTAAGCTCTCTAAGTTCTTAAGTAAATTGCCCCCAAAAAGAGTGTTTAGGTCGCACAGCTTCCTTGAGCAAAGAATGCTTTCACAACATGTCTTAACTCACGCTTGGTTAAACCAACTTTGGAAAAACTGCAAAATAACACGTTGTTGTCTTCAGAGTTTCCAGTTTGTTCTGGTCGAAGCACATCAGTGCACATGCATTCCATACTGTACGTTTCCATTAATTATTGAAGAATGAATTGAAATGACATAACAGTGGAACTTACATTCCAGGAGTTTGCTGTGATTCCCTTCATTGATTTGAAAACCAAAAGGATGTTCCGGTGTTTGCACCATTGTTAGAGGTTTACTTAACTTGGCACACCTGTCATGAAGACTCTGAAACAGGCAACAGGCAATCACTGGTTCTCAACGGCTCGGCCCAGGCACTGCTCAACCTACAGCGCGAAGGCGTTCAGGAAGTAATGAGTTCTGCAGGACCAATTTTGGCACTTATTTATTAGTGAGTTGCGTGGCCCTTGCACCTTGCATGGGGGTGCAAGAGCAATGCCGCTACTGAGTCTAATTTATCAAGCCACGCGAGGCCGGGAAACATCCGTAACAACGAAACTTTTACCACGCAGTGCTGTTACAACGCAAGTATTAAAACGAAAACCTTTACAACGCATTGCGCTGGGGGGGCGCTCTATGATAGGGATTAGTTTTAATTTACTATCCAACACCTTCCCTAGTGTCCACGGGGACTGGAGTTGGAATAGTAAATTAAACTATTCACTATCCAGCACCCCCAAGTGTAATGCGTTGTAAAGGTTTGCGTTGTAATACTTGCGCTGTAACAGCATGCGTGGTAAAAGCATGCGTTGTAACGTCATACATCTTGCGTGGCCCTATATGACTTGATAAATCTAGAGTAACGCAACGCAGCGCAAATCACTGCGTTGAGTTACTCTGCCCTAGGGAGGCATTCCATTGGTGGATGCTCCCACACATCCATCCATGGAGTATGGCGCAATCCCAGATTTACCGTTAGTGGGAGACCTGGGACTGCATCAAAATGCTACGCCTCCCCAGGGGAGACTTAACGTGGAGAAATATATTTATTTCTCCTCGTTATTTCCTCTTTCTATGTTTGCTGCAGAATGTCTCTCATGATTGTTTTTGTGCATGAAGGTGCCCCTTCCTACACAAAACAATCCTGCTTCCAGTGCAGGCACCCTTGCACCATGGCACAAGGGTGCCTGCATTGGTAGTAGGCAGCCATAGGTGAGGCAGCACAAGGAAAGGACAGGAATGCACCTGCATGGTGTTAAATACGTTGCATTCCTGCCCTTTCACATAAGGGGGCGTGCTTCATTGAGCTGTGTGAAAGGATGATGAATATACCTCGTCATTCTTCAAATGGCTTCAGTGGATGCAACAACAATTTATTGGCAGACGCACATTTCACACAGGAAGAAAATAGGGCATGAAAAGAAACGCCACATTTTCCAATCATTTTAGGAAAGTCTTCGAATTAGAAGATAGGTTTTTGTAAGAGGCAATACTTCAGTCTACCAAGACATTTTTTGTAACAGGTTGGAAATAATACAGTGACTCATGGGAAAATAGAGAGTCGGCCGCCCTCCTCAAAATATTTTATTTGCTTTGTGATAGGAACTGCAAGTCTAACTAACTGTATGTTTATTCGTCATCAGCTGCAATTAAAACACAGACAGATTCAAAGAAAACTATTTAACATGCAATTAGGCGTGGGATCGAAATTTAAAAACGTGGTGGAAATTCCTTCCTTAAATAGACCTACTTATCTGCACAATGTTACCTTTCATAACACGGGATAGCACAAATATTTTATTCTATGAGATGCAGCCCAAACTATGCATCCGATGTCATTTAGCACAGTTAGGGATCACGTGATATGAACAAATTTGGTAGGAAAAATGGCAAGCATCAGTTAGTGGCTCGCTATGAACCTTTTCCAGGGGGAAGTAAAGTTTGACACGGGGAAACAGGGACACTCCACTGAGCTTATGCTCTCTACACGGACCGGGTGGAGTGAGGAAGCGGAGCGGTGAACAGAATTGACAGAGGCATACATATTACAGCCTAGAATCCATAACTCTTAACTAAAACTTGGAAGGGCATACTACAGCCCACCAATAGCTAGCCAATCGCATTTGATGGACACTTCGAAACCATCACCAGTTTTGCATTGTTACTTACAGGGGCATATTACAGCCCAGAGTTTAAAAACGCTTACCCACAACTTGACATTACTTTTCGCTTTACAGGGGCATTTCGTAGCCCATGGTAAGCCACATTTTTTGTGATCCTACAGCTACCTGCATATCGATTAAACCACCTCTGACAAGAACTTCGACTCAAGAAATCTTCTATTACGTCGCCTCCCACACCTCTTTTTCGGACTGATCCACTAAGTTTGCAGAACTTTGACAGATATCCAATGATACTACTAGCACAAATAGGATACTATTTTGTATTTTTGTTTATAGCGACGATCATTTTACACAATTATTTAATTTATTTATTTATGTCAGTTACAGAGCGCATGAATGAACCCAACCGGGGTATCTCCGCGCGATGACGGCTGTAGACAACTAAGTCCAGTATTTAGAACAGCGAGGTTTTTAATTGCCTTCTGAAAGATAAGTAACAGGGGAAGAGTCGAATGTGTATGGGGAGTTGATTCCAGAGAGATGGTGCAACATAGGAGAAGGATGCACCCCCAGCCGGGTTTGTTTTATGCGAGGCACAAAAAGAAGCTCTTTGGACCCAGAGGCTGGGTCTTGGAATGTAATGGGTCAACTTATCTGCGATATAGTTGGGTCCTAGGTTATTCAGGGATTTGTGTACCATACAGCACATCTTGAAATTGATCCTGTTCCGAATCTGTAACCAGTGTAGTTTGCGGAGTAGAGGGAGTGAGGGTGTTCTGGGGTTAGCATTGGTCACCAGTCGAGCAGCTGTGTTCTGGACCACTTGCAATCTATTGAGGGAGGATTCTTTAGCGGAAATCAGCAGAGCATTGCAGTAGTCCAGACGACCTGTGACCAACGCTTGAGTCACAGTTTTCCTTGTGGATAACGGGAGTAAGGGGAAAACTCTGCAAAGCAAACTTGGTACATGGAAGCAGGTCTTGGCGGTTGTGGTGGCGTGCTCCTCGAGGTTAAGTTTCTGGTCAATTTTTACCCCTAGGTTCTTTACCACTGGTTTGGGGCGGGAGCTGGACCCAGGTCTCCCGGCCACCAGTTTGGAGACCATCTTGTTACAGCTTCTCTAAAAAGCATTAGAGTTCACGACACGACGGCGACCCTACACCTATCTAGTCCCCAGAATTCTTAAAAATCTTGAGGATTCACTGTTTTTACCTATTTAAGCCTTGAAAAAGTTACGGATGTAACGAAACACGTGTCGGCTGTTATGTTTCTCTATCACCAGTCTGTTTTGTTGCTACATTAACAAGAATTGGACTATCACTATCATATGGAATACCATTTTATTGTTTAGCACTTATAACCAATGCATGAATACTTTAATTTGAAGAATGTCTAGCCCATGTATACAAAGCCCAATATCAGAAACATTGTATTTGTAAAAACACTGTGAACTAACCAATGACTTATAAATTATTCATCTGAGACCTTTCAAGTACAACCTAACTATCGGTGTCTCCTGTGATTTGAGCTACCAAAAATGCCTGTTGTATTTGTGCTTTAAATTGAATTAAGAATGAAGGAGTAAATATTATCAGTGCTGAAGTACAATTGTTATATTAACTCCACTGAGCTATTAAGATACTTTGTGCTATGAGCTCATATCGCTCTAAGATAAGGGCTTTAGTGAGGGCCATTGGAATTATGAAGCAGTGGAACACCAAATTATGTGGTATGAAAAGGCACATTATGAACAGGGCCGGACTGGGAACAGAAACCGCCCCCCCCCCCCCCCCCCCAGCCGGCCCTCACAAACTGCAGCCGAGCAGTTTGTGAGGGCCGGTTTCGGCCAATTTTGTTATAGGGGGCCGATATTGTCGACCCCCAGTAACAAAAACGGCCCCCAGGGGCCCAAAACCGGCCCCCGCCCTAGCGGCCCACCGGGGAAACGCCGTTGCCCGCTATGGCCAGTCCGGCACTGTTTAGGAAGTGCTATGTAACACATTCTGTAGCAGAATCATGTCACTATTTTGCCACCCAAACGCATACTAATACAGATTGAGCAAAAGTTTGAAGTCATTAATATCAGTTCCACACCTGACTACAGCAATCAACAACTGAAAATTAGTCAGTTAACCTTAAAAAAAGGTCTGCTACTGCACGGAGCTATATGTTGTGTTTTTTAAAACTAGACAGTGATTCATTTGAGCTAGAAACACTTTTTTTAAATTGAAATCTATATCGTATAAATCAGATGATGAAATATAAGTTTAATTCCATAATTATGTGGGAAATGCCTCAGAATATAGGGTACGTGAACTAATGCACTCCAGAACCCTGTGTTTGGCCTCATGACCATAGGGTCAAAACCCAGCAGGCCCACTCAGACGTTCATGCTTCTGAGGTCGATAAAATGAGTACAATAAACACCTAGAATTCAGCACCAAGATGTCCCAAGGAATTAATGTACTCTTTGGAAATACATGTATTGTTATGTTAATTGCATATTTCCAGTGGCCCTGGATATAGCTAACCCAATGGCAATAGTGTGGGTTGAAGATGAAAAGAGTATCGTAGGGGCATGAGGGTGAAAGGAAGATACTGTACAACTCAGCAGCGAAAAAGTATCTATCCAAGAATGAAAACCAATCTGGGCCGGATTCACTAAGGCAAATGGTAAACATTGGAAACATTGCTTTTAAATTTAGAGTAAAATTTCAGATTTTTAAGTGATTCAGTAAGATACCAGGAGCAGTCCATGAAAGTTATGCGAGACAAATGTGCAAATGCTAATTTTTTCTGCCAAAGGAGAAATATTTCTCTCTGTGAAGAAAACATTTTTCCCCCCAGTAAATATTAAGAGTTCCCTACCAGTCCGATCCATTAAATAGTCTTAGTCTTCCATTGTATAGGGGCAAATTTACAAGTGTTTTTAGTGATACAAACCACCCGCAAGGGGTATGTAAAAGTAAATGACTAGTAACGTACAGGTTTGTGGGTTTTAACCTACCTTTGTAGGTTAAGACACCCAGAAACACGCATAATCCCATCACTAACCCAGAACTTACAAATGTGATAATGCCACCATGTTTGTAAGTGCACATTACCGGCATAAAACCTCACCAATGCTAATTTTTCAAATCAGGGCAAACACTGTGGGGCTATTCATAAAGGTAACATACGCTTGTGAGTAATTGAATGAATGAATGAAATGAGATTTATGAAGCGCGTAGAATACCCAATGGTGGCTTGGCGCTAGCCCAGAGAGAGAACAACTGGCAAGATGGAAAAATAAGCTTATTGGTTGAACAGCCATGTTTTGAGTGCCTTCCTAAAGGCTAACAGGTCATATTTTCTTTTAAGTTCCAGGGGAAGAGAGTTCCAGAGTCTGGTACTGTCAGCAAAAAAGCTTCTGCCCTTCCCAGCCCGCTCTTTTGTATGTGTGCCGAGGCAGACCCCAGCCGCCTAAGTGGGGTCTACCACCAAAATCTGTGTTGAATTTACTCCTGGCCAATCCCGTGAAGTGCCTTGAAGGTGATGCACTATGTCTTGATAACAATGCACTTCCTGACTTGGAGCCATTGCAGGCGACTGAGCACAGAAGAAACGAATTTTCATTTAATTAATCTGTTTGATTTACTTCTACACTTTTGAGTAACTGTACTACTTTTGGCTATTTACAAAAACCCTTTACTGTAGGCGTGGAGTCAGAATAATGGTAATTCACGACCAGATAGTTACTGCAAATAATCTACCCCCGTATTTTACATCTGGTGGAACATTTGTACTCAGGGCGGAGACTCTGACATCAGGTTGGTGACTTCATATGGTGGTGCATAAGAGGCCTCTGTACATGATGTAGAATGTTTGCACAAGCTTCAGAGAGTTCTGTTTGGCAATGAATAGTGGTCCTGTACACAGTAGTGAATAATAAGGCAATCAACATCAGAAAGAAATCAGACACACCTGACACAGATTCCCTTACAATCAAAAACACATTACCCACACTATAAGATCTGTTTCTTTCCTTTTCAGCTTTTGAGTCCTGCAGCCACCACTGCATTTTTCTCCCTCAAGATCATTGCTTGTGCTAAAGAGGAAGAACAATTTTACTGAGGAGGAGACACCCCTTATAGCTAAATTTGTAATAAAATACTATAAGCAACTACATTTGCTGTTTCCAATTTCTTCAGTGGAACCCAGAAGGCAAACTTACGGCAGGAGATCACAGAATCTATGAATACACTGGGAGAGGAGGTACTGACAAAATGGCAAGATGAGAGGAGGCATGTAAAGGAGAAGTTCTCCAAGATTCAGCTGGCTCAAGTTCTTTCTGGAGGACCAGCTAGAGCCTGTCTCTATCTTCCCCTCCCCCAGAGAAGGACATTCTCTCCACAATGCACCTCCACCTGCTGTATGGACTGCCACTTCAGGACAACATGAACGTGGTGCCTGATAAGGTTATTACCACTCCCCACCCCCTTCTGTCCATAGCATTCATGTTCCATAGGTCCATATGTACATAGGTAAGCAAGATCCATTTGATAAAATTCTGAAATTTGTAGCCCTGGATTTATACTTGGGTAAATAAGACTACAAGTTCCAGAATTATGAGAAAGAAACTGGCCCTGACCCAGCTAGTCAGGCATGGTCCAGGAAAACTTGACAGCTACGATTATCTTCATCTCTGGGAAAGCAAACATACACGCACTCATTTATGTGTCTTTCAGTCATACTTGCATGATCTTAACTTCTACATCTCATCATTTATATTTCCTATAACACTTTGTTCTCTTTTTTGTTAATATATTAAATGTTTAATTGTTGTATATAAGCTCATGTGTGTCTCCCTACTGTATCTACAGTTGTGGTCTTGATGAATTATTTAGATTGAAAATATCAATTGAACCCACATCATATCTATATAGCTGCTGGATCTGGACTTTGGGAACACCCAGGCTCAACATCTGACTTCAGAGGGAATCACCAAAACAGACCTCTCTGTGGCTGGAACTGTTGAGTTCACATTGTTGATTGTAATAATCTCATCATCGATCAACCCTTAATAGCATATGTTGAGTTAGACTCACACAATAGTAACTTTATTCATTATTTGCATAACAATGTTTTTTAATGGGCCGTGTTGACAACTAAACACGCAATTGGATGTGATGTGCTTTATCTTTTTCCAGGTACAAGGGACATAGAGCCTGACAACAATGCTAAACCATCATCAGGCGGGGCATGGAGTGTGGTCTTAAGAGAGAATCAGATCCTCCTTCAAGCATCAATAACTGTGGGCAGATCTGCTCACCAAGAAGAAAAGGAGCCAGAGCAGGAGTTGTTCAATGAAGAGGAGACCTGAACGAAGAGGAGGACAATGTTCCCCAACACATCAAATCTCCAAGAAGGCCACTTCGTAGCTGAGCAGGAGTGATCCACCAAAACCACCTCTTAGGATTGCATGTCCACAGCCATTGCCTGAGCAGCCAGGAATGCTAGAATATATGAAGTTACAATGCAAACAAATACAACGCATGCTTTTACAATGCAACTTTTACAACGCAAGTGACATTACATGACAAATTTTTACAACGCATACTTTTACTACGCAATATATATTCATTTTTTTTGTATAATAAACTCCTGCAGCGGGATGCAGGGAAAATAGGGGTTTTGGGTGGGGAAATGTATTAAAATGTGGATATTGGGAATGAATACATAGGTATTCAAATGAATACGTGAGTACTAAAACTAATACTCAAATAAAAAAAATAAAAATAATAAAATAACATTATATACATTTATTTAAAATATTGCTACAAAGATACTACTTTTTTACACAATAGTGTATTAGATTGATCACTTCTTTAACCCTTTCGATGCTCATGACGAGCTCAGCTCGTCATGATGCACAGTTGAGCTGTGCTGATGACGAGCTGAGCTCGTCATGAACAATGATAAATCTGAGATTTCAGCACCGGAGGGGAAAACGCCTAGCAGCCAAGGTGTTAAAAAAATACTTGAGTAATAAAATTAATACTCGAGCACTATTTCCCCCCCTATGTTTCATTTTTAAAAATATGTTTACTAAACATTACTAAAATATATAAAACACATATAAAATAAATATCAAACTTAAAGTAACAAAAAATTATTTATGTACGATATTTTAACATAACATACATTTAACCAACATTTAAAAAACGTTACTATAAAACACAAAACAAATAAACAAACATTAACACATATAATAAAACAAAACACACTACCATTAGAAAATCTTAAAGGGCCACATAACAAAAACTCTATAACACACAACTACTATCAACACAAAAAAGACAACTTCCGTTTTTAATTTCCGAAAACAAAAGTCTTACAACTCTTTCAGTGAAATTACTTTGACCCGGAAATACTAAAAATAAGCGTTATAACATAAAAAAAATATATATTACGAAAACTAACAACAAAATAATTATTTACATTCTCACACAATAAAAACACTAAGAAAAATTGCACACAAAACATATTTTCCTTTCAAATTACATGCAACACAACAAAACGTATAAAAGAAGCTGACCACCATTTTAAAAATGGTAGTTACCTGATTACCAGAGACTGCACACGCGTTTTACTACTGAGAACGACAAACCTCGCAGCAAGCCTTCTGAAACATGAAGTAAGTACTAACTCTAAAAATGTTTAACTACTTAACAACTATATAAGCAAAAATACTAAAATAAAGTATTATAACTTTTTTTCAGTTGATTCGAAAACTTTCAAAATCCAACTAAACATTGCAAAATACTCTATTTTGGACAATAAATATAAACTTGAACTATACATATCTTTTTATGTTTTTAAATAAATATATAGTAATAGGTTTATAAAAAAAAATCTGAAAATAAAGTATACTATTCCGTATAAAAATATTCTTGCCTAAAGCAAAGTGCAGGATAGTGGTATGTTAAAATAACTAATCCTACTCAAAACTCTGTTTTTGTCCCATAAAAAGCTGCATAGTGGTGGATTTAAAATTACTATTCCAAATCCAAAAGCTGCTTCCCTCTCAAAAAATACAAATTAATGATTAGGTTAAAATTACTATTCCAACTCCAAAATATACTATCCTTAGAAAAGATGCAGGATAGTGGTATGTTAAAATTACTATTAATATATCATAATATGCTTGCCTCTGAAATTATACAAAATATGAAATAATCAAAATAACTCTTCCTACTCCAAATAGTGTTTCCTTCCAAGATAATGCTGGATAGTGGTGGAGTTAAAATTTCTATTACAACTCTAAAAGGTTCTTATTTCAAAAAAGGTGCAGGATAGTGGTATGCTATAATTACTATTCCTACTTCAAAGTGTATTTGTCTTCTGTAAAATGCTGGATTGTGTTGTGTATAAAATTACTATTCCAACTCAAAACATGCTTGCCTCAGAGAAAACGCTGGATAGTGGTGGGGTTAAAACTAGTATTCCAACTCCAAAAGGTGCTTGCGTCAAGAAAGGTGCAGGATAGTGGTATGTTAAAATTACTATTCCTACTCCAAAGGGTGCTTGCCACTGAGAAAAAGCTGGATAGTGGTGTGGTTAGTGTTTCTATTCCTACCCTAAAACATGCACACCTCAAAAATAATACCAAATAAAGATTAAGATAAAACTATTATTTCTAATATAAAGAATTTCTAACTCTATAAAAAATACTGTATATTGATGAAAAATAAATTGCTTATCCGACTAAAACATCAATGTATCTCAGTAAAATATTATGTTGTATTTTCAGCTACATGAAATTTTTTTTTACAAAATAAAAATATTTATACTTTTTTTCATACACCCACAGGTTACTAAGACATCCAAAAACCAAATACCCAGAATATTCTCAAGAGAACACATATCGAAGTACCCACCAAAAGTTGAGAAACGCATATTGCAAGGTAATTTCCTCATATATAAACAACAAAAAACAAGTAAACCTTGTACTTCTATTATTATAAAGAATTATTTTTTTTCTTCCACAGAAAAAGACATAGAACAGTTAAATAGATAGTTTAAACGTGATTAAATAAATGTAGACAAATAAGCACAAAAGTATTTCTTCAATGAAAAATGAAAAACTGTTGGCCAATTATAAAACCTGAAACTGTTGTTCCTTAACCAAAATTATATTATTATATTTCAGACAAATAGTTTTAAAATACTTGCAATATACTAACAATAAATATATTTCTACTTTTTCAGAACATAATAAAATACACATTTTATTTTTATAAAATATATGTATATTTGTACTGTATTTTTTATATATTTTTCTTAATTTATTTCAATAATTATAAATATGTAAAACTAATTTTTAAAATAGTTATAAATACATTACATGTGTACTATTTGTGTATACATTTTATTTATATCCCAAGCAAATTGAAATTGCTAAATAATCTTTTTTTTAATTTACACATATAAATATAATGTATTATATTTTTGAAACATAAAGAATTATAAAACTAAATCTACTTTACATTAATTTTTTGTATTGTATTTTCCCATTAAAAATGTACCCATCATAATATTAAAATATTTCAATACCTATATTTTCATGACAATTTTTTTCATATTTAGAATATTAATAATTTGTTATAACTAATAAACAAATGTCTATTCATTGTTACCTGAAAAATAACTACTTACAATTAATATTAATTCCTGAATATTAACTTTACAAAAATTATACCTAATCCATGAAATATTTAGTAGCATTATTATCATATATAAAAACTATTTAAAACCCAAATGAATAACTGAGTATTCATCTTTTTCCTAAAAATAAAACTAATATTTTCTAACAACTTTTACCTAATTAATAACATGTTAGTATTATCATTAATACCTGAGTATTGATTTGGGGGAAAATAAACCTATGCCATTAAAAAAATGATTAGTCTTTGCCTGAAATTATACGTATTCCATTTATAAAAAGACATTATTCTCATAATCAGAAATAATAACTATTTAATAACAATATTAATACCTACATAATAATAACATTCATAATCAAAGCAATATTTGTAAATTAATATTTGCTATATTTTCAAACATACATTCTCAAAATTTTAAACAAACACTTCCCATACAATACTTACCAATGCGTTGTAAAAGCATGCGTTGTACTTGTACATGCGTTGTAATAGCATGCGATGTAAAATCATGCGATGTAAATGTATCTGCGTTGTAATAGTTGCATTGTAATGCCTGCGTTGTAAAGGATGTCTCCCGGAATGCTACTTCTGCCTACGCAGTAGTCATCTCTATACATCCCTCAAATCATAGGTTTCCCTATGCAATCGCCTACAAATTCTCCCATGAAAGTGCCTCTCGAGTCTTCCCTCAATCATCTGAGGAACAGCACACTCCTAGTATTGTATTTTGAAAATTTTTTAGAGCACATTATACCCAAGGGTGTCAAAGCCCTAGCAGAGCAAAGAGCAACTACAGTAGAGGCAACCAAACCTATCCATCATAGAAGGGAGAAGAGGCAAGTTTTCAAATGCTTACGAAAAGCAGCATAGGAGGATAGACTTGAAATGAGGGCAGGTAGGGTGTTCCATGGTTTGCCAGCAGCAACCCGAAAGGACCACCCAACCTGTTTTTTTCAAATCTCAGTACCTCCACCTTCCTAAGAGAGACAGACCTCAGCTGACTATTAGGGATATACCAGTGGCAGGTTGTTCTCAAGTGCATCGGCCACTGTTGATGGAGGGCAGTGTGAGCAAGATAGAGGTCTTTGAAAGTCGCATGCTTCCTGACCAGCAGCCAGAGCAGGGAGTGAATGCAAAGAGCAAGTATCCTCATTCATGAATTTCCCTCCTACAACCTTCAGGCTGCCAATCCTGAAAGTACTGGTCAACCTGCTGGCCATGCCAGATGGCCATGCATGGGGGCAGCATGGGTTGAATCTGGCCACTGGGAGGACCATTTTTACAACAAACAAAGTAATGTTTGGAAGGATATTTGAGCTATGTGGTCTACCCTGCTTGAGATTGCTGACTCACTTAAAGGACTCCCTAAGATGCAGTAGATTATTTAGAGATAAAGCAAACACAAAGTGATGATGGACGAAGCACTGAAACTTTTCAGACACTTACCACAGTCACAGATCTGAGTTGAATCCATCTTCATTCCTTAGCTCACTTTGCCACCCCAGTTCAGACACAGCCATGTACAAATCAGCCTTGACCCTGTTCCTCCTGGGAACAGTCCAGCCCGACCTGCCAAGCCAGGTCTTCCCTGGACCAGAATCAATTACCCGTTTTTGTGGTAACACCCCTCATCAGCAAGGCTAGCTTGAATCCAGTGGCAAAGTGAGCAAGGGACCCAGTCTGGTCATACCCTGCCAATTTACGGCTAACAAAGCACTAGGACACGGAGCATTTGGGGGGTCAGGCGCAGCGTCCACCATGATGGCATGGAGGTGACAACTTCAGCTGGACCCGGGCGATACCCCGGGTCCAGCACCGGATGTCCTGCCACCTCTTCTGCATGTTACGTAAGTGCCGGCGAGGGCCCCCCGCAGACGATGTCCCGCCAGATTTCCCCCTTCTCGTATGGTGTTACCTGTCAGGAAGACACAGTGAGATAACATCACTACACCTGCTCCATGTCCCAGAGACACACACTTGCACATCTTTGATAATGTGAACAGGGCATAGGATGCTGACAGGACTTGCATCATTGTCCATGTGAATTTGGCCGGTGTGCAAGCCCCAATGCACAACATGGCATTGAAGGCCAACAGATGGCCTAAGGGATGCAACACACTCGCTGATCATGGCACACACTGGGCAGCACATGCAACTGCAGGGTGTGGGACAGCATGTGCCAAGCAGTCACATATCTCACTCCACTGAAGAACCCTCAGCAGACCATACAGACACACCCTGGCACAGATCACTCGCCTGTCACTGATAACAGTGGATACAACCCTCACTTTGCACATGTGCCACTTGCTTGTGGGGTTTCACAGGTGTCGTGCTAGCTTTGCAAGTCACGCACACAGCACTGCTTACTTGTCACATCAGATGGTGAGAGCTGCTGCATACGCCATGCAGCAGTGGTGCCACACATCACATACACTTTAACCCACATGACAAGGACCATTCACACACACCAATGTCCATGAGGTTGTACACATCATTTGGACAATCTCACCACAGGTTCCCTCAACTCATAAACAACTGTGAGTACAGTCACCTGTCACTCCGGGGGGACCACTGTTCCACCTCAGGACATTTGGAAATGAAGACACCAAGGTCTGTCACGGCTGAATGTGTCATTCACTATGCAGTGAATGTCATAGTAAGCACAATTCAAGTGAGGACTGAACACACATGAACTACATCATGCGCTGTTTGAGAGACATCACCATGTACACCCCCTGGGACTCACTCCAAACCACATTGCATGTCTTCCACACCTGGACACAATGCCTGTTGTGACACTTACACAACAGGTGCACAGTTAAAGGTAGTGGAGTCAGCACTCACCTGCTTCTCTGGTCTCCCATTCAGCTTCAGGTACTGTGGGAGGAAGCTGTCCAGCAGGGCCTGGTTCTCCTCCTCAGTGAATGCTGGGCCCTCTCCACATTTCGTGCGATTGCAGGAGACAGAGGATGCAGAGACAGCAGCAGTGTGGTCCACTCCAATGTTGTGCAGGCAAGTGCCCACTGAGGGGTTCATGGTGCCTTAAATCAGTGCTCCTGAGGGGCATTCATGTACGAGGAGTACAGAGTGATAGGTCAGATTTGTCCACATCATACGTTTCCTCAAATCCCTTCAAACATGTGGCTCTGACAGCATTCGCATTGTTCAAAATTTAAGCTTCAGCTAAACAATCATTTTGCAACATTGTATTTTTTGAAGCAACTGACTTTTGCAGGTCACCTGTTGGACACATAGCTACTCAAAACTCAGTATCCATGACACCCAGGATGCATTCAGGACCTACTACTTGTCCCCTATGTGTCCCCTTAATAATTTTGAGATCCACACACATGTACGGTGCGTTTCACGCGCTCGCGTATGGCACCATTACAATAGTGATACGATGCGCCCACACGCCCGGAAAGTAGGGGTAGGGTGTGTTTCACACGCTGATGCGAATGCAGGGGTACGGTGCGTTTCACATGCTGATGTGAATGCAGGGCTACAGTGCGTTTCACACGCTGATGCGAATGGAGGGGTACGGTGCGTTTCACTCGGTGCGTTTCACACGCTGATGTGAATGCAGGGGTACGGTGCATTTCACACGCTGATGTGAATGCAGGGGTATGGTGCGTTTCACACGCTGATGCAAATGCAGGGGTACGGTGCGTTACACACAGTGCGTTTCACACGCTGATGTGAATGCAGGGGTATGGTGCGTTTCACACGCTGATGCAAATGCAGGGGTACGGTGCATTTCACACGGTGCGTTTCACAAGCTGATGTGTATGCAGGGTGTATGGTGTGTTTCACACGCTGATGTGAATGCAGGGGTACGGTGTGTTTCCCACGCTGATGTGAATGCAGGGGAACGGTGCGTTTCACACGCTGATGCAAATGCAGGGGTACAGTGCATTTCACACTGAGCATTTGACATGCTAATGTGAATGCAGGGGTACGGTGCATTTCACACGGTGCGTTTCACACACTGATGTGAATGCAGGGGTCCGGTGTGTTTCACTCTGTGCATTTCACACGCTGATGTGAATGCAGAGGTACGTGCATTTCACACGCTGATGGGAATGCAGGGGTACGGTACGTTTCACACGCTGATGTGAATGCAAGGGTATGGTGCGTTTCACAAGGTGCGTTTCACACGCTGATGTGAATGCAAGGGTACGGTGCGTTTCACTTGGTGCGTTTCACACGCTGATTCGAATGCAGGGATACCTTGCGTTTCACACGCTGATGTGAATGCAGGGGTACGGTGCGTTTCACACGCTGATACGAATGCAGGGGTATGGAGCGTTTCGCATGCTGATGCGAATGCAGGGTATGGTGCGTTTCACAT
Source organism: Lissotriton vulgaris (assembly GCF_964263255.1). Taxonomy (NCBI): domain Eukaryota; kingdom Metazoa; phylum Chordata; class Amphibia; order Caudata; family Salamandridae; genus Lissotriton; species Lissotriton vulgaris. The sequence goes on along the minus strand of NC_141691.1, from coordinate 894,254,165 downwards.
GCTGGGGCGAATGCAGGGGTACGGTGTGTTTCACACGATGATGCCAATGCAGGGGTACGGTGCTTTCACATGGTGTGTTTCACACGCTGATGTGAATGCAGGGGTATGGTGCATTTCACACACTCATGTATGGCACCATTACAATAGTGATATGAGGTGCACACGCGGCAGGGATGTAGGGGTATGGTTCGCACAAGGATGTCTATCAAGTACTTTTCATTGCATACTTTCATGTGCAGGCCCTAGGTGTGGCATCCAGTGATATAGCACAGGGCATATAATCTTGTTGCACAATCGATGTGTGATGACCTGTGGACACATGTCATGTGTGATGTGTGGCACACATCACCTTGACATGTGTCCCATGTGTATCATTAGGCAGATTTTGTCATGCACAGCAACATTGGGATGGCACAGTCATCACTACCGGCACCTGTCTCCTGATGCCAGGGCCTGGGGCACTTTGTCAATTGACATGTCACGCTCAGCATGACCCTATGTGACTATGTCAGGTGTGTGTCATGTGTTAAATTGAGCTTTCTGTTTGTGTTCCATAAACTGCATCTGCTGTTGGTGCATCTAACATGGGTCTGTGTTAACATGGGAATGGTTTCACATCTACGCACACCATGCCACATGTGGATTCCCACGGCTTTTGGGTCTGTGTGCATCAGACATAATATTTCCCCAGGCATACATGTCTGCGTCGTGAAAATGGCTGTGTTGTTTTGTTGTCACATGAACACCTTAATCGTAATTTGTTTGATATGTACATTTGACATTCGATGTGACCTGTGTGTGTGCCTTGCAGTCAGCTGTCTGGATGGGATGACAATCTTTGACTGCAGGTATGGTGACGTGTGTCACTCCGGTGATACCTCGGGTTGTTCACTCAGACCAGCCCAGCAGCTCATTTCAGGGCATGTCATGTCAAATTGTCAATCAACAGGTGTATCTGGCTTTTCGTAGGAGTGCCAGCAAGCTGGCATATGTGTCCTGGATGTATTGCACACGCCAGACTCCATAGTGACCTGATGTCTAGTAGCAGTTTTGCATGTGCTATGTACATTGCCATTGAGGTTGGCTGACTGTCAATCTTCATTATTCCCAAATATGTCCTGCAGGGCACCGCCTCCACCAAGGCCATTCCTAGACTTGGCTACCATGAGGGAACGTGCCTGCATTCAACTTTACAGATTCACTCAACAGTTGATTCAGGAGTTGACGAACAAGCTGGCACATCTCCAACCGCAACACAGGTTTCCTACTGCGCTGACCCCCAAGATAAAGGTGATGGCAGTCCTACATTTTTTTGCTACAGGTACTTTTCAATTAACCATAGCTGATGTTGGTGGAATGTCACAGACGATGTTCAGCCATGTCCTGCGTGATGTTTTGGCAGCCATGTCGGAGCACATTGATGAATTCATCAAATTTCCTACTACTGAAGAGTTGAGAGATGTCAAGGGTGATTTCTATGCCCTGGGAGGGATGCCACATGTCATTGGGTCCATTTATGGGACACATGTGGCTTTGGTGCCACCACAGGCACAGGAGCAGGCTTACCGCAACCGTAAACATTACCATTCAATAAATGCTCTTGTGGTGTGTCTTGCTAACATGCTGATTTCCCACGTTTGTGCACGTTTTCCAAGATTGGCACACGATGCATTCATCAAGAGGCGTAGCAGGGTGCCACAAATGATGCTGCGGCTGCGCAACGAGCGGGCATGTCTTGTTGGTAGGTAAACTCTGTTTGTCCTGTGTGTTTCAGTATCTATTGCTCTTACGGCATCTCCTGACCCACTTAATTACATGATGTATCTACGTAGGTTACTCGGGATATCACAACATGCCATGGCTAATGACACCTCTCCGCAACCCAAGAACAGCTGCAGATCAGCAGTACAATAATGCACACAGGCAGACCAGGCGAGTGATTGAGAGGACGTTTGGCCTCCTGAAGAGCCGATTCCGGTGCCTCGATAAGACCGGTGGATCCCTCCCATATGCACCGGACAAGGTCTGTAAGATCTTCATCGTGTGCTGCATGCTCAGGAATCCTGAGCTGCGGGGGGCTCTGCCCCGCCCAGACCCCCTCTTCTGGGGCCCCCTACCTGGTCATCTAACGCCTTTTCTGGACGTTTTAATAAAACACCTTCCTGAGTCAGGAAGGTGTTTTAATAAAACGTCCAGAAAAGGCGTTAGATGACCAGTACTTGCGGCTGCTCCTACCCTTCCAAATTCGTCTCAGAACGATAGAATTTAGGAGGAGGAGGGTATTGTGACAAACGACGTGAGGGACTGGCACAGACGGCTGCAGTGCCAGGGCCATGACTAGGGTCTCGGACCCACAGGCCCCCACAGAGAAAGAATCTGTGCTCTTTGCCTGGAAACATTAATATCGATACCATATCGAAAATGGTGTCTTACCTGGCTGTTAAGACTTTTTTGGGTATGTTGATAACTGCAGGATAAATACATGGAAACGTATGGCACAACCTTCTTTGTAAGTGTGTAGTAATGTCCTTATTCGATCCTCAGATCTAGTAGCACTTTCATTACTGTGATACCAACTAGGATACAGTGGCTGTTGTTTTCCTTTACAGGTGTTACTGTTACAGTATAGGTCCTGAGGTATTCTGTGATTCAGTGACAAGAAGTGTTGAATCCTTATGCTTGTTTACCTTTGTTTCAGATCTCCCTCCCTGCTGTTCCCTTCCTTTCCTTCCCTCGCCTGATCCCCCTTTTGAGTCTGTCATTTCTAATCAGACCAAGGGGCTACCGAAAGATGGACCACTTTGAGCATCGCACGTTTCTGAGGATTCAAGGCCCTGACAGTCACAGGCAGTCCTGTGCACATTGTTTCACCAGCAGTACAGGTTGACTCATTACATGACTGTTATTTTCAATGTTAAAGGCAGGGGAAACCCAATAAACCCTTGTAGGCTTGGGCACAAAGTAGTTTAGGTCAAAGGGTGCTACAAGGGACTTATTTAAAACAAATTTGCATTCATTGGTGAGTCGTACCTATGTAACGCACTCTTGTGTATCCACAGGATAACCAGTTTGTATCAACTATAACAGATATATTGGTGGAAGGCAAACGGAACAAATAGAGCAAAGATCGTATTGAGTATTCAAAAATATTCTTTATACTGCAACAAAAGTAGGGAGACAAATACAAATGAAATGCGAACTTCGGATGTTAAATCTTCACGTGCAAACTGGTTATCATTTACAGCGCGTACTGCCTAAATTTAAGTTGAGGCTCCGTGTTGGACATCTTTGCCACACGCTTTTGCTGTGTTCAGCCTTCCCATTGGTACTGCTGTTTCCGTGCACATTAAAGACCCACTGGAGGATTCAAGGGAGTTTTTTCTGCATAGAAAAACACCGTCCTGATGATGGTCTATCTGACGACTGCTACCTAGACCGAAACGTCGACACTCCATCATCTCCTGTCACGTGACTCTGTCACCAATTCGCAACCCTTTTTTATTAGCTAATTTTGGTTGTGTCTTTAAATATCTGGAGTTGATGTTCTTAGTTATGAACTGCAGTGAAAATTTGATTTATCTCTGTTCATGACTGTTCTGCCCTATTTCATTTGTATTTGTCTCCCTACTTTTGTTGCAGTATAAAGAATATTTTTGAATACTCAATACGATCTTTGCTCTATTTGTTCCGTTTGCCTTCCACCAATATATCTGTTATAGTTGATACAAACTGGTTATCCTGTTATTTTCAATGGCACTGGCCATGGACATTGGCTCATGCAGCATGGCCTCAACACATACTTGATCCGTTTGTGTAGTAAATGTGTTAACCACAGTACAATGTGCCTCATCTCTGTCGCCGCAGATCTTTTGCCACTTTGGATGCGTCATCTATGGCATAGTTGTCAAAGATTGTGCATATGGGAGTATGTGTACTTTGGCAACATGCATGCAGTTCTTCATGGCTAATGATCCCTATTGTGCATGAAGTACTTGGTTGTGTATATATTTGTGCAGGTTGCTACCCACAACAGGCAGGCAACACCTGCTGACGCTGTGTGTCCTGGGCACAGCTTGGCCTTTTGGAGCCTGATCCTGTACCCATCATTTTTGGTGTCGTCCATTTTCTTTGAGTGAATCATTAGTAACCAGACACTCCTTCCTTTCCATACACCTGTTACACTATGCCTTTCTAACCTCCTTGTCTTTGTGTGCTAGTTTTTGCCTAGTTTCTCACCCCTTCTGCCATCAGGTGTTCACTTATTCCTGCTGCTGCCTCCCCTGCGACACCACCCCACAGAGTGCCATGATTCTGCAACACACACACCTCCCAGATGCTCCTCCCTCCACCCATTCTTAATGCAGGCAGCAGCTTGTCTGTGCCACTATGGCGCCACCTCCGTGCCAAAGGCAGGACCGTCAGCCCCCGCCAGCGCCTGCAACGTGCTGGTCCTTGCATGACCCACGTAACACAACAGACTCATGCTCCAGCCACCCTTAATGCAATGAACACCAGACAATCAACCACCTACTAACTGGCAACCCCTAAGCGCACACACGACAGCTTCGCATGCTGTGTGTGTGTGACTCCTACTGCCTACACCGCGCTGCCCAGCCTAACAGAACATGTCCGTAAAACCAGGTCATGTGCCTCATACTGCACACCCGCTCCGTCCACCAGCACACCATTGGACTCTGATACCTCCTAAACACAACAGCCCCACACATCGCCTTCATGACAGTAACCTGGTTGAACGCATCCTCAGCACACAACTTCAACATTGCCATCACAGACGGATACAAGATCACCTGCAGGGACCACACCATCAATCCAGGAGGATGAATTGCAATTCATTCAGAAGTACACCCTCAGAGTCACATACAACACCAAGGACACACTCAGCATTGTCAAGCAACTGCACTTCAGGTTTCACACCAACCCCCTGACCACCCTCACTCTAACACTCATTTACAGATCTCCAGGCCTACAACCACAATTCCGCTAAGCCATCATCAAATACATCAGCACGCAGGTCCTCACCTCCACAGTCTACATGTGGCTGGTGGACAGCAACTTCTTTCTGGAGGACAACCACACCACCATTCTTTATTGGTACATCAACGTTTGCATCCAGTTCTCCGACAAGCAACACACTGCCCCACACTCCACTACAGATCCCTCAAAGATGCTTGATCTAATTCACCACAGACGAGCTATGTGGCACCCTCGCCAGGACACTCCAACCAACGCCACCGCCACACCCTGCAACCTCACACACTGGAGCAGTGACTGATCCAACCCTCTTGCCACATTTGCATACTTTCCTGTGAAGCACAACAAGAGTTAAGCCACCTGGGACAAGGCAGACCTACTGGACTCATACAGGTCTAGCCGGACTCTCGTGTAAACCTTGCGAAACAAACAACCATCTGTTACCTTTCAGCCCAGAAACCCGCCAAACACAGACATCACCATATCATCCGCTTGGACAGGAGGACATCCTTCAGGTAGGGCATAGGCACCAACACACACAACATCAAGGAGCTCATCAGCATCGTGAGTGAACTATCTAACTCCAGATCTCCATCGAAAATACATCCCACCCTTGCAAGGCCAAGGGAATCCCTCGCAACATTCTACCACTGCAAGCTCATGGACGTACACGACAGCCTCGTCACACAGAGGCAGACAGCGCTATTATCCACAGGACATACCCCCCTCAGGTCCTGGACTCCCGTCAGCAGCAAAGACACCACCCTGCTCATGTACACCATCCACTCCGGCTCTCCATCTGGACCCTTCCTACACAACATCTCAATCACAGCATACCCCATCCTTGAAGCCCACCTCCGGCACGTCATGAAAGTCTCCTTTGAGTACACCACATTCCATGGGAGCTGGAGGCATGCAGAGACCCAGGCCCTTTTTTAACAACGGATGGCAGCAGGGGCGGCCTTAGGCATGTGCAAGTTGTGCAAGTTGTGCAAGTTGTGCACCTGCACAGGGCCACCAAACCCCCAGAGGCCACCACGCCAATATATATCCTTAATATAATAATCCTCTGAGGATGGATACATATTTGCGTGGCGGCCCCTGGCAGGGATTTGGCGGCCTCCGGCTCTGTTCCACTTCCGAACACTTTCACCCCCCCTCTTCAATGTCCTCCTCGCTCCACCCCGCCCAGACCCCCTCTTCCAGGGCCCCATTCCTACGCTCCCTGCCCAGGGCCACCATGAGCCTAAAGCCCCGAACCCCTTCAGCAAGTAGTACACTGGGGTCATCAGGCCCATGCCCAGGGCTCATCTCTCAGCGTGACAATCTTCAATGTCTCCATGACCCCCCTCTCCACCATCACATGTGCACACGACCTCATCATCAGGTCCTATGCCATTGACACCCAGCTGCTCCTCACCCTCACCAAAGACCCAGCCACTCCCAGATCCAACCATCAAGAAGGCATGAGGTCCGTTGACAAATGGATGCACATCAGCCACCTGAGGCTGGACCTGGACAAGACTGAGGTCATCATCTGAGGATTGTTCCCTTACGTCTGAAACAAGTCCTTGTGTCACAACGGCCGGGGCAGCACACTGTGGCCATGCACGCAAGCAGGTGTTCATCGTACACTCCTCACTCACAATAACCATGCAACTCAACACCATCTCTACCTCATGCTGCAACTCCCTCCGCATGCTGCAAATGATACTCAGATAGATCAACTCCTAGGTAAGACAGAGAGTCACCCAGGTCCACGACACCGGCCGGGTCAACTACCGCAATGCCCTCCATGCAGGAACAACAGCCAGACTCCAGGAGTACACATGCAGGGTGCATCCGCACACCTCATCCTCAACATCCCCTGCCACAGTCATATGACCGTCCACCTGAGATACCTACAATAGGCTCACTGTCAACTGCAGGATCACCTTCAGACAACCCCAGCCCCAAAGACGAACATGGACGTCTCCTATCCAACACCCCATTGCCCCAACTCCGTGCAGCCAACCTTGCCCTGGGCACCATTCATCACATCCACTGTACAACTGCATGCGGGAGATAGTTCTCCCTCCTCACCAAACAGACCTGGTACTTCCTCCCTGGGCACCTCCACATGACCCATGACCTCTACGCCTTCATGAAACTCTTCCAAACCTGTCTGTCCGAGCAGTATGGCAAGCCCCCCCCCTCAGCAGCTTGAAACCATCACGGGTGAGTATTGCGCTCCATGTATGTATTTGATGATACATTGTGACCTATGTGTGTCCTCGACCGGACTCAGATCCCAGTGTATGGATGGCTTGAGTTTGTTCCACACTCAGGCATACTTTGACATATCCCCACACGTATGTTGTTGACTCATGCTAAATGACTGCAACATCAATTTCCTTTTGATTGTTTTGTTTCTTTATCTGTCTTGTGCGTTGTTGGACCTGGCCCTTTTTGGCAGGTTCTCCCCGAAACTTTTTTGCTTTTGCCTAGCCTATTTCTGTAACCTGGTGTTGATGATTTTTGGTCTCTGCGCACTTTTTCACTGTGGTCCAGTGTAAAGTGTGTGCGCTCTGTGTGTGTGTGGTGAGAGTGACCTGCCCTCCCACAGGAATGCATGGGGAATATGTGTTACCATGGTAGTTCCTGATGTGTGGGGAGTGCAGGGTCGAGTTTGGTATGTGCAAACTCGTGAGATTGAATGCTGCGCAATGATGTGTGCGGAATGAATTTGTCTAGTGTGGAAGTGCCACTTCTAGACATGGGTGTGCCTGTGCAGTGAGAATGATTGGCTGGAGCTGGCTGGTGAGCCTGGCTCCAGGAGTCTGGATGGGTCTGCCCCGGTGGTGAGTGGTGAGATTAGCATGAGTGATGTGAGGGAGGAGTACACCTGGGACCTGAAAAGGGCTGGACTTTTCCCACACAATGCTGGCTCCGCCCCCTGTGGTGCGACTGATGACCCTAGCCTGGCCAGTGAATAGAGAGAGGGGCTAAGCTCATCAAGAGTGCTCCCAAACCAGCTGCGCCTGGTTTTGCCCATACCCTGCACCTTTAAACAAAGTATTGTGCTGTATAAAAAGGCTGCTGTGACACCCTGAAGATGTTCTTGTCTTGCTACTTGAATCCTGCCAGGGGCTTGCTGCTGCTTGGGCCCAGGGGAAGGCTTGCCTCCATGGGCCCTGCCCAGCCCCTGGTTGCCTGATGGATGTCTCTGAAACCTTTTGGGGCCTGACCTTTGTCCTGGACTGGTGTGTCTCTAGCGCTGGGGAGCGCTCTATTTCTACATGGACCTTGTTGGTCCTCTAGCACTGGAAGCGCTTTATTTCTACTTGGACCTTGTTGGTCCTCTAGCGCTGGGAGCGCTTTATTTCCAATTGGGCCTTGTTGGTCCTCTAGCACTGGGAGCGCTTTATTTCTACTTGGACCTTGTTGGTCCTCTTGCGCTGGGAGCGCTTTATTTCCACTTGGACCTTGTTGGTCCTCTAGTGCTGGGAGCGCTTTATTTTCCAATAGCGCTTAGGAGCGCTGTGTGCCAAGAATTCACCGCCGGCCCCGGGGATCACCGAGGAGACGGTGTGCCCGCCTCCCTGCTCGGGGCCGCGCTGCCATTGGCGGCCCTCCGAGGCAGGGAGCCAGGCATCTTTTGCCAGGACGGGGGCAGGGCCTGCAATCCGTCAGGAAGTCCCGCCCGCCGCCGCCGGCCCGAGAAAGAAGCAGCTGGCCGAGGAATGGCCGCCCGAGGCCCCCGTGAGCTGGGAGGGAGCCCCGGAGGAGAGGAGAAGTTGACCTGGAGCCTTGCGGCTCCCCTCTGAAGGCCCGGGTGCCGCACGAAGGCATGGTTCTGGTGCGGGGGGGCGGGTGGCATATTGATGGTGCCTGACCCTCCGTGCTGGAATTGAGGAGTCACCACCGTGCCGAGAGAAGCCCAGCCGCCGGTTCGGGGAGTGAGGAGAGATCACCGCAGGCGGAGCGGAGTCCCCTGAGAACAGCCCGGTGAGTAGAGAAGGGCTGGGGGGCTCCGTATGGGCTGATGTTAGTAGTGCCTGCTAAAGCCACAGTGCCTGGACGTATATAGAGTGGCCCCAGCGTACAGCGGGCCGCTCCAACGTTGGGGGCGATATCTTAGGCTTTGGGCCTCAATATTTCCCAAGCCGGGGCATAGTTATTTCTTGAGCCCCCGGAGGCTCCTACTAGGGGCACATTTTACTTGAGAGCCCACGAGAGGCTCCAGGGTCATTAGCATATTCCAAGTCCCCCAAGTGGGACTCCAACGAAGGTCCAGCAGTTGTGTTTCGAGCCTCGAGGGCTCCGTGGGGACAGAGTGATGTCCGGAGTCCACGCGCTCCGCAACATGTAGAGATGCCTTCAGGGCGGCCCCGGATGGCAGTGGGTCGCCCCAACATGTTAATGGTGATTTTTAGATCTAGAGGGCTCCAATGTGTGCGCTAGTTGTTCTTAGCGCCAGAGGGCTCCAACGTTGGGCGCAATGTCCTTAAGGGCTAATGAGAGCCCAGGCCGCAGTTTTGCTGATTTCCCAGCTGCCCAGCATTTAGTGGGCAGCTGCACCGTTTAGGCGCAATTTGAGAGAGAGAGTACTTGGGAAGGACAGAGATGGCTCAGAGGTGCCAGGCCTTCTACAGCTGCGCAGCACTTAGTGCCAGCTGCAACGTTTAGGCCCTGTTACTGTTCCCAGCTGGCCAGCAATTAGTGGGCAGCTGCAACGTTTAGGTTTGCGCCGGTGGCGCACCCCTGACTGGCGATGCATTGGCAGCGCGCCCTGACATTCTGGACACAGGGCATTTGAGCCCCTTCTTTGGATGGCCAGTTGGCCAGGGGGCTGGTATGTGGGTAGGGCGCAAGGCCCTAATGTGATTTTTGCGCAATGTAATGTTACTATGATTAGGAGGTTATTTTACCTATATAGGTTTATGTTTGTGAGAGTTTACTTCACTGTGAGTTACGCCCCTAAAAAGTGATTTATTCTTAGGAGGCAGAGTCTAATGTGTTTAGACTAGTGAGGAGATTGCCTACTGTATTTTTACTGGTAGGCCTAAATGTGATTGCTGCGTAATGTGCTTTGCCTTTATGCTTGTCTTATACTTCTAAAGGTGCTCATGCTTAGAAGTTTGCCTTGCCTAGTATGTTATACTAGAGAGGTTATGTGTCCTGTGTGATCTAGGCCTATGGTTATTAGTATTGCGTAGTGTGTACCTACCTGTTACCAGTGGTTACTGGTTGTGATCTATAATTGTTATTTGGTGTGACAGTTATTCTAAGTGCTAGTTCTACTAAGTGCTGATTCTGACAGTGGCCCACGTGGCCCTGTCCTGGTGTAAATAATCCCTTGTGAATATTGCCTGTGCCAGTTGGCACAATGTATATTGTGTGATTACTATCTGATGTGTTTTGACAATACAAAAGTTATTTTTATATAACCTTGTGTGAAGTTCCTTTTGTGGTGTGCCTAGGATGTTGTTGCTGTTGTGTACGTGCGCAAATGCTTTACGCATTGCCTCCGGGATAAGCCTGTCTGCTCGTGCCACGCTACCAAGGGGGAGAGCAGGGGTTATCTTGGCATGTGACTCCTTTGCCCTGACTAGAATGGTGGTTTCTGCCTGGCTTTGGCGTAAGCCTTAGCCAACCAGAAATCCCAGTTCTAACATGCGTGAATCGTGAGTAAGTGATAGGGGCTGTACAAAAATGCCGGGATTCCAAAGTTCACACAGGGAGATGTGATGCCTTGCAGTTGGAGTCAACAGAGTCCAGACCACAGTGCTTGGCATCATTGTTCAGACTGCAACCAGCAAGTTCATGTAGCAGAGTAGGACAGTCAATGAGGTGATGGTGTTGCAAACAAAGTCCATGTGCCAGACCAGGTGACCTGGGAGATGCGCATGGCCCGCTGCCTCAAACTGTCTTCCTCCTCCTCCTCCCGCCCGGTGCCCGTTGGCGGTCTTCGCCTAGAAGTGTCTTACCTGGTGACACAGGGAGGGTGCTCCATGTTGTCTGCGATCCAACGGAGTGAATGGCTTATGTCCCTTTGCACCGCCAGGAGCTCAGCCAGTCTTGCCTCCATCTGTCCTTGGTGTTCTTGTTGACTGGCATGTTACTCAGCCTGCAGGTTTTTGATCTCTGTGAGGGTCCCCACTACCTAACTGATCTCCCTGGTGTCCCGCCGGTATGCCTCCATGATGTTGCATAGTTCAGACATACCGGGCCCTACAGCTGGCTGGTCAGGTTCTCCCCTCCGCCTGCCGCCACTCCCACCACCCCTGCCCACATGAGCCTAGCCAGCCGTTGTGGGCACATCGGGTCAACGGGACCACTGGAGATGGCAGTGGTGATGTTGTCTGCCACCTCCTGGGTACCCGGCGAAACTTGTCCCTCATTAAGAGACTGGCTCAGTTGTTCACTGTGGGCAGGGCTCCGAGATGTCTGCTGGGATGTGTGAGGAATGGTGGTGGTGGTTGGCGCAGATGTTCCTGTTCCAGGTGCTGCACGGGTTTGGCCACCAGAGGTGCCAGGTTGGTCGGGGTCATCCGTGGAGTGGTGAGAGGCGTCGCTGTCGGTGGGATCAGGGTCCTGCGTAGCCTGGGACTGTGATTTATCTCCCCCATTGTTGGGGGTAGATTCCGTACATTGCCCTGTGGGTGTGAGAGACAGACAATGTTAATGTAATTTAATGCAACATCCATTTTTCATACACATTGTAGTTGGCACTGTTCCACCTGGTAGTTGTCTTTGCTTTGGATTGTCCTCAATGTTCACTTGTGGATGGGTATGTTGTGGGGTCATATTGATCTGTGCTCCGGAGTCATTGACATGTGGGGGCATATTTACAATAACTGGCATAGCCCTGCATATCAGCAGGGATTCGCCAGTCATTGTGCACCACAGCTATGCCAGCATGGATGCAACACATTTACAATTCGGAGCACCATGGGGGAAAAACGGCACCGCTGCGTCACGCATCTGTGCCGTAGAAGTGGCGCATTGCTGGAGTTGCATCCCCAGCGCAATGCAGCTCCAGAAATGCTCTGTGGGGCCCTACCTGCACAATGCTGCGTCAATCCTTACGCCTGCTTTAAGCATGCGCAGGGTTTTGACGCAGCATGTGCTTAAAAGTGACTGAGTGAAATCTTGCCGATTTCACACAGCCACTTTTGGGAGGCGTTGCTGCGCCGTAATGTCTGTAATTATCTTACTCTATTTTCTTTATTTTTTTCAGAAGTTTCATTTAAACTAAAATCACCAAATAAGGAAAATAAATCTTTATACGCATTAATCGTTAATAGAATTGATGTATAGAATTAATTAAAATATTTTATTTAACTTTTATTAAAAACTTCACTTAGATTAATTTCTTTTTTTTTTTTTTTTTGTTGTTGAAATTTTTGAAAACCTTTATTCGTGCATGTAAAAAGAACAAATACGGGCCTACAACCATCAGGCCGGCCACGATACTTTGAGCACTAATACAAACATTGTGGCCCCCGAGCGTCAACGGACAGAAAAATTGCGACAATTTGTGAATGTTACACTGAGGGGAACCATGACACCAGGGGGAAGGAGAAATGAAGGTTAATTTTAAAGTTTTTTATAATTTTATCAGGGAAAAAGGCAGTGAAGACTAAGTCCAAGGAGATTCAAGTCCGCATACTATCTTCACATCACGGGAGAGCGGCAGTATTTCGGAAAACAACCGTGGAAATGTAAAATCTCAGGCAGTGAGGCGGTGCAAATCAACAGCAGGATATTCACACCAGTAAGTACGCACCCCTACAGCGCCGTCCCCATTCAGCCAACCCCAAGCCCGGACCCAGAATCAACCAAGGAAAAAGCACAGAAAACAAAGAAAGAAATAAAGGCCCATAGAACCAATAAAAATACTAAATTACCCCCCCACCCTACACCAATGCGGAGGCTACGGCCTACCCCCCCCCCCCAGCATAGTGCCTGTCGCCCAGTAAACCCGAAATATAGAAGAAAAAGAAGAGCAAGAGAAGAATGAGGAAGAGGAAAGAAAAACGTGAACACCTATGATATAGGGGGTGAGAAAAGAATGCACTATTCTGATCTAAACTCCCAAAAAGAAGAAGGTGGGGAGGAGCCTACGTAGCATCAAAGCACCCGGGACCCCCGGCCATCTACAGCTGCCACACACTAAAACCTCCTACTCCAAAAGCAACAGTGCTGTAATCAATTGCAACAATAGCATAGATGGAAAAAGTCATTTCGCCATGTGCGTTAACAATACATACAAGCAGTTCCAATCCCCGTTCAGTCCACCCGGGAAGCCATTGTGTTATGAATCAGCCCAATCCCGGCCTGGTAGCGGGTGCAGGACAAAGACAGCTCCTATGAATAGAACATTAATACTTAGAACCCCGGTCCCGTACAGAACCGTCTTCCCATCAGCAAGAAACACAGAAGAACATAATAATCGCAATCGCAAGTGGGAAAAAGGCTAAAATTGCAACAATTCAGCATAGCAAAATACAGTACAGTCCGGGTCTCCGCCAGCCGGTCAAGCAAAATCGAGATGAGGGGCACCTTCAACCCTGGCCAGAACGACGAAATCTCTCCAGGCATGACCATCTCCGCGGACACTGTGCAGGCAGAACAAAGGAGCAAGATGGCCGCTCTCGACATGGGAGGGGCAGAAGTGAAGAAGACGAGTGGTCCCAGTCTCCAACAACTGCAGCGGACAAAATGGCGAACCCCCCCTGCCGTGCAGGATGACGCACACTCCAGCAGCGCAGAAAAAAGGCTCCGAAGGCAATATCCTCGTAGGGGGCAAACAACTGGAAGGGCGACAAACGGAGCTCTGGCAGCAGTTGTTCAGGCAGAGTCACAATTCCCGGAGCGAGGGGAGACTTTGTAACAATGGCATCGTCAGTAGGGAGACATGCAACATTGTAGCCAGGGACACCTCGATCTTCCGCTCGTACATGCTGCAACATTGTATCCAGTGTAGAAACACACGGGCAGCAGGGAGACAGGCAGCCTCGGTCGCGTAGTGGAAAAGGTAGCCTCTTCGATCTTTCTCCCCAGCTCCTGAGCATTGCGCCGCCATGTTGCCCGCAAGTCTGTAAGGGCATCAAGGATATCCCCACAAGTCAGAACACTCTGCAGCCCCTGCCGATCCGCTCTGCACTGTGGCACATTACGAGCAGCCTCCGGGTCTAGTGCAGGCAGGTCCACGCAAGCTGGGGATAAGGGAGCAGCCGTCTGTTCATGCTGGAAGGCAGGCGCCATTGTCATCTCCTCCTCGGAACCACCCTGGAGGGAGGGGGGAGGCTCGTTAGAAAAGAACCTTCGTCCCAACACTAAGGAGCACGCAGCTATCAGCGCAGGGGCCGTGCGTAGTGGGAGCCCCCCCGTCCCCTGGCAATCAGCAAGCAGTCCCAAGCACCGGTATCTCCACAGCCCGTCCTACCGGTTAAGAACAGCAGCGTCCAGCGGCGTCAATCGGCGCAGGGTTCAGGGGGAGCCCCGGTGGTCGGCTAAGTCCGCCAATTTCCATCAAAAACGGCCGGCGGAGACCGCAAATGAACGTGACTGTCACCAGCGCGTTCGTGTCCCCATCTGAGCGCGGTGTAGGAAGGATACAGTCCAGGATTTCAATGTAAAGTCGGACGGCTCGGGGAGCCGGGCGCTCACACGTCCGTCCCGTCCGCCATCTTGGCTCCTCCCCCTAGATTAATTTCTTATTACAAAATAGCTTGCTAACATATTTAAAAATAAACATGTGTTCATTTTATATATTTTTCTTAACATTAAATTATATGTGCTTATATTTTTAACTATTTAACATAATTTATTTTAATTTAGCATCATTTACTATGGGATTTTATTTTTTGTCCTTACCCCAATTATTTTCCATGGGTGGGTGTTGCAATATCAGTGGTTGGCCTTGAGCGGTGCTCGGCTTACTTCAGCTCTGACCTGGAGTAATTTACTACGGTTTTGGGTTCCCTTTTGGCTTGAGTACCTTCCGAAAAGCAGTTTGGGAATACCAATGGGATTTATTTTTTGTGGGTAGGTACATGACCCACTCTAAACCCCTCCATAGACCTCCAAACCCCCTCCCACTTAGTTGTAAGTATTCCCCATTTTCTAGCCACTCCCTTGTCCTTTCTACATTTACTACTAAAATGTATACTTATGTGTGCAGAGACCCCGCACTTGGATGGAGATCTCTGCACAGAAAAAGATAGTAGAGGCGGAGACTGAAACTCCACTGGTAGATTCGGAATAGCATTTTCTAGAACATTCGTAAAAATACTGTAGTATTAAAAAACATACTTCGAAATGCAGTTTCCTAATAGGCCCCATTATGTTTGGAAGGTGCTTATTTTGTGCAACTAGGGGTCGATTAGGATGCCATTCGGAAGGCCTCTGAATAGCATTCGGGTTTTCCGTATCGGATGCGGAAGGCTTGTTTCCGATCTATTTGGAAACCATTCTGAATAAGCGATTACGATGTTCGGACTTTCTGAATCGGTTCCGAATCCAAACAGAATGGCATTCACAAAGTTCGAGTCGTTTGGAGCCGAAACGTGTATTTCTACGGGCCGCATTTCCGAACGACTCATAAGCTTTCCGAACCATCGATTACGATAGCAGATTCGGACAGCCCTTCCAAATCGGATTTTCTGACTCGCATCTGCTGTCAGAAGCTGGCTTTGAGTGCCCGTAGCAGGCCCCCATTCATCCGGGGCCTTCCAACTCGGTCCCGTGGGGGTGCCCAAGGGACCACCCTTTCTAACCATGCACAGCGTGGCAGGTGCCAAGGGGTGCCTGCCACAGGGTGCGCGATTTTCCCCAACCACCCCATACTTTAATGGGAGCCTGTGTATTTGTTCGGAATACAGGCTCCCATTGAATTCAATAGGATTCTGACCAAGTTCCATCTGGAGGACTACAGATGCATTGTAATTGGTCGGTCAGACTCCCAGGATCTGATTCGGTCGAAAAGCATTCCAAGACCAATTCCGTCGGAATGCTTTCCGACCGAGATCGTAAGTGACCCCTTAGTGCCCGATTCATAAAGGTAAAGTTAGACAAAAAGTCAAAGTTTAGACCTGAAGTCTAAGTTTAGACTAAAGTGTAACTTTACACCGGAAGTCTAAGTTTAGACCTAAAGTCTAACTTAGACCAAAAGTCTAATATTACTACATTTTGGTAATTTACTACTAGTATGTGTACTACTAGTACACTTACTAGTAATACAGTTAATATAGAGGTATCCCTTATAAGTGGACAAGCCCCTGTCCACTAATAAGTGATTCCTGGACTCTTTGCACAGCATTCCTTTTTTTGGTACACTATATAAAGGGTCCGGTTCCTACATTGGTGGTGCAGCGGTGGGATACAGGACTTGACATTTGCTGAACCCCTTGGTTAATAAGTAATTCACTAAGGAATCCAAAATGGTCTTTCGCTAACAATATTTCTTGTCGATTTAGATTTTTTCTAAATTGTTTAATCTAACTATTAGGGCCTTGTGTTAAGTCCACCAGTCCACACTGTTTAGAATTAAAGTGTTTAGTGAGTTAGGCCCTTTGTAAAGTCTACTTAGAACTTTTTTTATTTAATTTTTAAAACAGTCTCAACTACTATAATACCATGACTGAGGCAGTAGGTTTCTCCCAGGAGCTCAACCTGGGCACTTACAAATGTTTGTCTGCCAAGCATGGAACCTTGCCATGGGGTCTAACCCCACTTAAAGCACATCTGCAAGAGTTGCTTGCAAAAAATGATAGAACCATGCCATGGAAAGAAACCCCTAATGAGTCAGGGGAGGTGGATGCTGAAGAGGATAATGATTCCATTGCAACACCGCTGGGAATACTACTGGTAGATAGTTAAGATGCTGATCTTCAAAAACTAGCCAAGAGGATAGCTTTAGAAGCTAAACTCTTGGCTATAGAAAAGGAAAGAGCTGAGAAGGGCCTGGGACCCACCTATGGTGGCAGCAAATGTTTGCATAGGGAGAAAGATGAAGCTTTTGACCCTTGGGTCCCCAAAGGAATTGCCCCCAAATGTGTAGAGGGTGATGATTTCAGCAAATGATTTACAGCCTTTGAAATGGCATGTCAGAAGTATTGTGGCTCTCTACTCTGGGAGCTGTTTTGAGGAAAGTGCATGGATAGGCTCTTGACACTGGATGCTGAGTCCTATGACCTCACAAAGGACACCCAGATTGAAGGTTTTGGACTTTCCACTGAGGAGTACAAGATCAGGTTCAAGGAAACTCAAAAAAACCTTGAGTCAGACCTGGGTAGATTTTGTTGACTTCTCAGTCACATCACTAGTTGGCTGGATAAATGGTAAAATTGTGCAAGACTATGATGGGCGTCATAATTTTATTATGAAAGAGCATCTGTTAAGTAACTTTGTTCCTGAAAAAATGCATCAGTACCTGGTAAACTAAGTTCCAATTTCTCCCCAAGAATTAGCAAAGCAGGCAGACCACTGTTTTAAGACTAGGGTAACCAAGACCATGTCCAAGAGTAGAGTACAATGAACCAACTCTAGTCTCAGAGGGTGGAGTGGATGTAGCTACCCTGGCTGTCCCACCCAGTAACCTGGAGAAATGCAGTCAACAGCCACATTTTAATGTGGTTGAAGTTGAAGCACTGAGGGATACAGATGCAAGTGTCCCTATGGTGACTGAAAAACTGATGTCCCTAGGACAGTATCTGACTATTGAGACATTCACAGTCCTCAATGCAGACCACCAGAATAAGGTCCATCCCCAGGCAATGGTCTCCTTAGAATGGGGAGGGGTTACTGGCCATATGGAGGTGGTGGTATCCCCTGCAATTCCTGTAGCCTGTCTGCTAGGAAATGCTCTGGTGTCCTCATCCTGAGATAAGGTTGAAAGAAAAACCCTTGCAGCTATGCTGGGTATACTTGAATGGGTGAGTGTAAAAACAGGAGCATAGTGAAAAGCACAGAGTGAAAAATAGGAGTTGGAGCCTGGATTAATTGCCCAACCCTCCATGAAAAAAGGCAAGAAGTATGGAAAAACAACTTCAAATCAGCCACAAGCAAAGGGCTCCTCTCCTCACGGGAGAAGACCCGTCATCCCCATAGGGAATTGATTCCCATAAACTTGGTCAGACCTGGCAGAGTTACTAGGTTCAGGGGGACCCTCTAGGGAAGAGCTGTCCTACTCTTGAAAGCCTGAGACAGCAAGCCACTGACCATGAAAAGGGAGATGTCAGTGGCTTCCACCAAACCTATATAAGGACTGGTATGAAGTAAAATGGAATTGGAGTAATGAAGGTTACCTGTAAGAAAGGCAATAATTATGTGGATGCATACTAGGTCACAGTATTGTGGAGAATGGAACAACAATCATTGGGCATAAATCATTACTTAGGTCCTCATTACAATGTGGGTCAAAAAGCCTCTGACCACAGATCGGAGGCTCTCTGAGCCTCATTGCAGTTTCAGTTTCGACTGCTGCATTACAATGCAGGCGGTCGAAACTGAAACTGGACGGTCATTCCCACTGGATTTCGACAGGATCAAGGAGCCTGTCGGCCAGTCGGAGACCGGCACGTAATCCCTATGGACGGCATTTCCACCATAGGGATTACAATGTCAGTTTCCAACAGGCTTTCCATGTCGGGCTTCCCGACAAAGAAAGCCTGTCGGAAAGTGACATTAGATGCTCCTAGCAGGGCCCCATTCATCCTGCGGCCTCCGGTTGGGGGCCCCCTGTTAATCCCTGCACCGTGTGGCATGCACTGTGATACGCCTGCCACGCTGTGCAGGGATGAACAGATTCTCCCACTTTTCTATGGGAGCTTGTATCAAGCTCCCATAAACAAATTGGGATATGCGACTGCACAATGTGCAGTTGCATTGTAATCGAAGTGTTGAGCGGACATAAGTCGGTCTGACATCATAATTAGGCCCTAAATCCTTATGCTGTAGATATTGCAAGAAATGTGAAATAAAATGATAAGTTGTCTTGTGATAAACAATCCTATTGAAGACGTATATTTATGATTTTTAAACTTATGATTCTTTCCTATAATTGCTATTCTGATCTTTTCATTAACAGTTAAAAAAAGTATTCAAATAAAAAAGAGGTATGGTGATTTCTAAATATGTGTTCCTTAAGAACTGAAATAGTATACCTCACCCTACATTGTTCCTTTACAGCAGCAGAGACACATTTATTTAAAAAACTTGAAGATATGATTTTAGACTATGTGATCTGACCGAAATTTTAACTACAAAATACATCTTTATAATTCCCATTTATTTATTTTAAAAAGTTCAGTACAAGAAAATTAAGTACCATTCTTAGCACATGCCCATTAACCGCTCGCTCATTTCCTCCACTTATTTTTAGTCTATTTATTTATAACTTGTGTAAAGCCCTCCCTATTGTCACCATGGCGATTTGATGCTGTGGAATCATGAAAAATAAAAGCATGATAAATGAATCTCTTTATTGATTGTGCGATTACTTAAAATATTTACAGTATAAAACACATGAACATCCCCCCCCCCCCCCCCCCCCGGAATGCCCTTCACCCAATAAAACCCAATGTACAACTTTAAGATAACATGGCATGATAAATGCATAACCTGTTATAAAGTTAAGAAAGAGTGTAAACATACAGTAAGATAGAGAAATAATTTGAAGTTGAGCAATATATAGAAGCGCTAGTGGAACATGTATGGATATTCATAATTAGTATTTCTGTAAACAAATTAACCTCTAGTGGTGTAAAAGAGATATATATCTTCAGGCGTTTATGAAACCGTTCAAGTCCAGATTAAAGGCTACAGGAACTGTGCACTGGTTGAAAAACAGGTCAATCCATTTGCACCATTTATTGTGTGCTTATGTAATACTGAAAGGGACTAACTGATGAATATGAAGCTTTTATCCCTGAAAGACTTTTGCACTAAAGCAAAAATAGAGTAAACAGGTTATGAAACCATATGATGAGTCTGTTTCATATGAGCTAGGCCACTGGAATTATAAAGCAGTGGAGGCCCCAATTATGCAGCAGGGATGACTAAATTATGTTTCAAGAAAAGGTGGCTTATTAGGCAAGAAAGAAAAATTATACAGCATATTCTCTGCCACTATTTAGACAGTCAGACACATAGCACCTCATTATGATGGCAGGCAAACTGCAGCCAACAGGCTGTTGGTGGCGGTCTGCCTGCCATCCAAAGCAGCGGTCCGACCGTTGCATTAGAAGCAGCCGGTTGGACTTGAGGTTCCGTGACAATTGTAAGTGGTGTTTTAGACTCGCACGAATATAGTCGAGTCTGGTATCTATGAACCGCAAATGACGAGTTTAGTGGGTGTATGCAGTTTTGCTGTGCTAACCTAAACCGTTCGTCTGTTACGTGGGTATTTCTATCTGTACCCACGGGTTCCATCTTAGATACGGCATCCATTTTGTCTCTTGCCCTCAAGTAGCCAGCGAACGGACGTTGTCCGCTTCGCGACCCTGGGACTCCCAAAATATTTGCGGAAGACACATGTCCTTTGTGAGTGTCTTTATGATGAGGGGGATGATACTGTAAGGCAGATGGCGCCGCTCGTGGCTCATCTTGCCGCACGGACTTATTGTCTCAGCCGTGCATCTCATTAGGCACGTCCCTTTGATGCCTGTATCTCGTGTTTCCTGATACCTCCCCTTTTACACCCTTTCCGATCTCCCCACTGTTTCCCTCTTCCTCTGCACCTGTCCCTGTTCCTATTTCGATCTGTTTTACTACTGATTGGAATGCACTAATGGTGGGAAGATGGATTTTTACAGTTGGGAACCGCCAAATGTTTCCGCACTTATGTCCCGGACCTTGTGTGTATCAGAGTGACCAAAGCGACCCCTCTGGGGGATAATTATGGGAACCGGGTCATAAACTTTTGTGTTCAATGTAACTCTATGGGAAAATCGTGTATAAAAGGAGCGATCCACAGAACCAATTTGAAGCAGTCTCCCCAAGTTGCACGTGTTGTACTTGTCGTGACCTCTGTGTTCCCTGCAGCAAATAAACCTTGAATCTTTGACGTCGAAGGAAGTGTCCCGTGTCTCTGTGATTCGTACGCCGGAGCAGGTTACCCACGAAGGTTTCAGGTGTTGTGCCCTGGCACCGCTGGGTTCTAAATAACCCAGTCCTTCAGTTGGCGCCCAACGTGGGGCTGCATCAGTGGTACCGGTCCAAGCCCGACGATCGTGAGGAACTTCGTGTGAAATCTCCGAGGGAAGGTGCACCCCGCTTCATCGATCCTGTTGTCAAAATAAGTGGCCCGAAGACTTTTCCCGCGAAGATTCCCGCCTCCTGACGGCTGCGACGGACTGCTGCCCTGACTGTAGACCTGTTTTGGCGCCTGGCGTAGACCTTGGTAGAGCGAGACGATTGACGGGCCTTCCTGGTGACGCCATCGATCTTTGAGTTAAGTATTTGTGGGTCGCTCCCAGAGTTCTTGGTTGTGGTTACTTAGTGGTTGCATGGTTCCATTGCATTTGTAGTTCTTGGTACTTTGTTGTGTTGTTTGACGACTGCAGCCGCCAAAAACCGAGGGTTTTGTTCTTTGCTGGGACTTGGTATATCCCGTAACCCTTGAAGTTTGTGAAACTCGGCTAGTGTGCAAGATGCCTGGTCGCAGTACTCTGTTTAGTTGTTTCAGACCTTGTGGTATGGATTCCCGACTGGAGGACTCGTGTCCGATACCTCCGGTTGGAACTCCCACTTATGAGCTCTATAGTAAACATGGGCTAGGCCCGATTACTTTTAATGAATACTGGATCCGATACACGAAGAAGGACGGTGACCTTCGTTGGCCACCTCATGGTAGCTTCGAGGCCCCGATCTTAGATAATTTAGAGGTTAAATTGTTAGAAAGAAAGTCAAGGCCGGCCATGTTTGATGCCTTTCGGTTGTGGCGTAAAGAAGCCCGACAGAAAGAAATCAGACAGACTAAACGAAATCAGCGAGATAATGTTGCGACCATAGTGAAGAAAGCAGAGCAATTTCAGCGTGACAAGGAGGTTAAGGATAAGGAAGTGTTTGATAGACTACAGCGTATGACCATAGATAAATGTTATCCTACTTTGCCTACGGAGTCGGAAAAGAAGGAAGAGGCAGTTGAGGATCCTTTAATGTCTTATCTTATGAAGTCGCCACCTCCGTACGTACAGGGTACCGCAGCTCCTGTGGTCCCTGCTGTACCTATTCTTCCGCCTATTCTTCCTGTGCCTGCTCCTCAACCTGCACCCGCTCTTCCGACTGTTCCTGCTCCTTTGCCTACTGCTATCCCTACTGCTCCTCCGCTTCCACATACTCCTGCTCCCGCTACTGCTCCTGTTCTGTTAACTCCTGCTGTTGCTACTGTTTCTACCCCTTCACTCGTTAGTCCTGTGTCCTATACTTCTCCCTCTACTCGTTCTCGTACTTCCCCTCTTGCGGCTAGCTTCTTTCATTCGCTCGGACCTGTTCTTGGGTCGGCTGGTTCCGATGGTCCTCAGAGACGTAGTCAGCTTCCTGGTAACAGAGAACGCGCTTCGCTATATAATATGGCGATGGGTTGGATGACAAATCCTCTTAGAAATCCACCCCGTATTGTATTCGACACATTTTGTCAATTTAATATACCAACCCAGAGATTTGTGTTCGAGGAAATGTGTAAGGTCCTTCACGATCAGATATCGGCCGATGCACCTGACGAGGTGCTGACCGCTTTGTCTGATCTTCAGCTTCAGTTCTCGAATGGACTGATAGTGGATACCAACGTTCGACGTGCTGTTGAGCGGTTGCTATCTTTTCGTCCCACTCCGATACCCCAAGCCTTGTTTGTTGAGGATATTGAAAGACAGCCAGATGAGTCTGGTCAATTTCCTATGCGTGAAGTTCCGCCTGTATGGATGCCAGCTGATCCTAATGCTCACCCTCCGACATTGGCGCACTTCCAGAGAGTATGGATACATCTCCCATGGAAACGCTCAGAAGTGTTGCAAGTGAAGCAATCTTTGCCTGACCCTCGCAAAAATCCTACAGGGTATTACAAGGAATTATCGCAGCTCGTAGACGCTGCGATAATGAATCTTGCTGATATCGATATGTTGTTCGGCAATGTTGTACCGCAACCGGTATGGGCTAAGATTCGTCAGGAGAATCATCCGAATGAATTAGGTGGTGATTGGGCTGCCATTGTAGCGGCGGATGCTTTACAAACTGGTGGAGCTAAACCCGAGCAGATGATTACTGCTCTTCCTCAAAGAATAATAACGTTAATGAAAACTCTTATGCCAGCTATGAGGGTGAACTGGGACAAATTGTCAGCTTGTAAGCAAAAGAAGGACGAGAGCGTCTCCGACTTCTTTACGAGGTTCGAGGAGGCATTCATTGACCATAGTGGACAGGATATGGGTACCGAGGGTGGTCAGCGATTGTTTGTGGATAAATTCGTTTCGAACTTATTGCCCGATTTGAGCAATAAATTAAAGAATTCAGAAAGTGCATGGGCCGTTTCTACCTCAGCTCAGATATTGGCTACAGCGCAATATTATGAGAATAGAGAGAAAGAGGAGAACGACCGTGCTGATAAAAAGACGAAAGAGCTCAAAACTAAAGTGCTGCTGCAACAAGCGTATCCTCCGCGTTCAAATCAGAATGCACCCCAACAGAATAGATCGCAGTTGCAATCGAATCGATCGCAGCCGCGTAATGACTCCTTCTCCCAAAGATCATCGTTGGGGTACAATCAATGTGCTTATTGTAGACAGGAGGGACACATTAAATTCAATTGCCCTGTTCTGAATGATCGCAATAGTGGTAATTCGTCCAAAGGAGGTCGTGGTGGTTCGCATCAGGTATCACGTGGTAGGGGTCGTGGTGCTCAGAATGATCGTTCTGATAACTCATCTAATTCTAATAATTGTTTCGATCAACGTGGATCATCGCAAGGAAGATCTGCGCAGTATAATGTAGACGATTATTACGTCGATCAGGGAACTGATGACAGTAATTACTAGGACAGCCAAAGACAAGGAGAGGGAGTGGTATCAGTTCCGGTTGATCAGAGAGGGCCTTACGTCGCAGTTGCTACATCGGGCGTCGTTGAGCCTTTTCTGTTGGACACTGGTGCAGCGAAAAGTTCTATTATGCATTCGAAACTCCCTGGCGCACTTTTGTCTGGCTTAACAAATGTTTCCGTTGGATTCTCTGGCGCCCCCGTTAGCAATCCAGTTTCGCGCCCTTTGCCCCTTACAATTGGGCCACGTGAGCTTCGAGCTCCGTTGATTTTGACTACTGGCTGTGGTGAAAATCTTTTGGGTCTGGATTTGCTTAAACGTTTGTATGCAACTTTGTACTGTTCTCCTGCGGGTGTAAAGCTTACGTTAGGAGAGAGGGTTGTCTCTCCTATGTACTTGTCTCTCGATAAGCTTCCACCGGAATTGAGTTCTCTTCCTGCGTCTTTGTGGGCAACAGGTCCCAATGATGTGGGCCTGCTTGACATCTCCCCTTATGTTGTTCAGTTGAAATCTAATGTGCGATTGCCACGTATTCCCCAGTACCGTATCTCTCTTGATGGTGAACGAGCATTGTTAGCGATCATTTATGATCTGATCGAGAAAGACGTTATTGAAGAGACTCAGGGAAACGTGTGCAACAGCCCTGTACTTCCCATTCTTAAACGTACTGATCCTTCCAAACCGCCTGTTTATCGCTTCGTTATCGATTTACGGGAGGTGAATAAAATTGTGGTTCCTCAGTTCCCCGTTGTGCCTGACATCACGGCGCTACTGACTCTGATTCCAGCTTCTGCATCGTGGTTTTCGGTGATTGACTTGAAGAATGCGTTCTTCAGCATCCCGATTGCCGAGGAGAGCAGAGACCTTTTTGGTTTCTCTCTCGGTGGACGCAGCTTCCGATTTAAACGCGCTCCTCAGGGCTACTGTGAAAGTCCATCGATTTACAGTCAAGCCTTGAAGGGTCAACTGGATGCGTTTCGGTTGCCGGCCGGTGCGGCCTTAATCCAATACGTCGATGACCTATTGGTGGCTGCTGATACTCAGGACATTTGCAAAATTGCTACGGTGTCGTTGCTGCAACATCTCTGTGAGTTGAATCATAAGGTGTCCCCTTCTAAACTCCAATATTGTTGTCAAGAGGTAACCTATCTAGGTCACTTATTGCCAAAGGAGGGAAGGAGGTTGACCCCAGAGAGGATTGCAGCAATTGCACGAATGACTGTGCCAAAAACCCAAAGAGATGTGCGTGCCTTTCTAGGTATCACGTCGTACTGCAGGCAATGGATTCCTAATTTCTCATTGCTAGCGAAACCATTGGTGGCTCTTACGTGCAAGGATGTTTCAATTCCTTTACCATGGACGGAAGAATGTCAGAAAAGTTTTTCTGAATTGCGTGATTCATTGTGTTCGGCTCCTGTGTTGGGTACTCCTGACTACAGTAAACCGTTTACATTATATGTTCACGAGAGGGAAGGTTGTGCTTTGAGTGTTTTAACGCAACCTTTTGGCGGTAAACAACGTCCATGTGCATATTTTTCCTCGACCTTGGACCCGGTAGCTAGAGCATTAACGAGTTGTTTGAGAGCAACAGCGGCAGCTGCGGTCTCCATCCGACAATCAGCAGGATTGGTCATGGACAATATGCTTACGGTGATGGTTCCGCATGCAGTCGACACTCTTTTGATTCGTACGAAAACCCAGCACTTGACGAGTGCGAGATTGTCTGGGTACGAGCTGACGTTGCTGGCAAGTCATATCCAGATAAAACGTTGCAATGTTCTGAACCCGGCGACTTTGTTACCAATTAGCTCAGAGTCAGATGAAGTAGCAGAACATGATTGCTACTTGAGGACAGAGGAGGAAACAAAAGGTCGAGTGGACCTTAAAAACACCCCATTGGAAGACCCAGATGGAACACTGTATGTGGATGGGTCATGTTTTAAGTTGCCGAATGGCGATGTGACTACTGCTTATGCTGTTGTAACGTTGAATACTGTTGTTGAGACTGCAAGGTTGAATCAGAATTCTGCCCAAGCTGCAGAGCTGATCGCTCTCACTAGAGCGTGCGTGTTAGCAAAAGGGAAACGTGTGAATGTGTTTACCGATAGCCAATATGCGTTTGGTGTTGCACATAGCTTTGGACGACTGTGGAGAGAGAGAGGTTTCTTGACGTCGCATGGTACGAAGATTCAGCATGGCCAGCTTGTGAATGATCTTTTGGATGCACTGACGTTGCCTAAGCAGGTAGCGATTGTTAAATGTAGTGCGCATCGTAAGGTGACGGATGATGTTGGTCGTGGTAATGCGTTTGCGGATGAGATTGCTAAGGAGACTGCCCGGAACCTTAGCACTCGAATGTATGTGACGAGTTCGGTCAGGTGGCCTACAGAGTCGAGCATGTGTGAAGATACTATTGAAAGTGTGAAAGAAATTCAGAATGAGGCCACCGAGACTGAAAAGGCGAAGTGGAAAGAAAGTACGGGAAAGTTGGATGCGAATGGTTGTTGGATTGATTTGTCGGATCAGAAAAGATGGTTGTTGCCCGATGCGTATGTGCTGGCCGTTGTGACAATGGCGCATGGGTTAGCACATATTAGCGCGAAAGGTATTTGTAAGTTGTTGTCTCCTGTGTGGAAGAATGATGGTATCACGAAATGTGCTGAACGTCTGGTGAAGAATTGTATGGTGTGTATGATGCACAATCCTGGCAAAGGAACCCCAACTCCTCCTGGCAGTTTTGCTCCCCCTTCATGTCCTTTTGAGGTGATTCAATTGGACTTCATCCATATGGAGAGATGCAATAACCTGAAATACGTTTTAGTTGTGGTTTGCGCATTCTCCCGATGGATAGAGGCCTATCCTCTCAAAGACAATACTGCTTTGTCCACTGCGAAAATCCTACTGAAGGAATATTTTCCTCGGTATGGAATGCCTAGAGTCGTGTGGTCAGATAACGGAAGTGAGTTTGTGGGAAGTGTGATGAAGAGTGTGTGTAAGGGCCTTGGAATTAATCAGAAATTCCACAGCGCCAATCATCCCCAGTCAGCTGGTTTGGTTGAAGGGTATAACGGCACCCTTAAACTGAAACTAGCAAAGATTCAGGCTACGACTGGTCTCTCGTGGCCTGACGCTTTACCTTTAGCATTACTGTCAACTAGGGCGACTGTACACTCCCGAGTAGGGCTTAGTCCCTATGAAATAGTGTTCGGCCTTCCTGCGAATGTGTGGGGGGTTCCTAGGCCAGGTGTGTTCTGTGATCTTGAGTACCCAATGTTGATCGATTATCTTCATGACTTGACTGCTAAACTGAGGTTAATTCACCAACAGGTTTACGACGCACTGCCGACGCAGACGGAGGGTCCAGGCCACCAGCTCCAGCCCGGAGATTGGGTGGTGACGCGGAATTTTTCGCGCAAGAACAATTTGGATCCGAGGTTCACTGGACCCTACCAGGTTCTCCTTGCCACGAGGACTGCTGTTCGTCTTGAGGGACGGAAGAATTGGGTGCACGCCACCCACACCAAAAAGGTCCCTATTCCTTTGCCGGCAGACCCGTGGGTGAGGAGAGGCATTTCATCAACTGAAACCGAAGGATTGCCGGCGTTTGTACCCTTTAGCGACGCACAGCCTGTTGGAGAATCCTCAGTGCAGCAGAAAGACACTGTTGAACAATTGTCATCAAAAGACTCAAGACCAGAACACTCAACTGATCAGCAGGACGCTGTCTCTTCAACGGATCCTTTGTTTGACGAGCAGACACGTCCTGGGAAAACCCGATACTTTTTGCGATCCAGTACTAAAGACTAATAAAAGATCCTGCTTTGCTGTATTGACAACTGCATTATCCCGTTTTCCGTGATCAGTTTGAACATTCATATTATTGTGATTATTCCTGTGTATATATATATATTGAGCTTCATTCCTTATACTTTTGCTTCCACAGCCGAGAGACATTGTTTTCGCATATATATATATATTGTGAAATAAAGGCCGTAGGGCCGCGCGCGTACTTCCTTCTGGTTAGTAGGTCTTGACGCTAGGTTAAAGACCGTCGGTTCCTGGGAACTCCTAGGGTTGACTATTGCTACACAGAACGAAGTGCGTCAAGAAACGTTGCGGACGGTCGCAGGGAATGGCATTTTCGAAGCTGATGGACTTGGAAGAAGCTCAGATACAAAGATTCAAGCTGCAACAACTTAGTCGTACGAAATGTTTTATATTCCAAGTATTTGTGTTATTCTTGACTGTTTCTGCATTTTTGGCGGGTGGGGTGTATTATATGATCTCTGGTTTTCTATCTCCTGTTTTACCTACTCCTACACCTGATCCTAAACTTACTACTGTTGCTTCTCCCCATTCTTTTCATGTCTTACCCGAACACGAGCAGGCTAGACGTGCAGAATTCCGCAATAATTCCTTTATTCAGCTCCTTCATCAGCATCAGTTAGTGGTTAACACTACTAATTGTTGGGTGTGTGGGTTGATGCCACATACTACGGATAAGGGAATTCCATATCTGGTGTTACCATATAGCTCCCAAGGGTCTGCTCGAACATTTCAAACAATGTTTCGAAGCGCACTAGGTTTCCACCCCATTCGAGAACCACGTTCCCTCTACTCTGGTCCTACCTCGTATCAAAAACCTTTGTCTATAGCAATAGAGGATTTAGATAGCGATATCTATGATCCCTCGCTTATTCCCGAAGAAGAGGTACAAGCTTATAGGGTCCTGAGTAGAGGCGAGTATAGTGTGTTCACTAGTGAAAAGCAGCTTAAAAGCTCACCTCCGATATGGGTCGTACCCCACATTGGTAATTTTTGTCTAATGGGTCGTGGCCGAAGATCGAAAGCCCGACTTGGAGAGAGTGCTTGCACTGAAAATTACATTCTGCCGATGGTCTCGTCCCCTGTGTTTCTGGCTGCCAAGGGTACATACTTTATCTGCCATGATCGTGCGTACGCATGGTTGCCCGCTGAATTCATGGGCTCGTGCTTTATTGCAAATTTGTTGCCTCCGACGTTCACTGTAGATGCTGATTATCACAAGGCTAGAGTTGTGAGAGGCGTAATTAGCGAAGAAGATACTGCCGGTCAAGAGGCAGGAGACTTTTCCAAGGGTTTCCTCCCGTTTTGGGGACCTATGGTTAATAGTAGGAACCTGAGACAGTTGACTCGAGTGGTAGAATCGACAGCTAATATTACTGCCAGTGCCCTTGGTAATATCACCACAGAACTTCAGGCGGATAGACTTATGACGTTACAAAACCGTATGGTTTTAGATGTCATCTTAGCAGATCGAGGTGGGGTATGTAAGGTGATCCATTCGAGCTGCTGCATTTTCATTCCAGATAATGCTCCGACTGTCTATCAAGCCATCTCTAAGTTGCATAAGATCTCTGAATCCATACACGTGGATGTAGGGGATTGGACGCTACTTGGGTGGTTTTGGGGCCTAATGTCGACTTGGGGTTGGAAGATTCTGATGATTATCGGAGTTGTCGTGGCGTTCCTGTTCACGTGTTGCCTTTGCGTGCAGTGCGGTCCTGCCTTATGTGGCCTTTGTGCTACAACGTGTATGAGACAGCCGCCTGTTACCAATGGAACTCGGTTGGACAGAGCTATGCTACAGCAACATCTAGATGGTCTGATGCATATCGAGTATGATTCCGACTAGTGCTTGCCTACATGAGGGCAAAAGGAGCGTCTGAGGTTCCGTGACAATTGTAAGTGGTGTTTTAGACTCGCACGAATATAGTCGAGTCTGGTATCTATGAACCGCAAATGACGAGTTTAGTGGGTGTATGCAGTTTCGCTGTGCTAACCTAAACCGTTCGTCTGTTACGTGGGTATTTCTATCTGTACCCACGGGTTCCATCTTAGATACGGCATCCATTTTGTCTCTTGCCCTCAAGTAGCCAGCGAACGGACGTTGTCCGCTTCGCGACCCTGGGACTCCCAAAATATTTGCGGAAGACACATGTCCTTTGTGAGTGTCTTTATGATGAGGGGGATGATACTGTAAGGCAGATGGCGCCGCTCGTGGCTCATCTTGCCGCACGGACTTATTGTCTCAGCCGTGCATCTCATTAGGCACGTCCCTTTGATGCCTGTATCTCGTGTTTCCTGATACCTCCCCTTTTACACCCTTTCCGATCTCCCCACTGTTTCCCTCTTCCTCTGCACCTGTCCCTGTTCCTATTTCGATCTGTTTTACTACTGATTGGAATGCACTAATGGTGGGAAGATGGGTTTTTACAGTTGGGAACCGCCAAATGTTTCCGCACTTATGTCCCGGACCTTGTGTGTATCAGAGTGACCAAAGCGACCCCTCTGGGGGATAATTATGGGAACCGGGTCATAAACTTTTGTGTTCAATGTAACTCTATGGGAAAATCGTGTATAAAAGGAGCGATCCACAGAACCAATTTGAAGCAGTCTCCCCAAGTTGCACGTGTTGTACTTGTCGTGACTTCTGTGTTCCCTGCAGCAAATAAACCTTGAATCTTTGACGTCGAAGGAAGTGTCCCGTGTCTCTGTGATTCGTACGCCGGAGCAGGTTACCCACAAAGGTTTCAGGTGTTGTGCCCTGGCACCGCTGGGTTCTAAATAACCCAGTCCTTCAGACTGCAGAGTTCCTGTCATGATGATGGCCAGATTTCTACCCCTACAATGGAGGTGGTGCCTGCTCAGGATTAGGATATCCCTTTCGGACTGCCTGTCTATGGCGGTCCTACTGCCATGAACAGGCAGAGAGAAACAGGCTTTGGAAGCCCCAAGCAGGGCCCCGTCCTCCATGAGCCGCTGCTACGTGGCCTATTGGGGCACATCTAGTGCCCCCTCACACATCCATGCACTTCGTTCCAGGCACCATCTGTGCCTGAAACACGGTCCATGAATGTGCGCAAAGTGCCTTTTTCTACTGCAGCTTGTGCTGTGGCCTTTTCCCTGATCTGAAGCACAAGCCGCAGTAGCAAAAATACATTTAAAACACTGGGCTCTTAACCCTCACATCCGCGAAGCAGCTACAAGGGAGAGAACACGTTTTGAGACATTTGTGCAGAAGATAAGCTCTATGAGAGGGGTGATTTTATTCCTGTAGAATTTTCTTCTGTCATCCACAAACACTCCACGTCCTAGGTACATGGCTACAAAGGGACATACACAATAAGGAATGGGTCTGGTTGTGGACAGATATAATGACATGTAATCACTCTCTGGAACTCAGGGAAGCCCACTTAAAAAAATTGATGGGCTGGTACCTCTACCCCACTAAGCTTAAAAAGATCTTTCCGAATACATCTTAGATGCTGGAGGGGCTGCAGATTACTAGGCGATCTCCAACACATTTGGTGAGACTGTCCCACAATAAGACCATTTTGGGGGGAAATCCTAGTGCAAATTAAGAGCATGTTGGGCTACCCCATACCGACTACCATAAAAGTGGTCCTACTAGGCATCCATGATCCAGCTCTCGAAAACCAAACCAAGGCAGATAAGGCCATTATGTGGACATGCATACGGCAGCTAAAGTAACAATTGTGGCAGCATGGAAGAAAAAGGCAGCTCCCACTCTGTCACTATGGCATTCCCGGCTCTGGAAACTACTCTGTCTCAAGAGAATGACAGATATCTTCTGCAATGTTTAAAAAAGTTTGGAATACAAGTGGGGACCTCTGTTGCCTTTCTTACACAATGGTTGCCTCTGGCAGTCTGTCCGCCCTCAGTTGGGGGTATGCATCTTTTTCAATTTTAAATGTATACCACCTGAATAGACCATGAAACTCTGCTATTACACGCTGCCGCCACCACCCACGTAGTTTGTTGGGAGAGGGGTGGGTTTTTGTTTTTATTTTAGGGGTACCTTCCCAGTTGGAAGGTTTAAAGTAAAATCCTGTTGCAAAAAAAAGACGGGTAGAACATATGCATCCTTAAGGTGGGAACACCCCATGCCTTTATATTACCCGACACTGTACTTGTTCCTCTAGGTTTGTTACCAAGAAGACTAGGGCTTGGACTGAATATACAAATTCAACTTTGTTATTTCTAACAATGTAATGCTTTATATTATGGCTTGGATACTGCTTTTGATATACTATACGAAGTATATGCTGAACGCCAATAAAAGATATGTTTGACTAAAAAAGGATTTTACGACCGCCTGCACGGCAGTCCCTACCTAATCGGGTAGGTGGGACTGCCAAATCATTGTTAGATGGACACCTGCCCACAGGAATGATGGGCGGACACTCGTCCGAACGCCATCGTAATGGGAACCATAGTGATTCAAAATGTCAATATTGACAAAAGATTTGTACATTTCTTGAACAAAGCAATGCACATTTAGAATATTCTATTCAAAATGGTATTCCCAAGCAACAATTGAAAAGAAGAGAAAATTATTTTTCTCCACTTTTTATTTAAACACTGCAACAGTAATAGGCAATATTAGGAAAGAGTAGGAAATTGGTCTGTCCCATGCTTGCCATGGTGCAAACATTGGGGCAAATTACCAACAACTAGCGATAATTATCGCTATGTTGGTTTAGCGGGGATATTTTTATCGCCGAGCTGCGGCGATTTTTATCGCTTAGGAACTTTGCTATTATCAAGGTTTATCTCCTAAGCGATAAAAATCGGCCCAAATGCATGAATATCGCTGAAAAGTCAGCGATATTCATGCATTACCGAGTTAATGCTCTTAGCCATGTTATCCACCTACCATTGGATAACATGGCTAAGAACTGCTCAGGGGCAGGTGTTAGCTTATGGAGATATTCGCGCTTAGCGCGAATATCTCCAAAAGTTGGTAATAGAAGATAGAGATGTTAGCGACTGTTTCCAGTCGCTTACATCTTGGCACGCCCACTTTGCATGTCATTAGTGATAAATATCACTGACATGCAAAGCGGGGCCCAAGATGGTCTCTATCTTCTACTAGCTGTCGCTAACTGGTGTTAGCGACATCTAGGTAATAGGGAGATCATTTTATCTCCTCTTTCTTGGCTTTTAAAGCCAAAAAAGTGGAGATAAACCCCCTTGATAATATGCCCCATTGTTTGTCCCATCTACTTTTACGCATGCAGCAAAAACAGTGCGCATGGACTCATCTTGTTTTATCTTTTTTTGCATCAAAGCATAGTTATGTCATTTGTCCCATGTTGTCATGAGGAAGAGAATTCCAGAGATGTGGGCAGGAGTTAGAGCAACTGAAGCTGGCTCACAAGATGCCAATCGGAAGGGATAAGATATGATTTTAAATGGCATCTGAAAGCCAATAGACAGTGACAAGATTGCAAAGGCTTAGCAATGTGATAGATCACTGTGATAATATCAATGCATATAATATCAAAACACAACAGCATTGAAAATTAAATATCGAAAACAAAAATATTGACTTACTATACTTAACTAGTAAACCCACAAATATCGACAATACAAATATCATTGTTAAAAATATTGTTTTTAGCCTATATCGAAAACAGAAATACCAGAAACAAAAATATTGTTACCTTTAAATAAACATATAATATGACAAAAATATTGATTCACACATGATTGGCTATAATAGTATTGCCAAAATATTTAAATATTCATTAAACATATTTAAAAAACACTTTATACATAAAACAAGTACTGGAAACATACCTAAAACATTTTATACATAATCTAAAATGCGTCACAAGTGAGCATATTACGAGTTTCCTCACTGCGACCCTTTTCATGGCAGTGAACCCACCATGAAAAGAGTGGCAGTTAGGAAACTAAAGGGCCTTACAGGACCCAATGTTGCCTCTGGGCCTGGGGGTGCACGCATGGGGGCACACTGCCCCCCTATCTGTATGCACCCCCCCTGTTCCTGCACTGCATGGACTTCAGTCCATGCCATGAAGGAATGCGCTTTGGTGGTCCCACTGCACTGCCTTTCTACGGTTGACATATGAGCCTTAGGAAGGCAGCTCCATGGGACTGCGAAAGCACCGCCTGCCCGACCACAAATAAACTCATAATCTGGCGGGCGGTGTGCGTATGAGTTTGGCGGTCTCCAGGCGGGGCGCTGGCGTGGCAGCCCACTTTAAGACCACCAAACTCGTAGTCAGGCCCCAAGTAAGTAAAACTTACATTTAACCGAAAACATACTTGTTAATAAACTTACAAATATAAAATAACAATTAATTATTAAAATACTCTCAAAATTCTATCTCTTTACATACTTTCTACAAGACAAAACTACGACTAGAAAAATCAATAATCTGCTAGAAAAAAATCACTACCACAAACCACCAAAATGACAAAATAAAGTAAGTATACATAAATTATTGAAAAATTGTCAACTTACCAGAAACTTTTCCATGTATATAACAAATGTACACACTTTGATTGCATATATTTATAATATTATACTACTTTCAGATATAATGACTGTCAGCAAAATACATCACCACTCAGAAAGGAAAGCAGCTACTAAATCATATGACCTACACCTATAGCCAAATAAAGTGCTTCAACAGAAAATGTATACTGGAAATGTACCAGATACTATTCTAATACATGCTATGAGAGGGCAACTATAAACAATGATTTTGTAATTCACGTAAGAGAGAACAACCACCCCCCAAATCTGACAGAAATAGAACTAATGGAGGTATTAAAATACATGAGAGAGGCAAGCACTAGTTCCCAAGAACCCACAAGCAAAATCCTTAAAGATCAAGGGCCTAATTTGGATGTCGGTGGGACTGCCACAGGCAGGCCGTCGGTAGAAGTCCCACCGACATCCAGGGCAGTGGTTCGACCACCAGATTACAATACCAGTCGTTGGAGCCCAGTGGTTGGGGGGAAGACAGCCGCCTCCAACAGGCTCAAGGAGCCTATGGGGCAGCGGTAGGAATCCCATCCCTACAATGGAGGCAATGCATGCGCAGAAACCACCGTAAGGATTATCAATCAATCAATCAAAGCGTTTGTATAGCGCGCTACTCACCCGGAGGGTCTCAAGGCGCTTGGGGAAGGGGGGGTCCGCTACTGCTCGAACAGCCAGGTCTTCAGTTGCTTCCTGAAGGAGAGGTGGTCTTGGGTCAGGCAGAGGTGGATGAGGAGGGAGTTCCACGTCTTGGCAGCCAGGTAGGAGAAGGATCTTCCTCCCGTTGTGGCTCTTCGGATGCGTGGGACGCAGCGAGGGCGTGGCTGGTCGATCGAAGCTGGCGGGTGGGAGTGTAGAAGGTCAGACGGTCGTTGAGGTATCGTGGGCCTTGGTTGTGGAGAGCTTTGTGTGTGTGGGTGAGGAGTCGGAACGTGATTCTCTTGTTGACGGGGAGCCAGTGCAGGTTTCTCAGGTGTGCGGAGATGTGGCTGTGTCGGGGAGTGTCCAGGATGAGGCGTGCTGAGGCGTTCTGAATGCGCTGGAGTCTTTTCTGGAGTTTGGATGTGGTATAGGGAGTTGCCGTAGTCCAGTCGGCTGATGACAAGGGCCTGGGTGACCGTCTTCCTGGTTTCGGTGGGGATCCACCGGAAGATCTTGCGTAGCATGCGTAGGATGTTGAAGCATGACGAGGAGACGGCGTTGACTTGTCTGGTCATGGAGAGGGAGGAGTCCAGGATGAAGCCCAGGTTGCGTGCGTGGTCTGTTGGTTTGGGTGCACTGCCCAGGGCAGGGGGCCACCAGGAGTCGTCCCAGGCGGAGGGCGAAGATCCCAGGATGAGGACTTCCGTCTTGTCTGAGTTCAGTTTCAGGCGGCTGGTCATCATCCACTCGGCTACGTCTTTCATCCCTTCGTGTAGGTTGGTTCTGGCGGTGGCGGGGTCGTTGGTGAGGGAGAGGATCAGCTGGGTGTCGTCGGCGTAGGAGATGATGTTGAGGTTGTGTTGGCGTGCGATGGCCGCGAGGGGGATCATGTACATGTTGAACAGCGTGGGGCTGAGTGATGATCCTTGTGGTAAGCCGCAGATGACTTCGGTGGCCTCGGATCTGAACGGGGGGAGGCGAACTCACTGTGTTCTTCCGGCGAGGAAGGAGATGATCCATTCCAGTGCCTTCTCCTTGATACCGATGTTGCTGAGGCACTATACTAGGGTGCGGTGGCAGACCGTGTCGAACGCCGCGGAGAGGTCCAGGAGGATGCGGGCCGCTGTTTCCCCGTTGTCGAGCAGGGTTCGGATGTCGTCAGTGGCAGCGATGAGGGCGGTCTCGGTCCTGTGGTTGGCTCGGAAGCCGGACTGCGAGTGGTCGAGGGATCCATTCGTCTCGAGGAAGGCGGCCAGCTGTCTGTTGACGGTCTTCTCGATGACTTTGGCAGGAAAAGGAAGGAGCGAGATGGGGCAGTAGTTTTTGAGGTCGGTGGGGTCCGCTGATGGTTTCTTCAGTAAGGCGCTGAGTTCGGCGTGCTTCCAGCTCTCTGGGAAGGTGGCGGTGTCGAAGGAGGCATTGATGATGTCCCGTAGATGGGGTGCGATGACTGAGTCGGCCTTGTTGAAGATGTGGTGAGGGCAGGGGTCAGTTGGGCAGCCGGAGTGGATGGAGTTCATCATGCGGATGGTGTCTTCTGTGTTGACCGGGGTCCAGGCTTGGAGGGTGGTGGTGGGGGGCGTTGGTGCGGTCGTAGGGTGCATCGGCTGTGTGCTGAAACTGTTGTGTATGTCAGCGATCTTGTTGTGGAAGTACGAGGCGAGTGAGTTGCAGAGGTCTTGCGAGGGAGTGATGTCGTTGTTTCCGGCGCTAGGGTTCGAGAGCTCTTTGACGATGTTGAAGAGTTCTTTGCTGTTGTGGGCGTTGTTGTCCAGTCGTTCCTTGAATGCGGTTCTCTTAGTGGCGTGGATCAGCTGGTGATGCTTTCGAGTGGCAAGCTTGAGGGTGGTCATGTTGTCTGTAGTTGGGTCTCTGCGCTAGGCTTTCTCGAGGGCTTGGCAGTTCTTCTTGGAGCTCTTGAGTTCGTCGGTAAACCAGGATGCTTTCTTGGAGCCGGGTCTGGCGTGGGGGTCTTCAGTGGAGCGAGGTCGTCTGCGCAGATGCTGATCCACCTCGTGAGGTCGTTGGCGGCTTGGTTGGGGTTCGCTGAGCTGGCGGGAGGGTTCTGGCTCAGGGATGTGGCGAGCTGGTCGGCTGTCATCCTGTTCCAGCTCCTGCGGGGAACCTGTTGTGGGTGGTGGTGAGTCGTGGTCTTTTTGAAGCTGAAGTGGACGCAGCTGTGGTCTGTCCAGTGGAGTCCGGTGGCGTGGCTGAAGGAGATGTCCTTGCTGGAGGAGAAGACAGGGTCGAGCGTGTGGCTGGCGTAGTGGGTGGGGGTGGTCACCAGTTGCTTGAGTCCGAGGTTGGCGAGGTTGTCCAGCAGGGTGGTGGTGTTGCGGTCATTGTTGTTCTCCAGGTGGAAGTTGAGGTCACCGAGGAGGATGTGCGGGCTGATGAAGTCGGCGATGTCTTCGCTGAATTGTGTGCGCAGTCCCGGGGGTCTGTAGATGAGGGTGCCTCTGAGGGTGGTCTTGGGGTTGGTGTGGATCTGGAAGTGCAGGTGTTTGGCGGATGTGAGGGTATCGTCGGAGTTGGTCGTGATGCGGATGGTGTTCTTGTGGACGATGGAGATGCCTCCTCCAGTCTGGTTGACGCGGTCCCTCCGGGTGATCTTGTTTCCGTCCGGGATGGCGATGGCGATGTCGGGTGCTGAGGAGGCGTTCATCCAGGTTTCCGTGAGGAAGGGGACGTCTGGAGATGTGGTGTCGAGGAGGTTCCAGAGTTCTACGGCGTGCCTGTGGACGGAGCGAGTGTTGAGCAGGATGCACTTTAGGTGGTTGCTGCTGGGGGTCGGTTTGGCGGGTGCGGTGCAGGTCCGGATGCAGGAGAAGTTGCAGGATTGGCAGGTGAAGGGTCCGTGGGTGCACCTTGGAGTGGCTCGGTGGCAGCCAGGGATCCGGCCGGAGTTGAGTGCGTTGAGGGTGGCGTGGTCGTAAGTCCGGCGGGTGGGCTGGCATCTTCGGGGGCCAGGGGGTCTGGCGCTGGGCGCGGTCCAGGCGCGGACGGGCGCAGACGGGCTTACCTTTGGCGCGCAATCGGCGCGCCCGCTGCACGTGCGCATGCACTCTGCCATAAATGGAGAGTGGGGAGGGGAGGGGCGAGGGAGGAGCAGCTGGGAGGTGGGAGCGGGGTGGCGGGAGGGGGGGGCAGTGGTGCGGTGATGCTGGAGGGAGCGTGGGAGGGGCCGCGGGGGAGCAGCGGCAGGGAGCGGGGTGGGGCAGGGGACAAGCGTGGACAAGCGGGGCACAATGAGCACAAAAAGAAATACAATGCCAATTGAGGACAAAACAGAGGAGAACTTGACAATAATAATACTATACCACAACTTTACACAGGAACGGCGGAACGAGAACGAAGTGACAAAAAAGGGTGGCGGTCCAGGTACCTAGCGCGAGCAGGTACAGAGGGCAGGCAGGGTCCAGGGGCGGAGCTCAGATGCTGCAGGAGGATGCCGGGCACACTCGGGGCGGGCCACGCGGCGGGAGGAGGGAGCGACCGGGTCTGACCAGATCAGATCAGGTCACAGCTCCTCGCCAGTGAGCCGCGCCTTATCTACCCTAGTGGGAGGGAGGAGCAGCTGGGAGGCGGGAGCGGGGTGGCGGGAGGGGGGGCAGCGGTGCGGTGATGCTGGAGGGAGCATGGGAGGGGCCGCGGGGGAGCAGCGGCAGGGAGCGGGGTGGGGCAGGGGACAAGCGTGGACAAGCGGGGCACAATGAGCACAAAAAGAAATACAATGCAAATTGAGGACAAAACAGAGGAGAACTTGACAATAATAATACTATACCACAACTTTACACAGGGACGGCGGCACGAGAAGGAAGTGACAAAAAAGGGTGGCGGTCCAGGTACCTAGCACAAGCAGGTACAGAGGGCAGGCAGGGTCCAGGGGCAGAGCTCAGAGGCTGCAGGAGGAGGCCGAGCACACTCGGGCGGGCCACGCGTCGGGAAGAGGGAGGGACCGGGTCTGACCAGGTCAGATCAGGTCACAGCTCCTCGCCTGTGAGCCGCGCCTTATCTACCCTAGTGGGAGGGAGGAGCAGCTGGGAGGCGGGAGCAGGGTGGCGGGAGGGGGGGCAGCGGTGCGGTGATGCTGGAGGGAGCGTGGGAGGGGCCGCGGGGGAGCAGCGGCAGGGAGCGGGGGGGCAGGGGACAAGCGTGGACAAGCGGGGCACAATGAGCACAAAAAGAAGTACAATGCCAATTGAGGACAAAACAGAGGAGAACTTGACAATAATAATACTATACCACAACTTTACACAGGGACGGCGGAACGTGAAAGAAGTGACAAAAAAGGGTGGCGGTCCAGGTACCTAGCGCGAGCAGGTCCAGAGGGCAGGCAGGGTCCAGGGGCAGAGCTCAGAGGCTGCAGGAGGATGCCGGGCACACTCGGGGTGGGCCACGCGGCGGGAGGAGGGAGCGACCGGGTCTGACCAGATCCGATCAGGTCACAGCTCCTCGCCCGTGAGCCGCGCCTTATCTACCCTAGTGGGAGGGAGGAGCAGCTGGGAGGCGGGAGAGGGGTGGCGGGAGGGGGGGCAGCGGTGCGGTGATGCTGGAGGGAGCATGGGAGGGGCCGCGGGGGAGCAGCGGCAGGGAGCGGGGTGGGGCAGGGGACAAGCGTGGAGAAGCGGGGCACAATGAGCACAAAAAGAAATACAAAGCAAATTGAGGACAAAACAGAGGAGAACTTGACAATAATAATACTATACCACAACTTTACACAGGGACGGCGAAACGAGAACGAAGTGACAAAAAAGGGTGGTGGTCCAGGTACCTAGCGCGAGCAGGTACAGAGGGCAGGCAGGGTCCAGGGGCAGAGCTCAGAGGCTGCAGGAGGAGGCCGGGCACACTCGGGGTGGGCCACGCGGCGGGAGGAGGGAGCGACCGGGTCTGACCAGGTCAGATCAGGTCAGGTCAGATTAGGATGTCCCTTTCTGACTGCCTATTTATGGCGGTCTGACCGCCCAGGAAAGGCAGCAAGAAAGGGACTTTGGTACCCAATTGGGCCCCCATCCCCCATGGGCCACTGCTTAGAGGCCTAGGGGGCAGACATAGTGCCCCTCACACATCCATGCACCTTGTGCCATGCATGCACATGGTGCCTAGCACACGGTGCATGGATGTGCACAACTGCCTTTTTCTACTGTGGCTTGCTCTGCGGCCTATTTCCTGGGTCGCAAGTAATATGCTTGTCGGTGCTGCTGCAGCACCGCCGAGCATATTACTAGTTTTCTGACCTACACAGTTTTCCTGGCAAAGAGCCTGCAATGAAAACTGTGGTGGTGAGGAACGAAAGGGGGCCCTGCAGGCTCCCTGTTGCCTCTGCACATGGGGTGCATGCAGGCAGGGGCACATGGTGTGCCCCCTGTATTCTTGCACCCCCTGCTCCTGCACATGTAGAAATACACAACATTGTGCATTTCTGTCCATGCAGGAACGAGCTGCGTCGGTTCCACAGTGGATCCTTTCCAAAGCTCTCCTATGTGCCTTTAGAAAGGCACTGCCACAGGTCCGACTGCCAGGATTACAACTCTTAATATGGCAGACAGATTGACTGCGGGTTTGGCGTCTTGCAGCAGGGCGCTGGTGTGGCGAACCAGTCCAAGACTGCCAAATTGGCAATAAGGCCCTAATACTTAGACATTGTCAAAAGTGGATGATGGATGGAACCTTCAAAATGTGTTCCCAACCAAGCAGAACCTACTAAGACCTCTTGAACTACATTAAACAAAAGGCAAATAACTATAACCCCGAAAAATAATCATAGACTTTGAACAAACCATGATTAAAACCATTTACAAATTTTACCCCACACGGCAATACAAGGCTGTTACTATCATTTCAATCAAAACATATGGAGACACCTCCAAAAATCTGCACTAAGTGTAGAATATTGTACAAACAGTCAATTTGCATTTGAAATTAACAAGATGATAGTAATAGCCTATGTCCCAGTCAAAGAGGTAGCCAACTGCTACAATTTACTAATAGAAACCCCTTAATACCAGCAAAATGAAGACAAATTAACATAAAGAAAACAAACTAAGCACCTTAATGGATTATTCCGAATACACTTGGGTAGGCAGGCTGCATGGCTCCAGACACAGACGCTAACCCAAATTCCATGCTGGAAAGTCTATGACAGTACCTTGGTACAGGAAGCCAAAACAAATAACGCAGTGGAAAGATGGCACAATGCCTTCCACTCCACACTAAGCAGAATCTAACCTACCCTCTATACATTTATAGAAGCATGGCAAAAAGAGCAAAGCTACCAACAAGTATGAATTGAGCAATCAGGTAGCACAATTGCCCCTAAACTTATCAAACAAACCAAAAGAATTTATGACATGCTACAATGTAAAGTCAAAATCTTCATAAATAACAAAGGAATAGATTACTTAGAAGTAGTAGCCAAAAGCATATGGGAAACTAAGGGCTAGATGTAGGTAATCCAAAAAATACCGATTCTTAAATACCGAATTTTACTGATTCGGTATTTTAGAATCGGTATTTGGGATGTAGGTAAAAATTCTGTAATTTTTACATATTTGGAAAAATTCGGTATCTGTCATTCGGAATTTACCGATTCTGTATTTACTGATTCGGTATTTACCAAATCGGTATTTCCCATTCATTCCTATATGCCTTTTGCCCATAGGAATGAATGGGAAATACCGAATGGGTAAATACCGAATGGGTAAATACCGAATCGGAAAGGGAAGAAAGTGAAACCTATGAGTCAGCCAATCAGGTGCAACCACCCACCCCCTCCCAACCAGGAAGTGGACAAATCCAGGCAGCTGGAAGTAATTAGAAGCTTCTGAAGAAGGAGAGCAAGCAGAGCTGAGTCACTGAGCAACAGGAAAACTTTGTTTGTGCTTTTAAACTTTGAAAATGGCAAGCAGCAGTGAAAAGGAACATCCAGAGAGGAAGAGAAAAAATAAATTTAGGAGCTGCAGGTCCTTGTGGAGGAGGTGGTGAAAGAACACCAGAAATTGTTTGGGAAGCAGTCCCTGACTGTGGCTGAATCTGCAAAAAGAACGATTTATTTATTTATTTATTTATTTATTGCATTTGTAATGCGCGCAGATACCCACAAAGGGTTTCCCGGCGCCAGGACTAAGAACCAAACAGCACAGAAAGCAAGACGGCCAGAGACCAAATATTTATTGAAAAGCCAGGTTTTAACGCTTTTCTTAAAGCTGGCAAAGTTTTCCTCCTTTCGTATAACTGGGGGAAGGGAGTTCCAGAGGACTGGTCCCAGATAGGAAAAGGATCTCCCTCCCACTCTGGCCAGTTTAAATCTGGGTACCGCAAAGTTTGCTGCATTTAGAGAGCGGAGATTACGTGCAGGAAAGTAGGGCCTGACTAATTTTTCCAAATACTTTGGTGCGGTTCCTGCCTTTATTTTGAACATGTAGCTCAGGGCTGGAAATACAGACAAAGGTGAATGCTGTAGGGGTGACTCCAAGGGACATAGATGACCTGAAAAAGAGGTGGTATGACCTCAGGAGCATAACCAAGAAGAAAATAGCAGAGCTCCACAAAGAGGCAAACAAAACTGGAGGAGGGA
This sequence comes from Lissotriton vulgaris, assembly GCF_964263255.1. NCBI lineage: Eukaryota > Metazoa > Chordata > Amphibia > Caudata > Salamandridae > Lissotriton > Lissotriton vulgaris. Next base: position 894,211,576 of record NC_141691.1, on the reverse strand, counting down.
AGAACTGTGCACCTTCCCTGACTGAGCTGGAGGAGTTGGTGGGGTACACCATTGAACCAGAGAGCGTCTGTGGACTGGGAGATGCAGACAGCTCAACCACAGCTGCCGCCAGAAAAGGTAAAACGCATGCACAGCAATCTCCCCCACCCCATCACCTTCCCTTTTCCCTATGTGGCAAAGTTTAACCCACTGCAGTAGAGGTAGTATTAGACAGGAGCAATGCATCATGGGACATGTAGTATTTGAAAGACCTACCATGTCATACAGCACAGCAATGAAGAAGTTAGGCTAAACATATCAGTCATAATGAGGCTGAGGCAATATGTACAGTGTTTGAGTGAAAACAAATTAATTGTAGAAGCAGTGAGACAGGAGCACAGAGCTAATGTATGCTTTTATGTCCACAGGCGAGACATCTCGCAGGCGTACCAGGGAGAAGGAAGGCACAGCACCACAGAGGTATGACAGCAAGGAGGCAGGCACAAGTGCAGAGAATGTCACAGAGGACACTGGTGAACAAACACCACTGCCACCATCCCAAGACCTTGAAATGTCCCCACATCTGCAGGCGTCCCCAGGACATTCAGGATCCCCTCTGCTACTGTCCTCACCTGATCTGCCTGCGTCACTGCCGCAAACATCACCTGCACCTCAAAAGAGCAGGAGGCATGCAGTAGCTCCACTGGTAGAAATGGAGACTTCAGCAGGTGAAATGAAGGGTGAAGACACTCAAACCTTGGCTGGGGAAGAAAGCACTGCCACACAGCAGTCCAGTGCAGAGGCTGGCCGTATAGGTATCAGACACCGCAGGCCCAGAGATAGCAGTGCTGCACAACATGTGGAGGGTCCCAGTGTCTTCCGTGGGCTGGAGGGTAGCATGGTTAAGATCCAAAGAATGCAGGGGAAGGCCATCCAGTCTGTGCAACGCCAGGTGAGGACCCTGAATACACATATGGAAAACATAGGGAAGGGCATCAGTGCACTGGTAGATTAGAATAAAGACATGGCATCAGGTATGAGGGAGATGGCTGCAGGGATGCAGGAGATGGCCACAGGTGTGCGGGACATGACACAATCCGTGCAGCTCCTGTGCAGTAAACTGGACCAGGACAGGTTAGCAAGGCGCAAGGACAGACAACATGCGCAGCAACAAACTAAGGCTATGAACCGCCTGGCCACAGCCACTTCCCTGCTATGCAGACGATGCATCAACATGCAAGAGGGACTAACACACAGCAGCAATGAGGTGTCTAGGGGCCTTGCAAGGGTGACCAGTGCTGTAGAGGTGCTGCTTAATGCACAGACAGCACAAACTGCTGCTCTGGATGTACCGGAAAGTGAGGAAAGCACCAGTATGAGCAGCATGACAAGCCCCCCTGCAGTTGAGACACAGAGGAGCAGCAGGCACCATGATGAACCAACACCCCAAACACCCAGTGAGGACAGCCAGCCACTTTCATCTGGCACTGGTAGGAAATGACTCATACAGCCCACTCTCCAATAACTTAAATGGGGAAGTGAGACAGGACTACCATTATTAAATGGGTGACATTTGTGTTGCACATTTGTGCTTTTGAGTACCTGCGTAGTGCCAAATATTAAACCACGTTGGGTGCATACTCCACCTGTCTGTGTGTATTTACTTACTCAAAAAAAGTTCAGTGTGATCTCTGCCTGTCTCTGTCTGCCATCGGTTGGTGGCGCAACTCCTGCTGTGTTTGGTTCAGGCAGTGCATGTTCATCATCGTGGTCATCAAAGTCGCTCAAATCCACCTCTGTGCCCCTCTTTGTAGCAAGGTTGTGTAACATTGCACAAGTTGCAATCATCTTACAGCAGATTATTGGTGAGTACTGCTGTGCCCCTCCACTTTTGTGGAGGCAGCGGAACCTGCTTTTTAACAGGCCATAGGTGCGCTCCACAACGTTCCTGGTGGATTTGTGTGCCACTTTGTATCGTCTCTGGCTGCGGGTTGAAGGGTTGAGGTAGGGTGTCAGGATGAATGAGCGGACGGCATATGCACTGTCCCCTATATGTAAATGAGAAAACCATTACTCACATGCACACATACACATACATGTGCAATATATATCAGGGTGTGTTACAGTGTTTTACCTAGCAGGTATCCTTCGCCAAATTCCCCTGCTGTCAGGCGTGTGTAGATCCCACTGTTCTGAAAGATGTAGGAGTCGTGGGTACTTCCTGGGAACTTGGCCACAACGCCTGTGATTATGTTGTAGGCATCACAGATTACTTGTACATTGATGGAGTGGGTTGACTTCCTGTTTTTGTATATGTACTCTGTGGCAGCAGGTGGGCATATATGGATGTGGGTGCCATCAATACAGCCGATGACGTGTGGGAAATGTGCAATTTGATCAAAATCAGTCTTGGTCTTCAGCAGTTCTGCATGTGTGTCAGGGAAGCTGATTTAATGATGCATCCTCTGCATCATGGCCTCTAGGATCTCCTGAAGAAACGGGACAGGCAGCTCTGAGACACCCCACCTGCCACAGCAATGACCCCCTGGTAACTCCCAGATGCAAGCAGGTGTAGGATACAGAGCACCTGCTCATGGGGTGAGATGGCATGCGCCCTTGAGGTTGGGTGCTCCAATAGTGGGTGCAGGTCCTTGATCAAGTCCAGGATGGTTTAGGGGTGTAATCTGTACCTTTGTAATATCTCTGGCTCGATTAGTTGGAACAGCGTAATCCTCTGCCTGTAGACTTGCTCCTCCCTCACCCAGACCCTCTCTCCTGCTGCCTGTAGCCTTAGCCGCCTTGCTATCACGTAGAATGCCGCCATTCTGGTCACAATGTTGCATTTTGGGTCCTTTTTTATAGCCTGCACCTGGTTACCACCTGCTTTCAATCCATGGTAAATACCGAATCTTAAATACCGAATTTCATGAAATTCTGTATTTTAGAAGTTTGCTACATCTCAAAACGCATTTTTTTCCATTTCTTATTTACCGATTCGGTAGATTCCGATTCTGTAAATACCGAATCGGTAAATTCCAATTCAGTAAATTCCGAATAGGTAAATTCCGAATAGGTAAATTCCGATTCGGTAAATTACCGACTCGTATTTACCGAATCGGTCTTTTTTGGGCCCCTACATCTCAATATCCAAATACCAGTCGGTAACGGACGAAATTCTGTATTTTCGGCCGCTACAGACCGGTATTTGGCCACCTACATCTGGCCCTAAATAATAACCAAAAAAAGTCCTAAAATATTATGACAAAATGTAAACCAAGATAACAAATATTTTTTCATAAATAACAAATATAATATTTTATTACATCAGTCAAAGTTTTAAATATATTTTCTAAATTAAAGGAGACTGAAAAAATAAAATATTATATAAATTATTCTTAAAAACATCTAAACATCGCCAAGCAAGAAATTAAAAGCAAACTCAATTCAGTCTATGAATTAATCACAACACATTAAAAACAAACAATTCCAAAGAACAATCAAATAATATTTACGCAAATAATATAATATCACATTTCCAACCCAAAGGAATTTAAATAAATAAAACGAACTGTTCTGTAGCTGCAGATCTTCCTCTGTACCCAAAATAGTCATCCACCAATAACAGGAAAAAATGCAATATTAAAATGCATTCAATACAAATCCCTTGAAGCAATCCAAAGTATGTTGGAACCATAAAACATTTGAAAAAGGGCCTCATTACAATGCCCATCGGACGAGCATGTGACCAGCATCATGTTGTAAACAGGACTGCCTGAGAAGGAGTCGTCGGTCTCGCTTCCCAAATTAAGTTGCAACTGTCTTCATGGGGGTCAGAAAGTGTATATTTCCTATTGTGGCTTGTGCTGTGGGCTGCAGCACAAGCCGCTAAAGCAAAAAAACACTTTTTAAACATCCATGCACCATGTGGCAGGCACCATGAGGTGCCTACCACACGGTGCATGAATGTTTGGGGGGAACCTGGGACCCTAGGTCTCATAGTGGAGGCCGCAGGGGACAGGTGCCCTGCTAGGGGCCCCAAAGTCCCTTTCTGACAGCCTTTTCATGACAAACCCAACATGAAAAGGCTGTCAGAAAGGTGTATCATAATCCCCACGGTGGTGCCTGAGCAAGTACTGCCTCCATTTTGGGGATTACGATTCGCCCTCCACCCGACAGGCCTCTTGAGCCTCTCAGAGGTGGAGCAGAATCTCCTCGCCTGTATCATAATATGTTGGTCAGACTGATGCCTCAGATGCCGGGCTGACCGCCACCAACGAACTGTCGGATAGCCTTCCACCTGACACAATAATGAGCCCCTAAGTGTTTAAAAAAATTAACTCACCAGTAAACTGGAAAAAAGGAAATCAAAGTGAAAAGCATTGTTCTATTATAAACCAAAGTAGATTTCCTTTATTAAAAAAATGGAAAGTCCCAATGCTCATAGGATACATTAGTAGAGAAAAACCTGTAAAAGTAAAGTCCAAAAACCCACTCCCTAAGCAAATTACATTCACAAAAACACATATTAATCACACTTAATCATCAAAATATATATCACATAACACAATTAAACATAACATAACAATACATTACTAAAATAGCGTATAAAAACTCAAAACTACTAAGGGGTCGATTATGTTCAGGTTCGGAAGGGCTCCGATTCGGTTTCGGGTTTGCCGAATCCAGTTCGGAACCCTTGTTTCTGACCGAATTGTATACAGTTCCGAACCACTGATTACGATGCCTGGAAGCCATTAGGGCTGTCCAAATCAGTCCTGAAGATTATCCCAGTATTTTCCTCAGAGATCAAAATGCCGTCGACATCGTGTTCACCATATACGCTTGTTTAAAATTTCCTCATTTTTGTGTAATGGTGTCTACTGTATATTCTGTTTGTTCTATGAGAAATGTGCTGAAAACAAACATTTTCTCTTTCCTGAACCCTTCACTTTATGTTGTACGTCTTTCTTGCTAAAGTTGGATACAGGATTGTGTCCCACTTAAAACTGCTTCTTGTTTATTCTTTGTATATATTGAGTTGATTGCACATTAAATATCTGTCCGGCTGGACAGATTTCTACAATATAGTACTGATTGGGTCTATATTTATTTTCTTTCAACTATTTTTTGTGTGGGGACCACTGTCTTTAGAAAAAAGTTCAATTACCCAAAGGTCCCTGACCAATTACGAATTGGGTCTCCTTGTCCTTTTACAATATTTATAGGCCTCCCACAGCACTCGTGCTGAGTCTACCGAGTGCTTGTTTTCAAGAAAGTAGTGTTCCGTGTCACTTACTATCTTTTCATGTATCTTTGGGATCTTAAGGTACCAAGAATTAATAGGGGCTGTCCTCCCCCTTTGTGGCTCCCCCACCTCCACCCGGGCCCACAGGGGTGAGTGATCCGATATACCCAGCGCACAGTGATAACCCTCTCTGACATAACCCAGTTGATCCGCCGGAAGTCTATTCACAACATACTGCAGTGGACTTTGAGTAAAACGTGTATCTCTGTTCTGTGGAAAGTAGCATCCTCCAGGTGTCAATGAGACCCATTGCTTCCAGAAAATTATGAATCTGTGTGCGGGCCAACAGCAGGGCCCTGTGGTGTCAATGGTTCAAACTACCGGAGAGGATGAGGTTGAAGTCTCCCCCTATCAAATTCCGATATTCTTGACATGATATTTTTATATCACAATATTTTTTTCTGATATTTTTGGCAAAATCCCCGATATGATATTGTCTGACCCTGGGGTGGCCAATTTAGGGCAGAGCAAGATAGATTTTGACCACAGTTGCCAAGTCTGGCTTCTGGTCTTTGAACCTCTTTCCTTGGTCTACGGAAAACACTTAAAGTTTGTGAAATGCCACTTCCAGTCTGCAAACCACAATTTTTACAGCACAACTATTTTGAAGCAGGCTAAATTAAAGATTTTTGGGACCTCAGGCAAGATAACTTTTCAGGCAACCTGTTTGCTTAGAAAGAGAGAGGGAGTAGGTACACAGAGATGTAGAGCTAGATAGGTAGAGCGTGCAAGGGAAAGGGTGAGTGGTAAAAAGGTGAGGGAAGTATGAAGAAGGCGATGAGAAATAAAGATAGGTGGGGTACAGAAAGAAAGGAAGAAGGTGGTATAGGTGACCTGGAGGTAGTAAGAGAGAAGGTTGATAGAGAAGTGAAGTAGGGAAAAGAGAGAGGATTTATTGATTTATGAGGTGTAGAGAGATGTGGTACCAGAAAGATGGCGCAGTAAACAGAGAAGCAAAGTTGAGAAAAGTGAGGTAGATAGAAAGAGGAGATATAGAGAGGGAAAGGAGTGGTAGACATGGAGGTGAGTATGTCAGTGGGAATTAAAAAAAGAGGGTTGAGATCAGGTTGATTAGGGGTAGAGAGAAACCTAAATAGAGATAGGTCATGAGAAGTAGAGATGCTGAAGCAGACAAACTGACAGAGGTAACAGACAGATACATGTATCAGGGGACCTCTGATAGGAGGGGGGCCTGGACAATTCTCCACTTTGCCCATGCCAAACGTCTATATTTTGAAGGTCATGCTTAAAAAAAGGGCCTGCTTTGTTCTGATAGCTTCACAATGAGGTCCTCAAATACAAACAGAATGAAGTGAGTAGCTTTTGTATTAATTGTTGCTTCAGACCAGCTACAGTGAGCCCAGTGAAGTCACAGAGCCCTCTTGGAGAACAACAGCGCTATATAGGGTACCATGAACTCGAAGTTGGCAAGTGCATCAGAAGTGCGGTACACTGTGCTTTTGAGACTCCAGTTTCAGCTAGTCACTTAGGTCCTTATCATGAGTTTGATGGTGCGGTAGCGGGACAGCCCCGCACCACCAAACCTATGTTTGATTCGCCTGCCAGATTAGGAGTTTTCTCCTGTCTGGCAGGCTGTTCTTTAGTGTTCCCACTGCGGTGCCTATAAAATAGGCACCACAATGGGAACGTCAAAATCAGTGCCTGCAAGGAATGGACTGCTGAAGTCCATGCCGTGCAGGTACTGGAGTGCATGCACACAGGGGGCCACAACATGTGCCCTCCAGCACGCACCCCATGGCGCAGAGGCACAAGGGGGGCCCTATAGTGCTCTCTATATTTACTCTCCGCCACACTTTTCATGGCAGTCGCACTGCCATAAAAAGTGTGGCAGTGAGGAAACTTGCAATATGTGGCCCCACTAAGCATATTGTGACCTCAAGGCAACTGAGCTACCACCAGGGATGTTTGATCCCTGGCAGTTGCGGTGGTTCCAGGGTGGCCCGCCCTGGAGGTTAAAGGGCCATTGAGAAAGTGAGAATGTGAGAAAGTGGCTCTATATATACACTGGACTAGAAGGAGGTACAGTGTGTATAGAGTCCACAAACCCCAGAGGTATAACAGAGGTTAAAGTCAGGACTGACCTTACTCTCAAAAGTGGTAGCTTGGCCGAATAATAAGGCAGTAGCAGAGGACAGTGTAAAGCACTTGTTGTACACACTCAGTCAGCAAAGGATTTCACACACTCAAGGACTGAACTCCAGGCCAATTGGTTTTATATCAAAAAGATATAGTTGTTTTATTTTTAGAACCAACAGGCATAAAAATAGACTTTTCTCGATATGAGTACTCTCATGTAATTACTTTGCTTAGAGGCAATACAATTTGTGAACACAATAGATACAGGTGTTGCAGTAGGCAACACAATCCTAGACCCCCTAAAGCATTGAATTCAATGGGTTTTCAACATATAAATACAGTTTATTACTTTGTTGTTTACTTTGGTAGTTCCAGGACTGGGTTCTAGATTCAATCCTGGGGTCTAAGCTGAAACCAATTTAGTAAAACCGTTTTAGTTATAGCAGTGATTCTTCAGAAATATAAAGCTGTTTTAAAAGTTAACACTTAGAAACTTGTCAATGAAAATCTGGCAATGTTATCCAATGGGAGAAAATTCAGGTTGCATGTAAAGTACGATCTCGTTACTTTCGTAATCCAGTACTGGTCTCCTGGGGCCAGCACTGGGGTCTCAACTGAAAACAGGCAAGCATTTACGTTTCAGTATTTTGTATGAATTTTAAAGAATAGACTCAAGGATCCCCCAGGGTTAGGTAGGTACAGTTGGTCCACCCTCAGCGGCGCAGGGGCGGCCGGGTGCAGATGTAGGTAGTCCCAATGTTATCCAATGGGGGACGGGGGACCTCTGGTTGGTGGCTGCTGGCTAGCAGGCCCCACGGCTTTGGGAGCTGGGCTCCTGGTCGCTTCCTCAGGGCAAAGGGGGAAGCAGGATAGGACAAAGGTGGCACAGCCAGTGGTATTTGGGCGGCGTGGTGCAGGGTGCTTTTAAGTCGTCGGGTGCTCAATGTTATCCAATGGAAAAGGTCAAAAGGGAACAAAGACTGCAGGCTTGGGGGTGGAGACTCTCAAGGAGCGACCAGCACTTCGAGAGATAAGTTGGGATCTTGGAGCACAGGTAGGTACCCCAAAGGGAGTCACAGGGAGCTGTAGGGCGCCGGGTGCAGGGTTGTCCTTGGGTGTCAGAAAAGCTTACCCCCAGCTGGTCGTGGTTGGGGTGGCCCCTGGTTCTGAGTCTGTAGGCGTCATCTAGTTCGTCGAGGAGGGTCTTTGGGCACTGGACTTGGGTCCCAGGCGCCGGGGGGACGTCCTCGTGGTCTTATTCCCTCAGCTGGTCGCGGTTGGGGTGGCCCCTGGTTCTGAGTCTGCATGCGTCGTCTGGTTCGTCGAGGAGGGTCTTTGGGCACTGGACTTCATGTCCCAGTCGCCGGGGGGACGTCCTCGTGGTCTTGGTTCACTCGGGCATGGGCCGGGCTCGGCGGGTGCAGAGTGGGCTGGTTCGGAGCATCCTGCCTGGCACCAGGGGGCTTTGTTGCAGCAGAGCCTCTACTGATGGGAGTCCCAATCTTGAGGATGGTCAAGGCAGGCAGGTCCTCTGGGTGTCCCAAGGTTGCTGTCCGCAGGAGTCGCCGGGGATAGGCAGGTGCAGGTTCCAGGATCGACCGTGCCCCGTGAGTCTGGCGGTCCGTGGTCCAGCAGACTTGTAATAAGGCCCTTAAACTCTTCCTTGCAAGAATGCATTCTCAACACATTTGAAATAAATAAAGATAGCGCTTGGATAACCTGTGCTTATCTAGTCAAAAGCATTGCAAAATGTATTTTTTACTGATGCACATACTAATACAGTCAATGCAAAAGTTATATAAATCTTTTATTCACAATATAAAATACAATAGATGTCGCTAATTTATATTATGTATAGGTTGCTTTATATTTATATATTGCAACTCCATAGATAAATGGATTCATGACAATTGTAATTGAGCCTCCTCTACTGGATTCTACACACAGAATTACTACACTTGATTTAACATTGCTTGACGGAAAGCTACCAGTGTCAAATAAAATCTCCAAGGGTATTGACACATAAACAATAACAATATTCCAGAATGCATTTTCTAATACCTTTACATGCCACTCAAAATAAATAAAAAAGGAAGGTGGTTTGATTTCCAGTATGTGGAATCAGAGCTCTTGTGATTACTCATTGCAATAAAATGTATCCACTGTAATTTATTTGAAAATGTATCAAGAGAATAAGGATTAGTGCTGGTGGAACGTTTTGGACTAAGATCTAACCTACAAAGTATTTAAGGGCTTAAAATAAAAATGTAATGAATCTGAATAATTCAAGCTGGGGCAACCCAAGACATACAAAGCCATTTGCTCATTTGTGCATCTTTCAGTTAGCATAATTTCCTTTTCTTGCACAAGTTTTAGAGGATATTATTCAGAGTTTTGCGTTCCAACCGCCGAACGACTGCGGGCGCTAGAAGACAGCAGTTCTGGCGGTCTCGGACCGCCTTATTACAAGTTGACTACGGTTTCTGCTGTGTTGCTGCAATGGTCTTGCGGCAGTGGTGAGTACTTTTCCATATGAATCGATGCAAGTGAGTATTTCAATTGAATACGTGTTGAATGCACACATATGCATGATACAGAAGGAAGTGGTGTATCTCCTCTGTACCGCCCTATGGAAGCTGCTTTTCCCCGACTACGAACCCAGCAGCCGGTGGTGTTCTCATGGTGTCAGCGGTGCATCCGTGGTCTTTGCACAGGCAATCAAACCAACTTGTAATACGGCAGTCGGACCGCTGAGATTATGGTGGTCGGACTGAGAGTATGGCGGTCCACGGTCCACCAACCTCGTAATAAGGCCCTATCCGTCTTTGACATTTCAGTAATTCACAACTTTGCACAGATCTTTTGTTACTAGTTCTTTACAATATATTCTCAGAGAAGTATTTCTCTCTCACCTCATGCTATTGATTGTTGGGTATTTTGCAAGCACTGCATTGCACAAGGGACAGTTTGCCTTCTCAAAAGTACGATGCTTCAATGCACGCTGCTTTATCTCACTGGTGCACTGTATACAGAAAGCAACCGTTTTTTGTTTTTTCACTGTAACTGGCTTTTAAAAAATATATTTTGATCAGGGCTCCAAGTGCAGGCCAGAACTAGGTGAATTTTTTCATGCAAGTGTATTGATGTATTATGAATGGATATTCATATGATTGAAACGTATCAGGCATACAAGTCTATATTTATTAGTTAAATGCATGTAGAAATATACTAGTTTCAACTTCTTTTTTCACAAAACCCAAAATAAATATGGATAAACGCAGTTAAAATTAGCAAAAAGTAAATGTACAGACGGAAATGTAAAATATATATATATCATACCAGAAACACTTGAGTACTGCATGTAACACATTCGCATCAGGGGTGTAACACAAGCCCCTGCAGCCACTGCGGCGCAGGGTGACCCACAACCTACCAGGGGCCCCAACGCTTCAAGCGGGTCCCCATTCATCCCAAAGCAGATAAACATTTGTGAGATATAGGAGGGGCACGTCAAATTCTCCAGGGCGCCCCCGCCATTTTGGGTTATGCCACTGATTCGCATAATCAAATCGTCCCCAATCTTCCTTTTTAATTGTTATTCTCTTGAATATCAGAGCACTCGTTTGCAGTTTGTTCTTTCTGCCATCTGCATAATTTCACCACTTCAAAGTAATTCACAGAAAAGGCAAGTCTGCGCTTTTGAATAAAGTGCGGTAACAGGCAGCTAGAATCCCACTCTTATGAACTGAACCCCAGTGGGGCATTAAATAGATGTACTACCGTGAATTGACTGCAAATTACTGCGACTCTTCGTGAAGAAGAATCCAGAAGGGAGCTAAAAAAAAGCCAGTCTTCCCTCGCACAGTTTAAATGGCATTTATAATCCTGCTCATAAAGATCCTGTTACCACTGACTGATCGCTCAGATAGCAGTAATGTGGCTGCAGCACTCATCTGTAAAGAGATATTACAGTACAGCGCTGATGTCATTTCCGGTGAGTAGTGAAGCTTGATTGTAAATAGAAAACTGGATGCATATTTTTCTATCCAGGAACTTTAAGCTGTCAAGTTATATGATTACAAATGTAGAGCAGGGCCTAAAAACACTTACTTGTTCCAATTTACAGGTCCAGTTTAATTTTATTTGGACGCTCAGGACAAAAAAATATTCAATAATTTAACAGCCTATTGAAATCAGTTCGAGTACCGAACGCGCTCAGTACGAGCTTTCAAAATATTATTTAATTCATGATACCAGAGGGCTTTTTTCATTTCAGGTTCAATGCTGCCATCTCTTGGCCTTGCACTCCTTTACACTACTTTCAACTGAGCCCCACGAGGATAAACTGCTAATGAAAGCATAAGAAACTTCAGCGCGACTTTGTTCTGCTTGTTACTACCACACTGTCGTTTCATGAGATTATGAGAACAACATTTTCAAAGTAAATCCCAAAATAGACAGTAGCACACTCAGGTCCCTCTAGACCGAAAATCTGGGTTGGCCCCCTTAGCCAAAGCAAGCATGCTTTTCTAGAAACAGCAAAGATTAATTTAAAGGCCTAATCAAAAAATCTATTTTGGAGTACGTAATGTAGTTCTACTTTACTTACCTCATAATGCAGTTCAGAAACCTCTGGCCAAAGATATCTGCCTCTCCTGTCTTTTCTGTAGGAAGATCTCCACCTGGGCGAGGGAGAGCTCTGCACAAATATAGGATTTCCTAGTAAATGTGAGAGCAACAAGGGGTGAGTTTGGAAATTGGAGGATAAATACTACAAAATGGGTGGAATTTACAGAAATGTAAGGAGGAGATTAGAGAGACGTAAATACAATAACGCAACCACAACAAAGTTAATTGTTATTTACAAAATAGATTTTTAGTTCCACTCAGCTCTAAAACAGGTTTGGACCAAGTCAGGCACCACACTCGCCTAAAAATCATTGAGGGAAGGAAAAACTATAACAACACATGGGAAAAATATGGAAATAAAAAGGAAATAGTACTTGTTTAAATTTCTAATTTGTATAAATAAATAATTAGCATAACTTGAAATTACAATGAACTTTTTTTAACAAAATATTGCAACTGGGCTCGCATGATTTGTAACACACCCGCTATTGCAAGGGTAGGGAGTGAACAGTTGGGACTCCGCCACACATGTACAGGCGTACCTCATTACAACAGCAACCAATCACATACAGGCTACCACATACAAACTGAAGTCACACACCAAAAAACATGTTTGGTTTACTACGTTGGTGAATATCTTTGTAGCTATTCCCCTCACTTTAAAGAGTAATTATTTGACAAGGAGAAAGAGAGTTTACAGACAAAGGATCAGCATCTTTGGCATGTCCAGGGAAGTAGTCATTACCAGGTATAGCTTCTCATGTAAATTGATCCTTTCAGACTGGGAGTAAGAGTTTGATTCACCTGTAGTCCACTCCGACGCCATACCTGCCGATATCAAAATACTGGCTGCACTCCATTTCATAGTCTCTTTGTCTTTCGAGAGAGTCAGTGGGGACACCTTGGGTGTCTCACATACAAGCCAATCTTGATGTTTGCAACAGGTATGCAGATGCAACTCCAGTAGAGAACACCCGATTATTGCCATGCCATAGTCCCTGGCCGAAAGACAACAGAACACAAGCATATTTTATGCCATTGAACTCTTCACTCAGGTTTTAGGTGCCATTAATAGCACCATGTGACACTTCAGCACCACACCACAGGAACCAACATTTCTGCAACAGCCGTCACTGGTATTCCATGATTGCCAGGGGCTGCTACACTGATGTATGAACTACTTTTCCTGAAAGCACACACAACAGCTGAATCTTCCAACAGTCAGTCATCTCTTGCACGTTCAATGTTAATGGGCATGTTGGTGATATGTGGCTCATAGGTAAATTATAATAACTTACACCCTCTCGAAAGACCATAAGTTAAATGTACACCCAAACAAAAACAATGTCCTCCCACTTGCCATGGTGAATGGTTGCAAGACAGTGTAGCTTGCACAGATGAACACATTTTCTTACCCTAAAAGAATTGCAAACTTTAAAAATATGCCCAATGTGGACAATTTCCTCTTGGATTCTTACACATAATGGCATGCAAACATGAAATAATGGTTTAAAAAACCCAATTTTTCCATATTCATGTGTCAGAAAACTTGAGCACTTATAGTGAATGATCAATGTTTTACTACCATATGTTCCGACACTTCTTCGGAATCAAACACTGCCCTCCAAGTGTGGGTGGACCCAATGCACATCATAGGAATTAACCAAAGTTTGATGTTTGCAGGCCATTCTGGGTAAGAAAAAGTGGTAGAATCCAAGTAAGCCACACCATCTGGGCTTTATTTCAGAAATGTCTGAAGATGGGCAGTTTCCCAGGGTGCTGGCTGACCCTGGGCCCAAATAAAGCTACTGCACACAATTCCAGAAAGGCTGAAATTTCAAGGAACGATCTTGAGGTAATTGGGGGCCTTTCCTGTCACTGGTGATTTGTCCAGCCACACAAGTGGGGTATCATGTTTATCAGAAGAAAGTGAGCACACAGGTACTAGGAAGTGTGTTGATCCCCGCCAATTCTGTAAAATTTCCCTATTGGGAATGTGAGGAAATTCTGTATTTTAGCCAAAGTCCGATTTTTGAATGGCATTCTGGTTTAGACAAAATGGTGGGATCCAAATAAACAACACCATCCTGGACTTCCCCAGGTGTCTAGTTTAAAAAAATGCCTGGGGCTGATAGGTTGTCCTGGTTGCCGGATGACCCTAGGGTCAAACATCGCAGGCACGCACATTACCAGACAGACAAACATTCCAAGGAAAAATCTTGATGTCTTCTCATTGCATTTGGGGGGGCCTTTACTGGTGGGGGTGATTGATCAGGCTAGACAAGTGAGTGACTGTTTTTTAGAAGAAGAGTGGAAACACAGAATACTACAACATTTGTTATCTATTGAATTTCAATCCATTTTTGCACCAAATGTACGTTTTTATGAAAGAAAGAACACATTTCTCAAACCAGCTTCTGAATAACATATGTGTAACTCCAAATTCATTGATATAGGAGTAACCACTATTGCAACATTTAGATCATTAGGCTCGTTTCGAAAAATCCATCTTCCATTCCTTGGGTTTCACATTATAAATTGATGCATGACCTCTACACAATGAAAAATAATTATAAGCCGCAACGTGGTTGTTGGCTCTAGGTATCACGTTTTCAGACAAGTCGCGAACATTGTATATCCCTGTGAAGAGTCTATTTGACGTAGCAGTATGTTAATTTTGTAAATCAACCACCAGGGAAAACAATTGCATATGAAAACATTGTCACTTATTTCTATTTTTTTGTTCCTTCTTACTGTCATGAGTTTTTGTTTTCAATGATAGTTTCTTTAGTAAACTATGAGCAGTCTACACAACTGACAAACTGCAAACGAATGAAAAATATGGACTACCACATCAAAAAGTGGACAAAAGTAGTGACAAAAATGTTTCTTTACACCTCTACCTCTACCTGAGAGCTGGTGAGAGGGTGATCTTAGCACAGCATCCATTTTGCTGAGGCCATATTAAGAAACATACACACGATTTCTTGCACAGCACTTTTTCTTTTCAAAAAACAATTACTACATTTTTATTATTTTCCCAGTTCCCTCAAGGGGAATCAGCAAACCCTTTACAATGCCCAGCATGTGTGAAAAAGAGTGAATGCAAATTGGCTTAGATAACTTTTGAGGAAAAGGATTATGCACAAACTGCCCAAACTATTTTAGAGAAATTGACTCATCAAAGGGAGGGAGGAAGGGAGGAGTTGAGCAGTTATGAGGTTGAACCAAACACAAAAGAGCAGACGGTAGACCTACCAGCCTCTACCCTCTATCTGCTGTCTGTGGCCTGTTGAAGGGTCTGTGCAGTACTAGGAGCAGTCGTATATGTGATGGAAGGTGGTGGATGGGAGGATAACATAAGTCCTGGAAAGGGGAGCCAGTAATTAAGGACTAGCTATTAGAGCCATTACTAGACAAAGTAAATGACAGTTGAATAAATAATCAAAGCTTAATCAGTCCAAGAGTGAGTTCTGCATTGTTACTTTACAAGTAACAATAAAATACAAATAAAGCATATTTTGGTGCTGATGTGTAGCGAAATAACATGATTGTGTGTTGTACGGCTGTGTTTTGAAACAGGCGCTCTGTGTCCCCCAGAAATGGGTGGATCCACTTATGCCCAGTTATAGCAACCAACGCGTTTGTAATGGGGATGATATAGTACAGAACCATTGCATGAAGATTAATATAAACAGTTTATAAGATTCAGAGTGGAGGGGTTTTAGTGTCTGAATATGACGGATGTGTGTGATTTATGTGTTTCTGTGTACGTTGAGGTAGGACAAAGTAGTTTGAGTGGTTAAATGAGAACTAGTTGACAATAGGGGTGTTCATTTCTCGCCTGGCCTAATGCTAGGGTTCTCTGAAACAGGCAGGCCATCTAGCAGGTCAGGATGCATGGTGGAGAGCCCTCAATCCTCAAGGGTGGTGATTTGGAGACAAATGTATGACGTTACAACGCATACATTTACAACGCATGCCTTTACAACACAGTTTTTACATCGCAACATCCTTTACAACGCATTCCATTACATCGTATGACACTACATCGCATTTTTGGAAACTACCTTTACAAAGCATTCCATTACATCGCATAAAACCTTTGCAACGCATACCATTACAACGCATACCATTACATTGCATTAAATGTAAGTATTGGATAGTATGGGGTAAAAATTACTATTCCAACTCCAGGGGGTGCAACCGTAGGGTAAGTGGTTGATAGTGTAGGGGTTAAAAATTACTATTCTAACTCCAGGGGGTGCAACAGTATGGTAGGTGTTGGATAGTGTAGGGGTACTATGCGTTGTAATGGTATGCGTTGTAATGGTATGCGTTGTAATGCCTGCGTTGTAGTGACATGTGTTGTAAAGGATGTTGCGATGTAATGGCTGCATTGTAAGTGTAGTGAGATGGAATGACTGCGTTGTAAAGGTTGTTTCCCGATGGAGACGCGGTCCAAGTTGACCTCTAGGAATAGATGTTACCACCTGAATCCTGAAGAACTTCTCCTTCACGTCACCTGCCTTCACTCATCCTGCAATTTCTTTTTAATGTCATGAAGAGTGCAGGTCTCCTCCCCCATGAATTAACTGAGTCTGTATCTTCCTGCCACGTGACTGCCTTGATCCACTTCTGTGTGGTTGTTCAGAAGAATACCAAGTCCAAATATAAGACGATAGAAACTCGGGCGCAGGATGTCTGACCTGTTGGCAGAGAACTCCCCAAACAGGCGTATGATAGTAATACGAGTATAGAGTTACTATTAGTAACTCCACGGTCGTACATCCAGTTGTAAGAGACTCCACTTCCTCATTTGAGGGTGCGGAGACTCATAAGTGCATATCTAGGTGGAAATCTGTACATGGAAATGGTAAACTCTATCAATAAGGAAATATGCACCTAGATATAGGCGTAGATTTCCAAATGAGAAGATCTCCATATTTAACTTACCTTTGTGGGTAGTCCATTAGTTTCTTCTTCTAGTTCACCCCTTAAGCTTCAAATACATTTTCTTGACCTTTCTCTAATTGCCAATGGACGCATCACTCTGGATGCAAATTAAATGTTGTTGTAGACTTATCGTTTCTTTACATTTTTCTGGGTTATTCGTAGCACATACTCTTTAGACTTCACAGACACTTTTTCAGTCAGCTACAATGATGTAATGTTTCATAGGGTATGGCTAGTTTAAAAGACTGCATTTGGTGTGAATATATTGCAGCTGTATCATGCGGTAAGTAGAGTAAGTCAATCAAGAGCAAGAAACTAAGGAACATAGGCGTTGTAAAATTGAAGCAAAGGAGGGGATGTACAGAGCGCTGTGCTCCTTAGTGAACATAGAAGAGTATTTCATAGTTTCAGAAAGTAGAAAGTTGTAATATTTGCTCCCGTAATTTTCTGAGGAGGCAAATATTCTATTAATACTGTTACTGCTGCTACTACTACTGCTACAATTAGTATTACTACTATTACTACAACTACTAGTACTACTATTAACCTTTTCGATACGTCGGACAGCCGGGGGCCGTCCGACGTCAAGGTGGGCGTGTGCGTTGGACGGCCGGGGGCTCTCCAATCTGCACACTTGTCGGATTCGGCTGCACCCCGGCGGAATGTCCGCTGCGGTGAAGTGATTAATAATAATAATATTAATAATAATTATATTGCTGTTGTGTACTAATAATAATGATGATGATGATAATAATAGTAATGTTATTATTATTATCATTATTCCTCCAACTACCCTAAATATCATCTGTATGTCAAATTATCATATACCGAAATCTCGTCTGACATACATATTGCTTCCTAAAAATTGTTTCCAAAAATATTGTGCAATTGTGCAATTGGGTGTTGATTTTCTATTATTATCTCAGTGGGGTAATATGTTGGCCAACATGTATATTTGCTGTTATTCGCTCAGTGGGGTGATATTTTGACAGCAATATTGTAGCATCATACCCTAAATATCTGCCGAAGATATCTAGCTCTATACATTTACAACTTTGGCCAAGAGAATATGATTGATTGCTTCTGTGTATTTTCCCATTTTTCAGTTCTGTTCCATGCATCTACAAATTGTACAATAGGGGGCACATTTACTAACATTTCCTGTAACACGGCGCAGCAAAGGAACTAGCTGTGCTGCATTGTGTGAAAGGGAGAGCACAGAAAGGATCCATACATACAGAGATCAAAGCCACTCGCCTCCAGTGAAGAAACAAAAGAGACACAGCGGGCCGATTTCAGAGATATGGAGCATTTCTGCTCTCCACATGCACTGGCGCACTGTGTGCCGCCTAGAGACAACACAGGCACCCTTGCACAATAGTGCAAGGGTGCTTGTGTTACGAGCAGGATTGTTTTTGTGCAGGAATGCATACCTTCCAATACAAACACAATCCTAAGGCATATTTCTATTTCTATGTGTGCTGAAGAATGCAGCACACATGGAAAGGGGAAGTAGCAAAGAGAAAATAAGATAGTTTTCCTTGTTACGCCTCTGTCAGGTAGGTGCACCATTTTGGCCAAACTCATGTTTACAAGTCTTTGTAAATCTGGGTTTGCTTCACAGTACATGGATGTGAGTTTGAGAACACCCATACTCCATCCACATAATGCCTATCCGACGTAAAGTAACACAAGGCAGCTTTGTATTTATTAACTCCTTCGCTGCAGCGGCTATTCCGCCGCAGCGCTAAGGGTGCGGGGGGCCGCGCGGTGCTCACACGCTGGTGACAGAACCGCTCCGTCACCAGCCTCGGTGAGCTGTGCTGATGACGGAGCGGTTCCGTCATAGCCCCGCCCGCTCAATAGAACACGCCGCGCAGGCGCGAAATCAGCGCCGCGCAGGCACGTCAGGCGGGCCATGACGGAACCGCTCCGTCATCAGCTCAGCACCACCGCGGCTGATGACGGAGCGGTTCCGTCATCAGCATCAATGTGGTTAAACTCCTCCATTTGCGTGGAGCAGTAAATGGCCAAAAAGATTTTGCGGAGGGCTTTGAGCCACAAAAGTGATGCAACCCCGGCGCAAATTCATAGTAAATATGGACATAGGTGTTTAACGCAAAAAAACAAAACAAAACAGGTGGTTCTTCTTGATGGTAGCATTTAGTTTTGAGTCCAAGTTATTTTTCATGGAAATGACTTGAGTGTCTAATGTGTAATGTGAGTTCTAATGTCTTTCACATTGCAACTAATCCCTCTTGAAAGACCACCCTCTAAGTTCCTTTTTCAAACTCAGTTTGCATTGCAACTTACCCAGATTAAACAACTGGTTGCAAGAGTTGACTTTTGTCATATAAAGGCAATAGCAAAAAAAAAAATAGTGCGCTTATCTCCATAATAAGTTTGTTATAGATTACTTTTTTTTTAAATGATCCTCACTAGCTAAAGATAATTGGAAAGTTACATATTGTAAGTTGGTCAGAAACACGTTTGGTCATGGGTAATTGTAATTGTAATTGTAAAAGCATTTGTAGAGCGCGTTGCTGCCCGAGAGCGTCCAAGCGCTGAGTAGAAGCAGGGAGTACCTGGAGGGGATCTAGGGGGAGTCGGATTTAACAAACAGCAGGGTCTTTAGACTTTTACGGAACGAGAGTAGGTCTGGGTTGGACCGAAGTGAGATGGGGAGAGCATTCCAGAGCTTGGCAGTGTTCAAGGAGAACATCCTGCCCCCGGACCTAGCTCGCTTCACTCTGGGAACAACAGCGAGGAACGCTTCTGTGGACCTGAGGTTCCTGTTAGGTTGGTAAGGGATGATAAGGTCAGTATTGATGGCTGGGGCTGTTTTCCAAAAAGCGCGGTGCGCCAAGCACAGAGCCTTGAAGGTCACTCTCTGCCTCACTGGCAACCAGTGGAGAGTTTTCAGAGCAGGTCTGGCTGATTGAGTGCGCGGGAGTTTCAGCACGGTGCGGGCCGCGCAATTCTGGATGACCTGTAATTTCCGTAGGGTCATCTCTGGTGCCCCTAGATACAAGGCATTGTTAGAATCCAGGCGCGACTGGATAAGGCCTTGTACCGCCACCCTTTTGGCCTCTAGGGGGAGTAGCGGGAGGACCTTCCTCAAGATCCTAAGTAGGCCAAAGCAGGTGGAAGACAGTTTTCTGGCCTGAGTAGAAAAGGAAAGTTTGTTGTCGAGCCATATCCCCAAGCTTTTGACGCTGTCCTTAGGGGTGGGGGGGGGGCCCAAGGCACTGGGCCACAGTGAAGTGAATGGTACGGGAGAGGTTGGACCTAGGAGCATAAGCTCCGTCTTATCACCGTTTAATTTTAGGGAGGAGTTGGACATCCATCCCTTAACATCCACTAGGCAATTTAGGAGGTCGGCTGCGGAATGCCTACTGTTCTTGGTGGCCAGCGAGACCACAAGCTGGGTGTCGTCGGCATATGACACAATTTTAATGTCATATGGCTCGACAACACCCGCCAGCGGCCTCATGTAAACGTTGAACAGTACAGGGCTCAGGGAGGAGCCCTGTGGTACTCCACAGCTCAGGGGTTTACTCGAGGACACCATCTCTCCGTCAAAGATCTGGAACGACCTCCCAGACAGGAAGGAGTGGAACCACCTTAAGGCGTCACCTGAGACTCCGATGTTATGGAGACGGTCCAGCAAGGTGGTGTGGCTGACCGTATCGAAGGCAGCACTTAGATCAAGGAGGATCACTGCCACTGATCCTCCCTGATCCAGTATCCTTCGAGTCTCTTCGGTGACGGCCAGCAGAGCGGTTTCAGTACCATGCTTTGGTCTGAAGCCCGTCTGGGATGTGTGAAGTAGAGAGTGGTCCTCCAGAAACTGGACCAGCTGCAAGTTTATGTGTTTCTCTAACACTTTGCTGGCCCAAGGAAGAAGGGAGATGGGACGGTAGCTGGAGTGGTCGTCTGGGTCCAAGCTGGGCTTCTTCAGCAACGCCCTCACCATAGCCTGTTTCCAGGCCGTGGGGACTGAGCATGCGGATATAGAGGCATTTAAGAGATCCAGAATGACAGGCAAGGTGGCTAAACTTGCCCGCATTAGGACCTCTGGAGGAGCAGGGTCACGGGGGGAGCCGGATTTTACTTGTTGTGCCACTTTGCTTAAAGTATCTAGGTCCAGAGGCAAGAAGTGGTCCAGTGCAGGCTGATCTAAGTGCCGAGGTGATTTGGGGGGGGGAGCGTGGGATATATCCGGAGTGGTGTCTATGGCGGGGAAGGTGGAGTAGATTTTAGTGACTTTATTGTGGAAGAAATCCGCAAGCTCGTTACATTGATCCTTGGTTTTGTTAGGTGGAGGTGCAGTGCTGGTAGTGGAGCAATGCTTTATTATCTGGAAAATTTCTTTAGGTTTAGATTTAGCTTCTAGTATTTTCTCAGAATAATAAGTTGCCTGGGCTGTTCTGATCCCTTCTTTATAGGCTTTAATCGCCTCTTTGTAAGAGGCCTTTTTGTCTGGGAGAAAGTCTAAACGCCAGGCTCGCTCTTGTTGCCTACAAAGTCGTTTTAGTTGTCTAAGAGAGTCAGAAAACCAAGGGGCAGTTTTCTTTTGTCTGTTAGCGGATGATTTGTGGATCGGGAGAATCGAGTCTAGCGAATGGGTGATCCAGTTTTCGTAGTTGGAGTTAGCTGCGTTGGGATCTGGACAGGGTGAAGGGCAAGTGGAGTCTAGTTTATGTAGCCAGGCCTCCAATGGAAGTTTGGACCAGTTCCTTCTAGAGGAGATTTGGGGAGGGAGCTGGGGGGTTTTGTGTTTGACCCAGGTGAATGGGACTAGGAAATGGTCCGACCATGGGAGGGGGGTGGGAAGATCAACAGTTAAATCCGGACAGTTGCTGAATATGGGGTCGAGTAAGTTGCCCTTTTCATGGGTTGGAGCAGCAACCAGTTGGGACAGTTGGAGGGCTTCGAGATCCTCTAATAGTTCCTGGGCAATGTGGTCTGAAGGGGAATTGAAGTGGAGGTTGAGGTCTCCTAAAATCGTGTAATTGGCAGCGGACAGAGATCTTCCAGCTATGATCTCAGGAAGATACCTGTGAAACTCTTTTACAGGCTCAGGTGGCCGGTAGATCAAGGTACCGGAGAAAGTGTTGTTCGCATTGAACTCTATATGGAATGCTATGCTCTCACATTCAGGAATGGTCTCTGCTGTGGAGCGACATCGGTACTGGTTCTTCAGAATGATTGCCAGACCTCCGCCTCTTCCTACCGGTCTATCTGCTCTAAGGATATAGTATCCTACGGGTAAGGCTTGGACTACGTCCGGCTCTGAGTGCCCGGTGAGCCACGTTTCTGTCAGAAACACCACATCTGGCCTATGTTCTTCAAGCAGCATGGCAATCTGTATACTGTGTTTGGGCAGGGAACGGCAGTTTAGTACGTACATGCGGTACGTTAGTGCTGTTGCTGGCGGGGGTTTGCGGAATGTGTGCTTACACCCTGGACATTGGGCGGGCAGCTCCAACGGAGCGAAAGTGTGGGAGCACTGAAAAGTGGCAATCCCACCTATGCTATGTAGGGCTGCCGAGCTGTATGTCCTGCTATGGATGTCATGGGGGCCAGGGTTTGGGGCCCCGGGTCCCGGCAGGTCGCGGACGGGCGCAGACGGGCTTGCCTTTGGCGCGCCTTCGGCGCACCGCCGGCGCGCCCGCTGCGCCCGTCCGCTGCGCCTCCGGAAACAGCACATTCTAAAATATCCGAAGGAAGGGCGTGGCCTGATTCGGTGGGCGGAGCCCGGGAGGTCGCGGCGGTTGCCTGCTGGCTGCTTCAGCGCCTCACTCGGCTGAGCAGTTACACAGGGCAATCAGGTGAGCAAGTGCAAATAGCTTTTTAAAAACACAGGAGTCACAATAACAGTTTTAAAAAATCTCCGCTTCAGGAGTTTCCCTCGCTCTCGGCTTTCCGCCTCAAGAGCTTGCAGCTAAAAAACGGTATCCAGGACATGTGGGAATTGAACAATAGCACAGGAGTCTGCCTTAACCTCTTGCTGACTGGTACCAGGTTTGGTTAAATCTGTTGTGCTGTGTTAAGACGAACTGGATTGCAATAATACAGATCATGCACTTTTTGACATTTCATCTACTTGGGCAAACTGAAACAGTCTTGGCACTTATGTGCGACGTTTATGACTATTATGAGTAACACGTCTGCCGAACTCTAAATCAGTTCCTTAGTCTCTGCCTTCGTATTACAACTTTTATTGTGGCTACTCTTTGGGGGAGTGGGGAAATGGCTCATGTGTTGTTTAAAAACTTTGAAGAAATATTTGAACCTGTTTTCATTACGTACAATTTTTAAACACATTTTGCGCAGGCACTCATATGCCGCACGTTGCTTAGTAGGAATTAGGTTGAGTTAATATCTATAGGTGTTTGCACAGTTCTTAACTACAAAAGGCCTACTCTACCTGCATTATTGGGAATTTATCCCTACATGGTGCAAAGGTTTCCGGCACTTCACTCACATCAAGTTCTGGCGCAAACAAGGGTTTGCTCATGAAAATCAATCATGCACATAGCCCCACTCAGCATTGCATGTCAACCTGTGGTGACATAGTAAATCTTGGCCATAGTGTATGGTTGTGGATTGACAGTATTCAAGAAATAGGGCCTCATTATGATTGTGGTAGGAACGCCACCGTCAGGCTGCAGGTGGCGGCCCCAACGCCATTGGACTATGCAACATCGCCTGCCACATTTAGATGGCGGGCGAATGGTCGAGGGCAGAGAGACCGTGTGACACTAATATAACGGGCTCAAGGAGCCCATCGGACAGACTGTAATCCCAATAATGGTGGTGGTGCCTGCTCAGGCACCACCATAGTGATTACAATGTCAGCTTCCGCCGGCCGTTTCATGGTGGTTAACCCGCCATAAAAAGGTAGGTGGAAAGTGACTTGTGGGCCCATAGTCGGCGCCCCTTTCCCCCTGGACCTCTGCAATGGGTCCTGGGGCATCTATGATGCACCCCCTACATAGCCCTGCACCATGTGGCAGGCACCGCATGGTGCATATGCAAAATGTGTTTATGTTGTATTGCGGCATGTGATGCAGCCCGCGGGACACGCCGCAATACAAAAGATACACATTGCGACCGCCTTGAAGGTGGTCACATCGTAATACCCAAGGTGGGACTGCCGACAGCTAGTCGGGCGGTCCCGTTCCCGACAGGATGGCAATTGGACAAAAGTCCAACCACACTTAACACAGTGAAGGCATAATTTTCTAAGCATTTTAGCGCATTGCGTTAGCATTTAGCTTTCAGATGTGGTATATATGTTTTCATTTACTTTATGGTAAATGTGCTATTTTATCCCAAGGTCTGTAGCTATTTCGATGTTTTTGTGCAAATACTTTTGCTTGGGAGGAGGGTGGGTTGGACATAGGTGGATACAATTGTTATTTGTAACACATTCAACTAATTCCTTGAATTAACTTTAGTGTGCTTGAAAACGAATTACCTCCCAGGCTGCGTTTATAAAATATTTTCCACATGTCTTGGAAAAAAACAAGAATTTGAGAAATTACATATTTTATGCCGCCTTGCCTCTTCCTCTGTTTTGCCTTCAAGCTCATTGCTGCATGGCATTCGGATGATTTTTCCACTAAAATGTTTCTATTGTACAAACATCCATTAGAGGTACTGAAAGACAGTTAAGAAGTAGGAGTTTACATTGTTTCGCCAGAGTACGCACTTTTCACAACCACCACCTGATGACGAGTCTTACTGGACTACCGTTGATTTTGAAAAGGATTTACTATATTTGTCTATTCTGGCAGAGAGCGTAAACTGAGGAACGCACAAGTTGTCTGCCACACGTTTTTCTTTCTTGCAACTCAGTATCCCCTCACTCAGACTAGATGGGAACTTCTTTTCTAGGGTTCGTGACTGAGATATCACTTGCTCAGAGATTAAAAATAGGTTCTTTTGACAAAAGTGTTTTGGGACAAGTTTTACATGCGCTTTTCTATGAGTGATCCCTTTATTTCTCCTACAGAACATACAGTACGTGATGTCTTGGGTGAGAACCACTCCCGAGATTCTAGAACGAATTTACACACATTTTTGTGTGACACATTTTTTTTTCTTACAATTCTTTTTTTTCCGCGGCTTATGTGTGACTTACTCATAAATGTCTAGGAATATAAGTCTTCCTCATGAAAAAAAACATTTTAAATCAGGTCCGAATGTAAGCATGTCTCATTTTAGCGCAATTCTTCTTTTACTGTTGACGCACAAATGATTCGCATTCTGACAGCTGTCAGTTCTATCATTGATTACTGCAAAGGGAATCCAGGCAAGAATCTCTGATAGATTCATCCAAGCGCTCCAAAGATCTCAAAACTATGCCACTGGTCTGTTCCTTGGCCTGGACAAAATCGATTCCACCTCTTTGGCACTACTGTTGCTCTGTAGTTATTAGTTAAGCAGAATTATATTGTATTTATATAGCGCTTACTACCCCTGATGAGGCATCAAAGCACTTTTTCGTAGTAGCACGCTACTCTGGAACCCATAAAGCATTAGAGGTGAATTAGTATAGTGAAATATGAAAGTGATTTGAGAGATGGATATGTTAGTCAGTTATTTGGATTGAAAAGATAGTGGAGGGATAGAAGAGAGAAAATGTTTTTTTAATTCAAATCTCTTTCTCTTGTCGTCCATGAAGCCAGCCTGTCCACCTTCTGCCTCCATGCTGACACCTGTGACTCTCCAGCTATATATCACTGTTCTCGATGAGGTGCAAATGATTTGTGAGGAGATGTCTGAACTTATCAGACTCGTTCCTTTGGACCGTGTTACCGTGGCCGAAGTGCCTCAAGGAGAACTTCAGGGAGGAGTGAAAGAGCTTAAAGACTTATGGGGCTTATTTACAAGGCCCTTGCCCCACCGGTACGTCACTTTTCCCATGCGCTGCCGGCACTGGTAACAGTTTTCTGGCGGGGCGGGTGGGAGTTGAAGTGGACAGACTATCGCTGCATTGCCACTCGCCGATGCAGCGAGGGCAAGTTTGTGGGTTTTTTTTGCGTTCCCTACCCTGTTGTCCGTCCACCATTCCCCCACCTGCCCCGCCCCGCCCGCTCCACTGCTGGTATCTGTGCCAGCGGCTCCTAACTTTACCCCATTATAAAAGTGACATACCTGCGGCACAAGGGGCTTATAAATAAGTCCCATGTATTTTGACAACCTGTTGCATCAAATGACTTCACTAAGCATATCTCTCGATTCAGTCCAATCATTCAACTCCCCAACTGTCCCTCTTCCCATGGTTTTACCCCTCCCTATTTTTCAACTGCCATGTTGGTTTCTGTATTGCCCTACAAAGAAATTAATTCAATAAATATTTACAGATATTGGACACTTTTTTTTAAATATTGTGATTTGACGCGGTTAGGTGTAGTAAACCCCAGACAGATTCAAAGTCTGTTTTAGGCAATCAGAATGGTCATCCAAGAATGAAACAGCCACGAACGGCATCGTGGATTAAACAAGTGAAAGGATCCCAAAAGATCCGTTCCCAAATGAATCAAGCAATGGCAAATGAAAGTACCATAAGATCCACTAAAAACGCAATAGTACAAACAACAGATACAGCTTGTGCAAGTATCTAGAAAAAGCTTTTTTGGAGGAGCTCTTTATATCCACAAAAAAACATGAAAAGGGGCACTTCTGAGTTAGACTTCGACAGATCATAAAACATTATATTTCAAAGAATATGTTCACACCAAGGGAAATCATTACAGAAATAAACTTTTTTTTATGGAAACGTATTCTAGCAATTCTTTAGAAACAGTTTCCTAATATAGGTTCATCCGTCAACTCAGGCTCGGTCATGTATTCACGCAATTGAGAAGCCACTGATCAAATATGTGGAATGAAAATATAAAGAGATTAAACCTAGATTACATTTTGTACCTCCAGGAAACCACAGAACTCTTGATTTGTTTGATGAAGGAGGTATGGAAGATTTCTGAGCACTTACAATACATAAAACGTCTGAGCAATAACCATAACACTACATTAAAAAAAGGCATGGCTGATAAAGGGGGGGGGGGCAATTCTTATGTAATGAGAAATGCATTATATGAAGGCAACATGATGGAACATTTAGGAGACAGCAATGCTTATGCCAAACTGATGAATTCAAAAACATTTTGAACCACATTTTGAAACATACAAAGAGCACAGATTTGAGTTATGATAAAACGGAAATCTTCCTAAAACAACATTCAGTTATCCTTTAAGAACTCCTCTTATTTCTACTGTAAACAATATGTGGGAGCGTTCTATGCAACCCATCATTTGACCCATAAATACAGAACAAGAACCTGTTAGATAAGAACTAGTTTCACAAAATCCACCCTGCATATCACATTATTATTACAGAACAGATGCACACAAATCTATGCCCCCCCCTTCACCTCAGGACCTCACCCGCTCTTCTGAAATTCAGGAAAGGGCTCAAGACCTGGCTGTTCAACTGAGCCCCTCCACCCCAAGCTTCAAGGTTCTCAGCGCCTAGATACCCTCTCAGGGGATTCACCACACTTTATAAAGCCTGTTTGATTGATGTACAGCAGACGCCAATGCTCTGGTTACTTCCATACCAAATAAAGCGAAACTAGCATCAATAGTATGTAGTTTGAAAGACGCGGCTGAGGAATTCAACATTTCATTGATGGATAACAGACGACAATATAACCACTTCAAGTATAAGTTTTATTACATAAAATCTTCAACTTCAAAGCACTCATGTTGATGACCCCCATGCCATTACCTTCATATTCGCTTTTGCACTCGCACCTTGATCGATCTTCTTTATGCCTTCCACTCCTCGCCTGTCTCCTTCTTCTTTTTGTTCCCCTCCTCTGATTCCTCACCAGCTAAATCTTTTCCTCTCTGCCAGTCTAATCCCTAAGATGGCTCTGTCTGGTGATGGGCCCGTAAGCGTTTTGGGTGTCTCCTCCAGAAAGATGGGTCTTTAGCACCCGTATATTTACTTAGTCTACCTGTAAACTTCATCCTGATGTGTATCTTCAGCAGATCTAAGAGACACATTCCATCCCTTGAACCCAGCCCTGCTGTAGCCATTACCCATGACAAAGAAACACTCCCCCTCATACAGTTTTCCTTCTAGCCTCTTACAGTTCACAGAAAGAGACCCCTTTCTAAGTGTGCCATGATGCCATGATGTGTGTTCATATTTAAATTGCAAGAGGGACACAGATCCAGATAAAACCCACTTATAGGCATAGGTTGAATTCAGGGGAGGTGGGGTGACAACATGGACCATTGAGCCCCCGATAACAGGACAGTGTTGTGCCTTTGTCCCATCCTTTGACATCCAACAAGCTCCTATCTACTGTTGGCAAGCTGGAGGGAAGTTACAGCATGGAAAGTGCAAAAAGTAAACAGGGTTCCAGGTACTGTGTTTACTTTTTCTTGCTGTTTCTGCCTCTTGGCCCGAGACCGGTGGTAGCAAGGGCAGTGTGAGGAACACCAAGGGACAATCACAGGGGGTATGCCCCTTAGTACCGCTGCTCCCCTTTAATGCCTCCAATTTATGGCCCTGGTTTCAAGTTTATTTTGTTTTTGGATAGTTAATTAAAACCATTGCTAAAACATCCTTGTTTAAAACCAATAAAAAGCCAAAGAGAGATAAATCATTACAATTTAAAATCACAGTTCGGTTGTGCTAGTTAAAGAAAGTCATTGAGTCGCTGGATGCTGTAATGTGCTTCTCTCAGATTTTCCTAACTCCAGCCCTGCTTGCCCATTTTTTGCATCTTTCAAATGGACTATGCTTATTGCAAGATTTGTCCCTCTGCTGCTGGTAGGCATCCTTAACAAGGTTTCGCTAAGTCCTTTTACCCGTCTGCTGGTCAGCTTGCAGCGGCGGGCTTTGTGGAGCATTTATGGCCATGGGACAGAGAGAAAGTTTGGTGCCAACAAGGACAGCGCAGACCTGAGGCTACCATTTGGTATGAGGTGAGAATGGCACTGTGTTAAATAAACGGGCTATAGGGGTCCAGATGATCAACACCGTGGGTGTATGTCTGTGGTGGCCAATGCTTCGAAATTGGCGCCGAAATCAATTAGGAAAGAGTTGCACATAAGATTTTTGCAAACCACCACAAGAGGCATAACACATATGAAAAGAAGAATTTCACCAGGAATAGTAAGGTTAGCGATATTTGATGTAACATTTTCAGTGCCACAAGTCCTACTTTTGCATAATTTGTCTGATTTGTTCTTTTGTACTGAGTATAGAAAAGCTAGGCTCTTCCCCTGTTGTCTCAGCAACCTGCTATTGACAGGGATCCGAAGCTTTCACTGGTTGCCTTTGCCCCAGAAATCCTGGACTGAAGTGGGCCCTGCACCATGTGTTCCCAACATGTCACAAACGCCAACTGGATTCCTCACCATGCTACCAACACAGGGCCTCACATAACAGCCAAAAAGGCAACCTAGGTATGCTTTGAAGTTCTGGGAGTCCAGTCATTTGAGATGTCATCAGTGATGTCACTGACCATGTCATGAATGATGTAATATATGACGTCATCAGCAGTGCATTGTGGGGGCGCGAGTTATAGTCAGCTGAACTACCTATAACGGTCGAATTTCTATGGTTTTGTATTAGTGAAATGTCCAACTAACTATAATGTCCTTGAAACCTTTGGTTTTTTCAGTGAATTTCTAAGGTTTTTTAATGCTAATTTCTAAATATAACGTGCCTGAAACCTATGTTTTTTTCAGTGAATTTCAATGGTTTTCTAAATGGTAATTTCTAACTATAACGTCCGTGAAACCTATGGTTTTTTCAGTGAATTTCAATGGTTTTTTAAACGAAAAATTCTAATTATAATGTGCCTCAATCCTATGCTTTTTTCAGGGAATTTTCTAAGGTTTTATAAATGCTCATTTCTAACTATAAAATCCATATTAAGTCTCCTTGAATCCTGAGGGTCCCTGGGGGGCAATTACTCCACCAGGTACCTCCAGTAAGCATCACAAAGCTGCGTTGCACAGGTGTTCCTAAGCCATGCATCTTTTTGCACCATGCTGCAAACAGGGCTTCTGGCGCACTGCTGCTTGGACGCTGAAGTCCACTTGTGTCCTGAGGTCCTCCGTTGGGGATCGTGGGGGGGAGCCCCAATGCCCCCACAGTCCCTGCCAGCTCCCCACCTTCTGTGGGAGCTGGCATTGCTTTTCCACAAGGGGAGCTGCTGACATGCAGCTCCCCTTGTGGAAAAGCAATCCTGCTTTGCTTCATTGAAGCAAGAGCAGGTTTCCCTGCTCTCGCTTCAATGAAGCAAAGCAGCGTTTGCAATGACAGGGCGGGAGATGCATGGCTTCTGCCCTGTCATTGCAAACAGCAGTGTCCTGGGGTGGGCACCCTGGGACACTGCAGGAGCCGGCTTTGGGGGGTGGCGGTCGTCCCCAGGGCCATGAAGGGCTCCAGAAGGGGGGCCGTGCGGCTCCCTACCAATGTTTGCAAAACCCCAGGGAGGTGGTGGTCCCTGGGGGTCTGTAACAGAGCCCCGTATTTAAATACAAAGTGCCCCAGGGAGGTGGTGGTCCCCGGGTCAGTGTGGGGGGGCTTGAGTGGTGGCAGTCCACGAGGCCCCACGACTTTAATCATAAACAAGCCCTGGGGGTGGTGGTCCCTGGGTCAGTGTGGGGGGGTGGACCCCCCCAAGCATTATTTGTGAAAGTAGCCCCGGGGAGGTGGCGGTCCCTGGGGCTGCGGGGGCCACACGCCCCCGCCCATAATGAGCATAGCCCTGGGGAGGTGGTGGTTCCCGCTATAAGTTTTTGGCAATGCTCCAGGGACCTGGGCCACCTGGGGGCCCCATTATAATGAAGAGCGGGAGCTTGCGCTTCATTTTTTTATAATTTCGACGGGATTCGCAACCCCAGCGCGAATTCTTCCAAAATTATTTTAAAATATGCTATTTTTGCCCATGGGGGGTACTTGTGGGACCCCCTGAGCAGGCCTACAGGGTCAGGGTGTTTCTACCCTGCCCCCTTTTCTTGTTATTCATCTTTTTGTCACTGTTTTCTTGTGACTCGCTTCTACTGAGTCACAGGATTGCTGTCAACACTTCCTTGTTTGGAGTGTTGGTAGCCAATCACAGTGAAGCTTGTACTCGGGAGGGTTCGCGAACCCACCGCGGCCATAGACATCGAAACGTATTCTTTTTCTAATTTCTCAGGAACTACTGAAGGGATTTACACCATTTAAAAAAAAGGGATCTTTCTGAACGAAGACCTACCTTTTTGCCAAATTTGGTGTAATTCCGTTCAGCATGTTCAGGCTGTAGTTTTGTCTAAAGTTTCCTATGGAAAATAACATGGGGAAAAAGCGTTTTAGGACCCCATTTTTTCTCGCCCCCGCTTGACGATTCACCCAAAACTTTCAAGACAGGAGCTGACCGGATCGCCCCACTAGTTTTGAAAATTTCAGGAAGATTCGTCAACCGGCGCCAAAGTTATTGGGAAAAGAAAAAAACGCTTTTTGAATAGAAACAATGTCCTAACTATAACTACCTACTGGCGACAGGTAATATATATATATATATATATATATATATATATATATAACCTACTGGCCGTCGCCAGTAGGTATATATAGTTAGGACCTAGTTACCATAGGAAATTCCGAACATTCTATTGGGAATAACTTTAGCGCCGATTGAGGGATCTGCCTGTAATTTTCCTTAAATTTGCCTCGCTGCGCTCCGCTCCTTCCCTGAAAGTTTCGGGGGGATTCGTCAAGCAGGGGCCGAGAAAAAAGGGGGGTCCCAAAACATGTTTTCCCCATGTTAATTTCCATAGGGACATTCTGACAAGGCTACAGCTCGAACGGCTAAACGGAATTATACCAGATTTGGCAAAATGGTAGGGACTGCTATGCAGCAGTGCCTTTCGTATGTTTGGTGTAAATCCCTCCAGTAGTTCTTGAGAAAATTGAATTTGAAATTTTTCAAATGGCATTTTCTATGGGACCTTTAGACACGTCTACAGCCCGAACGGCTGAACGGAATTACACCAAACTTGGCAAAATGGTAGGGACAGGTATGCAGTAGTGCCTTTTCTATATTTGGTGAAAATCCTTCCAGTAGTTGTTGAGAAAATGAATTTGAGCAAATTATATATCTATATACGCTCAACATTCTATTGGGAATAACTTTGGCGCCGATTGAGGAATCTGTGTGTAATTTTTCAGAACTTTGGCCAGCTCCGCTCCTTCTCTGAAAGTTTCGGGGGGATTCGTCAAGCGGGGGCCGAAAGGGAGGTCCCACAACGTGTTTTCCCCATGTTAATTTCCATAGGGACCTTTGGACACGGCTACAGCCCGAACGGCTGAATGGAATTACACCAAACTTGGCAAAATGGTAGGGCCTGGTATGCAGATGTGCCTTTGCTATGTTTGGTGAAAATCCCTCCTGTAGTTCTTGAGAAAATTGAATTTGAAATTTTTCAAATGGCATTTTCTATGGGACCTTTAGACACGGCTACAACCCGAACGGCTGAACGGAATTACACCAAACTTGGCAAAATGGTAGGGACAGGTATGCAGTAGTGCCTTTTCTATATTTGGTGAAAATCCCTCCAGTAGTTGTTGAGAAAATTGAATTTTATCAAATTATATATCTATATGCGCTCACCGTACACGCACCGTACGCGTACGGTACCCTTACGTGCGTGAGCGAGTTTCTGATTGGCTGGCAGTCGACTGTCAACATTCCAAACTGTCCAAACCAGGAAGTGTTGGCCACCATCTTGTTTTTCAGGAGAACTGAGGCACAAGAGAGCCCAAAACAAGAGTGGAAAACACGAAAAGGGGGCATGGTAGAGACCCCCCAACCCTCTAGCCCTTCTCAAGGGGTCCCAGAAGGACCCCCAAGGGCAAAAAAAAATAAATCACGGGGTACGCGCACCGTACGTGTAGGGTACGCGTACCGTGCGCATACCCCATGATTTAAAAAATAAATAAAACTGTTTTTGCACTTGGTGGTCCTTCTAGGACCCCCTGAGAAGCACTAGGGGGTCAGGGGGTCTCAACCCTGCCCCCTTTTCGCGTTTTCCACTCTTGTTTTGTGCTCTCTTGTGCCTCACTTCTCCTGAGGAACAAGATGGCTGCTCAGGTGGTCCCAGAAGGATAATAACATATATAAACGTTATCCGCTAATAGAATTAGCATTTACAAACCTTTGAAATTTATTGAAAAAAATATAGGTTTCACGCCTGATATAGTTAGGAATTAGCATTTAAAAAACCTTGCAAATTCACTGAAAAAAACCATAGGTTTCAAGCCTTATATAGTTAGGAATTAGCATTTAAAACAACCTTGCAAATTCACTTAAAAAACCATAGGTTTCAGGACTTATATAGTTAGGAATTAGCATTTAAAAAAC
Organism: Lissotriton vulgaris; assembly: GCF_964263255.1. Taxonomy (NCBI): domain Eukaryota; kingdom Metazoa; phylum Chordata; class Amphibia; order Caudata; family Salamandridae; genus Lissotriton; species Lissotriton vulgaris. The sequence continues at coordinate 894,178,162 of NC_141691.1, read as the reverse complement.
CTTGCAAATTCACTTAAAAAAACCATAGGTTTCAGGCCTTGTATAGTTAGGAATTAGCATTTTAAAAACCTTGCAAATTCACTTAAAAAACTATAGGTTTCAGGCTTTATATAGTTAGGAATTAGCATTTAAAAAACCATTGAAATTGCTCCTATATAGTTAGTTGTACTAACTATATTTCGCGCACCCGCAAACCACTGCTGATGATGTCACATATTACATCATTCATGACATGGTCAGTGACATCACTGATGACATCACTTATGACATCTCAAATGAATCAAAAATCGGGTAGGATCTACTGGAATCCGAAAGCAATCAATAAAATGAACACCGTCATTTCTTCCTTTTCACCAAATCTTATAAGTAAAGAAGACGACCCAATAACCAGATATGAAGACATAGTGAAATCAGTTGTGACGACTCTCCATGCAAATATAATCAGCACGAACAAAGGCAAAACCTACCACTGTGGAAAGCGTACAGCCAATTTGTCAGCACACTTAAATAACTTGACCAGAAAGCAATTTTTATCTTTTGTGCCACAAGGAGAAATAAAAAAGCTGAAAATATTTTGTCAACGAAACAAAGTAAAAGGAAAACAAGCCCAAAAGGATCAAAACTGGGTTGACATCCACACTGCAGTAAAAAACGGAAATAGCAAGGCATTCTGGGAACATAGTACCCATATAATAAAGTAAATCTAAGCGTCGCCAGTTCCATTATCTGAATGGGAAAAACAAATTCAAAAATGATATCAATCTAACAATCAAATACAAGCCTCACCCAGCCAGTGCCCCGGACGAAAGGGCCAATCAGATCAGCACATGCTAGCTACTTCATCTACACAGATCACCACCTTTATTAAAACCGCCAGATCATCAGCAGCAAAGGGTGCAGGTAACATTCCGATTAAAGTACTTCAATCAAACCCTGAAGACTGGGGCAAATTTTTAACCCCTCTCTTTCAATACTTTTTTGACACTGGGAATATAACAAAATCCTGGCGAGGGAGTATTGTAGCCCCCCTTTTGAAAAAAAGGCTCTGGATTGAATCCAACCAACTACAAACTGCTCTGCTTGACGCCACTGGTAAGATCTTTGCAGCATGTGTATTGGACTATCTAAAAGACTGGGCATTTTGAAATACTGTGATTCCTGCGACACAGGCTGGCTCCGCCCAAACCACTCAGTCACGGACAACATCGCTATCTTTCAGACTGTCCTTGACAAGTATGTAGACCTAAAATCACAAATAGTTTATTGGGTGCACAGACAGAATATCGAGTTTAAAATGTCGACATACACAAATATTGAGTGTTAAATATCGTGATATGGAAATATTGACAGGAAGAATATCGTGGTCAAGAATATCGACTTGCAGTTAAGAAATGTCATTTTTGAAAATATCAAAGTCGTTAATATCTTTTGCAAAAATATAATTGTTTAAAATATCAATGTTTTAATTAGTGTTATGCATTATAGTATGTATTTTAAAAGTGTGATTTAATTTTTTTGTATAAAAATTTGATTTGTTTTTTAATATATGTGTTACATTTTTAGTAGTTATTGATTTTATCTTAGTTACATTTTGCGTTCTTAAGTTCTGTAGTGGATTGTTGGTTTACAGGGGAATAGGGTGTGACGTAATTTAATTATAATACATTAATGATTATTTTTATGTATAAGCATTTATTTAATTTAGATTTTATAGTGTTAATTATGGGAATTCATTTATTATTAATTATTAATTAATTGGCTGTTAATTATTAATAATTAATTATTCTGAAATTATGTTATTTGTGTCATTTTTTTAGGAGTGGCTTCTGGGTTTATTGGGGAATATGGTGGGAAGTAATTTATTTATAATAAATTCATTTTAATTTTTGATGTATTAGTATTCATTTAATTTAGATTTTATAGTGTTAATTGTGGCAATTAATGTATTATTAGTTATTAATTAATTGGCTGTTAATTAATAATGAATTCATTGGCAATTATGTTAATTGTGTCATTTTTTAGGAGCGGGTTGTGGGTTTTTAGGGGAATAGGGAGGGAAGTAATTTAATTATATTAAATGTATTAATATTTTTTATTTACTATTTATTTAATTTATATTTTATAGTGTTAATCATGGAAGTTATGTTATTATTAATACTTAATAATTGGTTGCCAATTATGATTAATTAAATTGTAATTAATTATGGTAATTGTGTCATTTTTTGTAGGTGTGGGTGGTGGGGTTTATTGGAGAATAGGGTTGAAGTAATTTATTTATAATTAATTAACAATTGTTTGTTAATTATTGCTACTTAATTAATTCAAATTAAAATATGGCAATTGTGTAATTAATTTTTGATGTATGTTGTGGGGTTTATAGTGGTAAAGGGTGGGAAGTAAATTCTTTCAAATGAATTAATAAGTTGTTGTTAATTGATATTAATTTATTAATGTAAAATTAGTTAAGGAAATTTTTTAATGATTTTTAGATATGTGTTGTGGTGTTTATTGGGGTAGAGGGTGGAAAGTGATGTATGTTTAATTAATTAATAATTAGTTGACTATTATTATTAATGTATCAATTGATAAATATTTATGGTAAGTGTTTATTGTTATTTTGTGTGTTTTGTTTTTATAGGCGTAATGTTTGGGGAGTAAATTATATTTTATTTGTTTAAAACAAAAAAATCATGATATTTGTTTAATTGATAAATAATTATGTTACTTATGGAGGTAAGTTTTTTTATTTAAATGTGGGTTGTGAATTGTGTGGTGTAATTGGGTAGTAAATATAAAATATTACATTTATATAATAAATCATGTTTTTGCTCATAAAACATTTCTATTAAACAGTTTTTTGTTTGAAATTATTTTTGCATTTTTTAAAAAGTATTTTTCTAGGTATTATTTAGATCTTTTTAACATTCTAATCTGTTTCTATCTTTTGTAATATTTAAAACTTGTATATATGTTTTATTTTAAAAATCTTTTGTGTTGTGTTAATTTGTTTGTTTTTCATTTTGAACTGACTCAAGTGACAATATTAATTTTTATTTAACACTAAGGAGGGGAGAGGGCTCGAAAAAAAAAAAAAAATTGGAAAAACTGCCCTCACTCACACACAATGTGTGTGACATGCTTCATCATCGGGTCTGCTTACAATACGCCCCGCGTAGCCACGCAAGGGGCGGAGCATAGGGAGGGGTAAACAAAGAAACACTAAAGACAAATACAGATCAACACAGAAGTGACAAACAGTGATCACACCAATAAGTTTGTCCTTAGGGACTGGGTGAGTGATAGACATAAAGTGCAGTTAGGTAGTGATCGTTAAAACTGGCAACTGGATACCTGTAGGTACTTTATTCATGGGTTCCAGGGTCAGGATAAAAAAATGTGAAGGATGGTTAGGTGTTTAGGCAGGAAGTCAAGATCCTAAAACACTCCCCCTTGTACTGCGTTGGTCAACATGTTTCAACCGTATTAAAGTGCCCTCAATTACGTGGGTCACTTTTTTAATTTATAATATAATGTTTTTTTATTAGATTTTATTTTATATGTGTATGTAAATATATATTTAGTTATACATTTTTATATATTTATAAAATTATAAAATAAATTCAAATTAATAGTTTATTATGTGCTTTAAAGGAAATATATATATATATATATAACATTTTATGTATGTATGTTTATTTTTAATAAATTTCTTTCATTAGATTTGTTAAAATGAATACTAAATCTAAATAATTTTTTTAAAGTTAATTGTATTATTTGTACTATTTAATATTCATTTTTATTTATATTTAAAAATAGATATTTTGTACATATATATTTTTTACATCAATATATTTGTTTTGATATTTTTGTATTTACAATTTTAAATATAGGATGTAGTTATTATTTACATCAATATTTTTGCATCAATATTTGTGTATGGCATATTTTGGGAATCGATATTCTATCAGAGAACCAGTTTATTGTGCATGTATTGACTTTCCAACCGCTTTTGTCAGCGTAGATAGGCCAAGGCTATGGAAAAAGCTAGAGAGTCTAGGGATACTCCATGACCTCCTGACAATAATCATATCTTTGCACACAGCAACATGGCGTAGAGTCAAAATGGGGGAGAAAGGGGCCTATCTAGTCCAACCCCTACAATGAATGTTCTGAAACAAGGTTGCCTCCTCGCCCCTTTGTTATTTTCCATCTATATAAGTGACCTACCGGGGTACTTCTCCAAAATTAATAATTTTCACCCTAAGCTAGTGCAAAGTGAAATCCATAACTCAATGTACGCAGATGATATTGTTATATTCGATCATACCCCTATTGGTCTACAAAGAAATTTAGTTAAATTAAATAGATACTGAAAGGAAAGTTTTCTGGTCCCTAACATCTCCAAAACTAAAATTCTACCTTTTACCTGGTCACTGGGAGGCAAACCGATTGAGATAGTGAAAGAATACGTTTATTTGGGCCGAATGTTTTCGTATAACCTATAAAACCCGTCCCATTTTCAGCACCTTCAGCGAATTTTAAATCCATACTGGAGGTCTACAGTATGAAAGTTCCACCCATTTTGTCTTATGTCTTGGAATATATACCTATTAAAACCTGACAACCAATAAAAGTCACCCAATAAGTCCCCGTAGAAGCCTTAAGCCTCGAGCTTTCTTTAACGAGCACATATGCTTGAGCCATTTCTAATATTATACGGTTGGTTTTTAATCTTTCACATGCAACTCCTGGCTTCTTAAGACATATATTAAAACTAGAGACTTTTAGAGAAGATTCAGCACTGCACAATTTTAATAGGAATCTCAAAATTGCCCTCGAGGTATCCCAATGCACCGTTGCACTTTTGCAGGCTTGGTCTCCAATGCATTTGAAGCTTTTTTTAAAACATACGACACTGAGAAAAAGCTTTGCACTAGATAAGGAGCACTAGACTCAATTAAAGTACTTTAAAAATGTGCTGTAAAATGTGTATATGAATCTTCCCAGCAGTGTCTACAGTTTCAGCTAGAACATAGAGTAAGGCACTGTATTTTTCTTCTGCGATTAGGAATTCTTACTTTAAAAGTTTACTCTTCTACATGGAACTACCTTGAACATTCTACAGGTATCTATGATTTGTGTAGCGGAGCTTTTCCACTTAGTTTTTGTTTGTCCAAATCAGACTTGGGGAGAGGCTTGTCAACGTTTCTATAAACCAGATACATTTTAGATATGTTATTTTAACTCAAGATTTAATTACGCTGGCGAGTCTACCCCTAATTAATTTGTTTGTTATAACTTATTTAAGTTTTTTATGAGTTTCTTAAAAAAAATGTAAAGTGTGGATACCTAATAATCATAAACGCATGTACTTGTATTTGTCAATTTTAATCTACTATGCCTATAATTAGTTTTAAAGCAACCCTAAAAGTTTACATCCAATTACCTCATATTATGTACTTGTATTTGTTGACCTCAGTCAAGGTCTGAATCATAGACAATGCATGGGGGAAAACAAATTGGAACCCCACTTTTTCTCAACCCCCACTTGATGAACCACCCTGAAACTTTCCATGCAGAACTAGGCAAAGTACATAAATGTGGGGGGAAACATTTGTGAAGATTTGTCAAATTGTGCCAAAGTTAGTAGCAAAACGAAAAAGCTTCATCTCTGGGAAAAGTTGTTCCTAAGTATAACTACCTACTGGCTATCGTCAGATGGCAATATCTCTTGCGATAGATAGATAGATAGATAGATAGATAGATAGATAGATAGATAGATAGATAGATAGATAGATAGATAGATAGATAGATAGATAGATAGATAGATAGACAGACAAAGTAGATTAAGCAAGGGTGAGGGCCAAACAATAAATAAAAAAACAAATTAAATAAGCTTAACATTTCATTATAAAAAGAAGTGGAGTTGCTCCCCCGAAATCCACTATTTAGAAATATAATATTTTCAAATAGGTTGTTAATTTTAAATATTTTAGATCAAATAAATGTGTTTAAAGGTGGAGGTAGGTTAGTATATAACATTTAGAACAAAGTAATTTTATGGCAAGACCGGAGGCTCATATTATGCTTTCTTATCTTGCTTTAATTCAAATAGCAGCCAAGATAAGCTCTAAAACGACAGTTCCAAGAGGGCCAAGCAAAACAACTGTCCAATGGGAATGCAATAAATCAGAACATCAGAACCAATCAGGCTGTAGCCACGTGTATAACGTCATAACTGACTGCAAACAGTCCTCTTTTCTTGCTGCTCGCAGTCAGATAAGGGCCTTCTTTTTGTTGCTCTGCTGTTTATGCATTTATATACTTATTTCAATGTTACCAATTGTTATTTACTGTTCCTGTTATTGAATGCCTATGTACTGACCAAGTTATTTATTTATTTTTATCTTGCGCTTCTTAGCTCTCAGCTGTTTCCCTCACTCGCGTGCGGCGATATTTGAGCCTACTGCGAGGAGTTCCTCTACTGTCCTTTTGCCCTCATAGCGCGCAACAGTATTCCGACGGCGCTCCCCATTCAAGGTGCCTTCTGCTGTCTCTTTCGCTTATGCGTTTACTTTTGTGTTTAACGCATCGCTCGAAGGTTGCCTACCGTTCCCTTTCCCTCAGAGCGTGCGTCTCCATTCTGATGGCGCTTCTCTCTCGGTGACCTCTCTGAGCCTGGTTTCTCTTCCCTCATTAACTCCTCCTTTTATGGGAGTGTCCTGTGCTAGTTTCTTTCCAAATTCAGCCTCCGGCTCCTCCAGGTCCCTCAGGTTAACCCTTGCTCTACTTTGGTTACTCATTTCTTCAATAATGGAACTTGACAGTTCTTCAGGGTCCGAACTGCATAATGAAGAAGGCAAAGCCTTTAAAAGTAATTTAAGTGCATTTAATAATACTTCTGTGAGGAATGCTGTTGAAGCATCAATGAAACCCTTTTCCAAAGGCATGGAAATCTCTATGCTCAGTATGTTGTCTAAAGCTTAGACCCAGTCTGTGGGGTGTAGCAGAATGAGAAAATTGGTACCCTCTCCAAAAATGCGTCACGCTTGATTAGCGAGGCTCCCTCGCACCAGAATGAGGATTCTGTTCCTCCCAGGCCTCCTTCTAAGGAGAGGTTGTCATCTTCTTCTGATGGAAAAAAAAAAGAAATCAAAAGCTAAACATGTTGAGGTGCCTAAAAAATTGGTGATTTCCACAATTATGGACACAGACGATGCTATGGGTGACGCAGATGACAATTTGTTTTGACGTTTTTTGTAAAGGAAGCCCAGATAAGGCAGCCATTTTATTTTCAAGATATCCATGGATATACAATATATCGATCTACGCTATGTTACAAAAAAGAAGCGTAATGATCATCTTGTCGCATTCATATACCGTTGACAAATGTAAGAGACCGTTTCAGCCAAAGAAAGTCCTATTTACAAAATATACCCATTCATATGCCGCCTTTTACATAGATATGTACACACATATATTACAATTTAAATAAACAAAACTGTCAACTGTAAGTGAGCATGGTGACGGCATGTCTCTATTACTTTTTATTTTAATTAAACAGAAGTACTGTGATGTGAAGCCTTCTGTTTTGAGTTTTTTTACATCTCAGACCCTCCTTCCCCCTTTCTAAGAAACTCAAATCCAACTCCGTTGCATTTACTCCGGTTTTGGAATCTGATGGAGTTCCCATGTTTGATCCTTCCACTAACCGTCATCCCAACTCTACGGAGTGGTTCCCAGCTTCGCATGTTGGTGATTATATTTCAGCCACACTTTGGCTTCCCTTCAACAAGTGAGCCCGATTTAAGTTAAAATCCGAATGTCCCAAACCTTCTTTACCTTCCAACATTACAGTGGTTCCTTCCATCGACCAACCTCTCCTTACCTTTTTCTCAAAATTTGGCAAAGACCAACACTAAGGGGTAGATAAAGCTTGGTCAACCTGCCAGGACAAGCTTTTGGATATAGTGGGCCCTTTGGCTCGCATTTTTGACCTAGCAGAAGCTGCTCGCTTCGAGGGTCATGATTTGAATGCTGAGGACATTTCTTTGTGGGTCCAGCGAGCCTTCTGTCTTTTAGGCAACGCCAACGCGGCTATCACTCACGAACGCTTTAAAGGGCTTCTTATCAAACTTGATCCAAAGCTGGCTAATCTGGCTCCTCTAGATCCCGGCATGAAGGCAGATGGACTTTTGTTTGGGGATTCCTTGGTCAAGGACCTCAGTAAATTTGTCACTACCTTCGCCTCTTTGGATAAGGCTCAACAGTCTATTAAACAAGGGATAGTTACCTCATGTCCTCGACGCTGCTCTCCTGGTTTTACCAAGCAGCAAAATGGCGGCCTCAAGCATGCGAAAATTTCGGATTCGGGAGCGTGTTTTTGGCGTTTCTGAGTGACGGATGACGTCACAGGTGGAAAGAACGCCAAAAACACGCCCCCGAATCCGAAAGAGACAGGCCTTGAGTGACGCCCCTCTCGTTCAATGGCTGGCCTCCATTTAGGAAGCCAGCCAATGGAGGAGAGATGGAGGAGAGAGGCGGGTTCAAGCCCCGTACTAAAAAATATTAAATCTCCGACCGGAGACTGCGCAAGCACAGCCTTTCGGTCCTCGACCTAAAAAGTATTTTCCCCTCTGGTTTTTGGGAGGGCCGGCAGGGGCAGAAGTCGCTCTTCAGGCCACTCCTATCCAAATCAAGGCTCCAGAGGCTCCTTCAATACAAGCTACCAGGAGTACAAACCACTGTTCTACCTCCAGCGAGGTCGTAAACAGAAAAATTTCCGACAAAACAGCAACCAACAAGGTAGGTCTTCCCCCAGTGGGGGGGTGATTTGAAACGCTTTGTTCAAAAATAGCGCACTTTCACCGTAGATCCCTAGGTTCTAAACTCCGTCCAAGGTTATCTTATAGACTTCTACGTGCCACCTTCTCAAACTACTTTGCCTCCTCCTCTAGTTTTTTCGGCAGACATGTCTTACCTCATTGCCGTGGAGATCCAAAATCTTCTCCAAAAACAGGCCATTCTAGTCGCCCCTCTAGATCTGTCAGGGTTTCTCCGTTCCATTTTCCTTGTACGAAAGAAAAGCAAGATAATGCGTCCTGTTATAAACCTAAACTGGTTCAATCAATTTGTGGTGTATCAACACTTCAAAATGGAAACTATCATTCATTTACAAGACACTCTTCGCCCAAACGACTGGATAGACAGGTTAGACTTGCAAGATGCTTATCTTACCATTCCTATTCACGCTTCTCACACCAAATTCCTTCAATTCCAATGGTTAGGCGTCACCTACCGTTTTGCTCCCTTCCATTCGACCTTTCGTCAGCACCATGGTGCTTTACGAAAATCATGAAACCAGTAGTGTCTTACCTACGGTCCCTCTGGATCAGACTGATCTTTTACCTAGACGACATTCTGCTCATGAACTCGACAAGCAGAATCTCTTGTCAGACTTGAACACCACTCGATCTCTCCTTCTGGATCTGGGTTTCCTTCTCAATATCGAAAAGTCTCTGCTCATTCCTTCTCAGAGTATCGAGTTTCTGGGTTTTCTGGTGGACTCGTCCACAGCATCTCTTCTGCTCCCACAGTTGAAGGTCTCAACCATAAAGTCAGAGATTTCTCACATCCTTCAAACCTCTCTGATCTCCCTTAGATCTCTTGCGGGGATTGTCGGCCTTCTCTCTGCTTCCATCCAGGCTATCTTTCCTGGGCCTCTTCATTATCGCGCCCTTCAATGTCTAAAGATTCGGCACCTCCGCTAAGGTCTGGCTTATTCCGGAGTCATTGCTTTAGATCAAGAGTCTTGCGTCGAGCTCCAATGGTGGATAGACCATTTAGATGCTTGGAACGGGCAAACTATCTTCGCTTCGGCCCCAGATCTTGTATTAGAATTCGATGCAAGCCTATCGGGTTGGGGCGCCCGTTGTGGTCCAACATCAACTGGCGGTACATGATCTTGCGAGGAGTCAAAATTGCACATCAATTGTTTAGAGATGCTGGCAGGCTCCTTTGCAATCCAAAGCCTCATGAAAAACAAGGTACGCTGTTCCATTCTCCTTCGCATGGACAATGTTTCTGCGGTCTGCTACATAAACCATCTAGGTGGCACCAAGTTCAAACCTGTAGCAGAGCTAGCAAAGAGTCTTTGAGTATTGCCTTTCAAACAAACTATTGCTCAAAGCAGAGTATCTTCCTGGAGATCTCTACTCCATAGCAGATTGGCATTCTTGCTACCTTCGAGAGTCCAGCGACTGGAAGCTTCTTCTATCGGTTTTCCGATCTCTTTCTCAAAAATGGGGCCCTTTTCATATCGATCTTTTTGCTTCTCACCACAATGCCCAATTGCCTTGTTTCTTCAGTTGGAGGCCGGACCCTCTGGCTTTAGCGATGGATGTGTTTTTCCAGGACTGGTCCCTTCAGCTCAATTATGCCTTTCCTCCTTTTCTCATGATCATGTTCTTTCTCAAATTCGCTGCCAATCGACCTCCCTGATCATAGTAGTTCCTTTTTGACAATCACAGATTTGGTTCCCGTCTCTTCTAGAGATGGCGGTAGACTTTCCGGTTCTTCTCCCTGTCTGCAACTATCTGCTCCTGAACCCCTTAGGCCTTCCTCACAATCTCGTCCTGGACAAATCCTTGCTTCTGTCCTCCAGTCTGTCCCTCCTGGCCTCTTCATTTCGCAAAAAGCTTCTCTCTTTATCAGTAAAGCCTCGGCCCCGGGCACCTCCAAAGCCTACAAGTTCACATGGTCTTTATTGTCAAGCAGGTGTCTGGAAAGACTTATCGATCCCTTTTCAGCCCCTCTAAATCTTGTGGTCAACTTCTTAGCTTCTGAAGCCAGTGCAGGTAAGTCCTGTAGAACGGTCAATATTATATAGATCAGCCATTTCCCTCAATCACTGTCCTATTGATGGCAAGCCTGTTGGAGTTCATCCGCTCATTTGTCGCCTTCTATGAGGAGTATGTTTTTCCAAACCTCCGTAGGCTAAGTATTCTGAATTATGGGATGTTAATTTGGTCCTTAAGTTATTTTCTGATTGGCCTGACAACTCTGCTCTTTCTCTGAAAATGCTCTCTGCCAAACTTACCATGTTACTTTGTCTTGTTTCCATTGAACGTGTTTCAGACGTTAAGGCATTGGATATTTCTTCTCGCCAGTTTTCTCTGACTGATGTTTTGTTTCAAGTTCATAAACGTACTAAAACAAATTTGAATTCTGGGTTTTACCCTCATTTCCCTTCCTGTCCTAAACCATGTGTAGGTCAATGCCTCAAGGTTTACGAACAAAGAACCCCTGATCTCAGAACGTCCTCTCAGTCCCAACTTCTCATTTCTTTTCGCAGACCCCATCTTCCTGTTTCCTCTGCTACCCTGGCCCGTTGGGTTTGGTGGGTCATGTCCCTTGCGGGCATTGACGTCTCCATTTTGGGGCCTGTTCCACCAGGAGAGCCATGGCTTCCAAAGCTTTTTGGGCAGGCTCCGGTTTGGAGGACATTCTGAGATCTGTGGATTGGTTTAGTGATAATGTTTTTCGCATGTTTTATTGCAAGCCACTTGTTTCTGCTATTTCTTTGGTTATTGATATACTTTGAGCAAGCATAATATGAGCCTCCGGTCTTGCCATAAAATGTAGATTTTCCTAGTAATTTATAACGGAAAGTCTTAATTTTTATTAAAGACACAGAGGTGAGTGTTATCCAGCCTCAACCCTTCTACTCTGTGTTTCTCCCTCCCTACAGCGACTCCAGCGTTGCCTCCTGCATCTTCGTGATGGGACTAATAATCTGCAAGAGTGTTCGTCACCTCTTCGTGACGCCTCTTCTTCCGGCTTGACTTCCTCCACTGTGATTCTGCTGTTCGACTATCCTGGTTGGATGTTGGTCATGAGATTTGATCCTAGACTTTAGCGTTTTGTATTGTTTTATTGATTATTCCACTATTTATTGACTCTATCTGAGCTGCTCGCTAGCGAAAAGAGGACTGTTCACATTTAGTTATGACGTTATACATGTGGCTACAGCCTGATTGGTTATGATGTTCTGATTTATTGCGTTCCCATTAGCCAGTTGTTTTGCTTGGCCCTCTGGGGACTGTAGTTTTAGTGCTTATCTTGGCTATTTGAATTAAAGCAAAATAAGAAAGCATAATACTCCCCTCCATGTCTTTAATAAAATTGAGACTTTCCGTCATAAATTACTAGGAAAATCTACATTTGATATACTTAAAAATACAACTATAAGAAAAGAGTTTCATTTGCAAAAAGGAAGAATAAATAATTAAATAAATAAACAAGTGCTTAATAGCGTCAATGTAGCATGTTCCAGGTTTCAAGGTTGCAGTAAAATAAATGTAAAACTTACTGTCACGAGGGAGTGCTGGTGATGTTATTGGCGGTTGATGTAGCAACATCAAACCCTCTCTAACATTACTGCAAGATCTGTAACCTTTATATGTAAACAAGGCCGGACTGGGATCGCAAACCGGCCTTGACAATTACATCCGACTAGCCTCCAGGGGGTTGTGGGGGTCTGACGGAACGCTGCTGCGCTTTTGTTCTAAGGGGTCGATTATGCAGCACTGCCGCAAAACCGGACCCCAGCAACAAAAACAGCCCCCACTCTTCTGGCCCACCGGGGAAACACCTGGTGCCCACTACGGCCAGTCCGGTCCTGTTTGTAAAGAAGTGACAATAGAAAATGCAGTCATTCCCCTCACTCTCTGTCACATTCCTTGCTATACTGCTTTCAATCACACTGTCTAACTTTACATCCAGATCCCTAGGTGGCTTAAATTGGAAGTCCGATCTGTCTGTTGAGACTTTAGGTTCTTGGGTTCAGGGGCATTGTGAAGCCCCCGCTGTAGTAGCTACAACTGGGGTGGGGTTCTTTGTGGCCCTCTTCTGTCTACAACTCAGCAGACAACCTCTCATAAATAAAAATATAAAGGAATCAAAGCCTCAGCAGGAGGGCAAACAGGAGCAAGGAAGAACGAAAGATGGGTAGATAGAAAGGGGAAGAAAGAAGCAACATTAAATGGAAGGAAGGGTGAAAGGATGGTAGGAGGGTGATAGGAAGGTTGGATAGGTGGGTGGATGAATGTTTGGGTAGATGGATGAGTTGTTAAAGGATGAGCGGAAAGATTAATGGATGGGAGGGAGGGAGGAAGGGAGGGAAGGGAGGGAGGGAGGGAGGGAGGGAGGGAGGGAGGGAGGGAGGGAGGGAGGAAGGAAGGAAGGAAGGAAGGAAGGAAGGAAGGAAGGAAGGAAGGAAGGAAGGAAGGAAGGAAGGAAGGAAGGGAGGGAGGGAGGGAGGGAGGGAGGGAGGGAGGGAGGGAAGGAAGGAAGGAAGGAAGGAAGGAAGGAAGGAAGGAAGGAAGGAAGGAAGGAAGGAAGGAAGGAAGGAAGGAAGGAAGGAAGGAAGGAAGGAAGGAAGGAAGGAAGGAAGGAAGGGAGGGAGGGAGGGACGGAGGGAGGGAGGGAGGAAGGGAGGGAGGGATGGAGGGAGGGAGAGAGAGAGAGGGCACCTGCTTCGCTTGCTTGGCGCCATCAGGGCGTTGGTTCAAAGTGCAGGTGTCTTCATTTTCTAGGCGTTCCCTTTGCATTGGGCCTAATGCTATATCCACAATGCTCATCCCTCATTCATCTATCCTTCTCCCTCCAGCCCCTTCATCCTGATCTTGCCCAATTCTGATGTGCTTTGAGGCGACATAAGGATCCCGAAAAGCACTATACAAATTACTAACACAACGTCAGAAGACATGGATACGGGACAGACAATGCGAAAAACGTGGTAATGAGGTGGCAGGTGTACAGTAAAATACAAGGCTGCTCCTTCAAGCGATGGTCTAGTCTGCAAAAAAATCAACACATCCAAGAACATCCACTTACCAGAAAGCCCATAGCGCTACGAGGCCAGAGCTATGACAGAAGCGTTCTATACAAATACAAACTCATGTCATATAGATTTTCTGTTTGCTTGTCTGCTTTGTATCGAAAGGTGTTGTGTATATTTGCTATGTTTGTGTTTGCTCGGTGTGCATATTGTTTTTATATTGGTTTTTTTTAAGTGTGCATATTTTCTTTGTGTGTGTGCTTGCAGCGATTGTGCGGCTTTGCCCTGTATTTGTGTGTACTGTGCATGTTCATATCTGTATGTATATCCATGTAACTGTCGTTTCTATTGCTGTGAGCCCTGGCTGTGTGTTTACTTTGTCTGCGCGTTTTCTTTCATTTTGGACAGATGACAGCAGTGCCTCTGGTCTGGCGATGTGCTGTGCGGAGAGAGCCGTTTCCGGCGCCCTCTGGCGGCCGTCCTCTCACAGCATACCCTGCCTCCTGCAGTAGCTCTTCTTTTCACCGGTAGCCCTGCCCCCGGTTTGCCAGACGGCGACTCCCTCTCTGAAGTTTGCAGCAGTTTCCTTTGCAAAGCAGGCTTATCACGGTCAGCACGTTGTCGCCGAGTGACTAATAACACAATAGCATTGTCTGAAGATAGAGAGAGAGCCAGCAACGAGCTGCCGACGACGGTCTGTGAGGTTTCAATATATAAGGAGCACAAGCCCACACAGGCGCACACTTGTGGCTGGCACGGAGCACCAGGACCTCGTCCTCACAGGATCCCCGGCTCGGAACTCATCATCAGCCTCCAGTACCTGCGCACACAGACTAGAGACTCTTTCGCGGGAACCGCACTTGACAGTTCTGCATTTTAGTTTTGCCATTTTTTTGTGGTTTGTTTTCTTCTTTTGCAAGACCACCTGCGTGATTTTTAATATGGATATGCACTCTATCGTTTCCTTACTGCTGGTGATTTGTCACGGGCTATTGGATACAGGTAGGTGACTTTTCTGCTTTAAGTTTCTTTAATATTGATGTATTTCTGAGGGTCTTGCATTTTGTTTCACTCTGTACACTCGCATTTGACATAACGTGCGTTTCTTTCTCCCGATTCCAAAAGTTGCCTGGGTGTGAAGAAAACCAGTGGAAGGGAATATATGGCGGATGAGTGCATTGTGGCTCTTTTTTGTTTGTTACAATTATCTCACTTAATGATGCACATTGGATTTTCCGGTGCCGGCCTCACGCCAATATGACTGCTGTATTGAACCAGTGCGTCCGAGGACAGTGTGGAGACGTGAGCGCGCTCCACGTGGGCTGTTCGACCGCTGTGACGCCTCATCTTTCACGCGTCCAGCGCCTACAATAAGGCGCCTCGAAATCGATAACTGAGCTCTCAAGTGCCTCAGATTTGGCGCGTTCAGCCTTCCTTTCCTGCTTCCACATTTCGCCTCCTTCGCTCGGCAGTTTGTTGGTTCTGGTAGCTACATTTTTTTCAGCCATTGGGAGAACTGCTAATGACTTGGCACACCTGTCTGTACAAACATGCAGGGTTTCTCTTTTCTTTTTAATATTTTACATTGAAAGAGAACGCGTTCTTGATTTCAGTGATTAAAGTGATCATAATGCACTTTGAAAACCCGAACGACTCGGGCTAATGAACTATTGTGGTATATAATAGTGGTTTTACACGCCTGTAAATCATGGTATATTAAGTATGCTTATCGGCATGTGCCGTGTGTGTGTTGTCATATAGATTCACCATACACACGCTGTCGCTCACATCTCTACAACTGTGTATCACACACACTCACGGTTGTAGAAGAGATGTGATATTGACAACATCTGCTGTAGAGTAAGGGGTGCAGACCCGCTTTTAAAACGTTTAGAGGTACGAGTGGATTCAGCGCTAAAGTGTCCCCTTTGTCTACAAGCAGTGGTGCGCCGTGGTCATGAGTTACTGACAACTGGAGTCAGTGCGTACACCTAAAGGTTTGATGCTGTTAGTGCTGTCAGCTAAAACGTTGTGTTTTGAGGTAATGTGTACAACTACACGCGCGTAGTTTATAAGTGTGACGAGCTACAGGCGTGAGGTGTTGGTTAGTGTATACATCAGTCAATGGTGAAGATTCGCTGATACGCGACTCCAATAGTAGAGGGCAGAAGCAAATCACGGTGGGTGTCTATCCGAAAATTGATCGTCAGGTTTCCAGCAGAATCTTTGCTGAGCAATGGTATTTTGAATCACCAAAGCTTAAACCGAAAACATTAACTCACCGCTCCAGAGGTGCTGTGAGCTAATGTGGTAAAGGATTTGTGTAAGGTGTATTGCTCAACTCTGAAGATTGTGCTGGAAACGTGACGAACAATTTTCGGAGAGTCGCCGTGTGATTTGCCTCTACGGTTGGAGGGTGGCCGTGTATCCGCGAATCTTCACCCGGCCAGTGACAGGCACCGGGCTCTGCTCCTGGAGCCGGCAGCAGCGGGGCGCAGACAGGCGGCACAAAGACACCGCGCCTGCCCATCCATCCTGCTGTCAGCGCGGCCCAGCTCTCAAAGGGACCCCGCCGGAAGCCCCCGTGACCTACCCGCTGGGGGCCACCCCGACCTTTCTTCCGGATGAAAGGAAGGGACACCTGATGAATTGCGAGACCCGGCCGCTCGGAGAAATCTGCGTTATTAGCAGCATGCAAAGTCCTTCTCTCTATACTCTGTTTACCCCCTTCCCAGACTAGTACAGTGTGCCCAAATAGTCCTCCCCGAAGGTGGAAGGATTTTTTTTTAGCACAAATTGATGTTATGTATTTTGCTTGCTTTCTCTTTCATAAAATGCCTCACCCTAAAATAAAAATATGCAAATCGTGGCATTCTCTTCAGTTCTAGAGTATTTTGACAATTCGTCCTTGTTGAACTGTAAAAGGCTGCCTTTACTTGCCTAGCTAGGTTCGTTATCTGTCCCGTGTCGAGGAACACACTGTGCCCGCCTCGGGCATCATATCTCTGGCCTCTCTGAGAGTCCACGTGCAAACAGTTCACCCTCTGAATGCAAAAAGGGCCAAGCCGTAGCTCGAAGTTCTTGTGCCCTGGCTGCAAATCAATATATTTGGCATATTATGTTAATGATGCATTTATGTAATAGGTTTATATTATTCACATTATGTTTTATAGTCAATAAACTGATAACAGAGGCCTTGGAGGGAAATAACCCATATTTCCGTCTTAATTGCAAAAACAGAGTTGGCAAGCTAATGGGAGGGTTTTACTGACGAAGCTGTTGCACCGGCGGGCATGGGCGGCCCTCAGCCCAGCCGGATTGAGCTCGCTGCGTTTTGTTCTTAAGGGACACCTGTTTTATTCAAGGTTTCTTTCTCCCTCTTTTCCCACAGTGTCTGCAGGTGCCGGGCTCCCCCTGCAGCTCACAGCTGGTTCTGCACCCCAGTCGCCCGAGCCCGCCCGTCCTCCAGGCATCCCCTGGCGGCCTCGCAGGGTCAAGCGCTGCTCCTGCTCGACGCTGATGGACAAAGAGTGCGTGTACTTCTGCCACCTGGACATCATCTGGATCAACACCCCCGAGTAAGTATGCAGAGATCTCGAGAATACGTGGAAGGGCAGGGAAACACCAACCCATCGCATTAAGGGAACGCATGACAATTCCGAGGTGTGTTATTTACTCTGCTATTGGGAGTGGTCCGCGGGTGGAGCTGTGAAATCCGAGGCGTGTAACAACCAGTGAGCGATAATTCACATTTCTGAATTTCTAATGGTTGATGGGGACCAAAAGCAAAGAAAGGTGGAAAGCAACTAATTCCATTGAGAGAACCAATCCTTGAGTCTAGGTTGGCCATTAGAGCCAAATCACGAGCCGAGCCTAGAGCGGGCGACCTCGAAGCTGAGGAACCAGGTTCGATCACCGCAGGGATGCTCAACATTCTGTGATTCTGGGCAAATCAGGTTATCTCCCCGTGCCAAACAAAATGAATGTGTTTGTCTAACTGTAACACAACTGGTGCTCATGTAAAACGCTCTGATACTTCCGGGTCGGGTTCGAGCTATATATATATAAAAAAAAAGTTGGACATGTAAAACACTTAACAAAAGTAATACAAAAATAGGATATAAACTCTTAAATAGATTCAAAAGAAAAATATTATTTATTTTATATGCATGTTCAATACATGAGATAGTAATTAGTTCAGTGACATTTAATTAAACAATATTGTCTAAACAAAACTGCATAGTGATGGAAAGGGCTAGTGATTGAGGTACGGTATTCCGGCTCTGTGATGAATGAACCATTTCGAAACCATGAGAGGGCACCTAAGTAGAACATTCTGAAACACTGGTTTAGACCATGATTTATAGATAAAGACACACTAGGAAGGCACCCACAACTAAGTAGGCCTAACTCAAGAATAGGATGTTTTAAATCATAACCAACATTAGGGTACTGTCCATATTTTAACATGTACAAGGAAGCAACGTTTAAAAAGCAGCAAACATACACAGCAACATGCTATATATGAAGTGTAATAGAAAAACATACACATTATTACTAGCCTTAATTATAAAACAACGGAACTGGCCCCTAATTTAAACATCAAGATGCACACTATTGGCATGCACAATTAAATATACATGCCAATCGGATGGGGCCCATATTTACATCATGGGATGGGGCACATTTGAACCATTTCCAAACAATTGGGATTGGCTCCCTCGCAGTGACACATTCTACATCAGTTGGATGCGGCATAACTTAAACATTAGGAAGCACTGGGATCCCGCTGTTATTTCAAGCTGCATACCGCTTCTTAGAGAACAATATCATAATCTTTGAAAATGCGTCTGGTTGGAAGCAACTGAATTACATAATCCCCCACCGCCATCCAGCAAACGAGTTAATTGGGCAAAATGCTTTGAAGGCAGAGGCTTTCCATGCTCGCTGTAAATGCCGCTCATGATGTAAGAAGCTGTGAGTCGGTGCCAGAGAGCCGGGCCCGGCTGCATGCCTGAGACGAGGCGCTCACTCCCTGGTGTCCTAGTGAACCTGACGCTGAATGCCTCAGAGGGCATTCCGACCTCCTGCGTCTCGACGTAGTGCGTAGTCACGTTACGTACAATTAAAGGTCACGGGTGCAGAGTCTGTGCGTAGTCACGTTACGTACATTTAAAGGTCACGGATGCAGAGGAGGGCTTGTAATTAGAGCCCTCGCAATCTAGGAGTTGACGCTTTTCCAGTAAGACGAGCATGTGAATGTGCTGTTTGGGTAATAAGCTTTAAGGCTCCAATTGACCCCTGTCAGATGAAATGTGAGAGCCAGAATGCTACATTAGAATAAAATTAACTTCCAAATATACCAGAAGATGGATATTAATGCAGATTTGGGTGGATCATGTCACCTATAGCGCCAACCTAGGTTGACAACTTTGAAACGTAATGACAATGCTGCGGCCACCTCAAACTTTTTGAAAAAGCAAATAGGATGCCTTCAGTATAAGTGTACTGCCTAGCCTGCTGGTGGTTTACAGTGGTTAGTGTTCTGTTTTCTTTCCTTAGGCAGTTCAGAGTAAATATAGGCTGTTCAGATTCACACCCTATGGACGCCATCAGTACTTAAGGACATTCACCCTTGAAGCATTAAGGTGTGGTCTGCATTTAGCATGTGCAAACTGGGCCCACACCCAGGGCAGCCGTCTTCAGGGGAGGAGGGGGGCAGGACTGACTCCAGCACTCTCCCTCTGACTTAGCTGCAAAGAAAAAGTGTGTTAAACACTGGCAGCCGCATCCACATTTTGTCTGTTTTTCATCTCATGCCTTCCTTTCTTTTATTCCCCCCTCACCTTCACCCTACACTTCCCATTCTCCAAGACACCCGACAGTGGGTGGGAGAAGGCGCTAGATTGGGTTTTGCTCAAGACACTGTCTGTCTAAAGGCCACCTCTGCATCAAGGCACACACCAAAGTCACAGTTAGGAACTCACATGCCAGCAAATGCACACATTTTCACCAGGTAAATCACTCACGAAAGAGCTGTGAACATTCTGTA
The DNA here is from genome assembly GCF_964263255.1 of Lissotriton vulgaris. Taxonomy (NCBI): domain Eukaryota; kingdom Metazoa; phylum Chordata; class Amphibia; order Caudata; family Salamandridae; genus Lissotriton; species Lissotriton vulgaris. Next base: position 894,158,270 of record NC_141691.1, on the reverse strand, counting down.
CTATTTCACCCCAGGCAATCTTACCCTGCTTGAATCTAGAGTTGCATTATGAGTTTTCAAGTAAGTGAAGTAAACATTTAAGTAGAGAGTTGCACATGTTTGCAGCTATTTTTGCTCAGTTAAAAGCACACAGAAACACAAACCCTCAGAGAGTTCAACTACATGGTTGATATGAAGCCGCCATGAGAAGTCTATGTTAAATTAAGCTCCATTTTGCAGCTGCAATTTCGGTTTCAAAAGGAATCTGCAGACAGGGCTGCTTAATGTACCCTTATTTCAGCTTGGTCCTTCACATGTGAGCTTCATATCACTTTTTCCTTGCAATGAGTGCCAAGAGTGTTTGCTGTGAACAGATAAACACAAATGTGTCTTTGGTATGTAGAGCTCGTGGAAGATTTCTCAACACTTTCTGCTGGTGCAAAGTCACAAAAAGTGACACAAAGTTGCCCAAAGTGTTGATAAAGTATTTACTTTCAATCACAAACTTTTTTTGCACTCGAAAGTAGCTGTAAAAGAAACATAAATAGCGCTTTGTGCTACTTTGTGTTATTTTTCGTTAAGGGAGTGTCCGATGAGTAGTTCACAAGTATGCCCATGCTACTACTAAGGTTTTTTGATGCTAAGCCCTATCTAGTATCTTTCGTAGACAGGGCTTTCCATCAGAAAATAACACATCATCAATAGCAGGTGCTAAAAAGGAGAAATGTTTTTATATCTCGCTATTGTTCTCATTTTGCATCTGTGTTGCATTGTACAGCACGTATACATTGTGGGAAAAGTTTTAAAGTATGTCTACGTATTGCATATTGTACTGGAAGCGTGCCCTTCCAGTACCAGGCATATGCTCATCATATTTCACTTACTTTTGCACTATGATGCAAAGATGTGTACATAGTGCTAGGAAGCCTAAAAGAGTCTGAGCGCTGGGGAAAAGAACAAGAGTGCCATATCATAGTAGATCTGTATTTGCAACTCTCTCTCCCTCTAGGGCAGGGTTCTTCAATATCAATCCTGGAGGGCCAGATCCATTCCAGATTTTTAAGATAACTCTATTTATCTAAATGGGGATATGCTAAAAAGTTGGCATGGACCCGGCCCTTCAGGACCGACTTTGGAGAACCCCGCTGTAGTGCAACACAGCGAGTAACTTTGGTTGCTGCACTATGTGATTTTCTTTTAGTAAACGTGTCCTATAGTTTCCGGTCAAATACCTTGGAATTGTAGCTTAAGGGAAAGTCTTACCCCCAATATATACAGAAAGGGCCCAATGCACCAAAAGTTTTATGCTGACTGTGTCTTACTCCTGATTTACGCATATCCTACTTGTTAATGTGAAATAGTAAAACACAGGAATGAAAAAGGCGCTTTTTAGGTTGAGCCTGGGCAGCGCATGCACTGCTGTGAGGCATGCTGTAGTGGAGTATGTACTTGAAGCCCCGCCTACTCTCCTCCCATATTTGTCATTGGCTTGTGTCATTGTCCTTCGTAAATGCTGGCATCTGATTCATTATTAGGCTTGTTAGTCCCTCCTTAGTACCGCCTTGTCTTCATTTGTAACCTCCCATGAGGACTGGCCCTTTCACTTCGGTTGTTACACTGTACGTCTTATTTAGTCTGAAAGAACTCTATTCTTTAATGCGGTTCACCTACTGCAGGCACACATGTTTATTTGCAACATTAGCACGCCATGCTCGCTTTGACTTTACAAGCAGCCCTGGACAATGGCGGCTGAGGTCTCGCATTTACAAGAGTTTGAGCTACTGGCATTGTAAATGATAATGCCTTTTATTTATGTTTTAATTATCAAAACACATAAATAAAAGTGATTATCATTTACATTGCCAATAGCTTAAACTCTCGCAAACGCTAGACCTATTGCATTGCAAATGCTTGTTGAAAGTAGCCCACAGCCGAAGTCACACTATGGTCTAGATAGATGTACTTGTTTTACATTTGCAACCGGTGAATTCCAGATGCATGACATCAGCATTTTTAAATCCGGTTACATGCAACTGCCTTCATGGTCGTTAAGGTGGAACAATATAAACACACAATTGGACAAGTGCCAGATATCAGAGGAAAAAAAATCCAGCAAAACCTGTAAATATTTAAGTAACAGCTAGGGTTAAACACCGAAGTGTTAAAATAGGCCCAAAGATCGTGTTTATTTACAAGTACTTATCTGGACTTCAAACTCACACTCACACAAATGATTGATAAAGACATGACTAATGCAGACAGGCATGTCTAACCTGGCGTTTCTTCCCTCGCAACACACCTGGACAGACAGGTGCGTATATTAAAATATGAGAAACATATTTGGTTTGGTTGAGCTCTTTTGTGGCTTCATGTCTCTAAGAATACCTCCCGTGGAATTATTCAGATTTTAACAAAGCCAGTTAAAATGTGGCAAATATTGACCTTGTTTTGATTCCTTCAAGACATGTGCTTTCAGAGTTCAATGGTTTTGATTTCTTTTAGTTGAACACTGCACGTGTCTGTGGGCAAGCAGCAACCCGTGTTGGTGATTAGTCAGTGAGCTCGCGTGCCTCCGGTACTACCGTTTGGCACCACCAGTCAAATTCTGCAAGTACAGACTATGCCGGGTTGACCCCTGCTGTGTGCAATGTTGCCGGAAGCAGGCCATGGTATCTTGCCATACCTTTAATAATGGTATTCTTGGAACAGATAACAATAAGTGATTATTCAAATCTACTCTAAAGGGTAATTTGTGCGTACACACAGCGCACCACCAGCCCAATAAATACATTAATAAAACCCAGTAAGCTAGCAGAGTGAGTTATGCGTTTTTGCAACCTCCGTCATGCATCAGGCTCAGGACAGGCTACTCAGGTTGTATGACAGAAAAACGCAGGGAAATACTCTGCATACCTTTAGCACGCATTTTTTACCCCGCATTTTGTAGAACGCATATGCTTTTACAACGTATGCCTTTACCACGCATTGTTTATATATATATATATATTTATATATATATAAACACTGTATTTGTGGGGAGAGACCCCCCCCCCCCACATCCCTGAATTTATCTTAAATGTGTGGTAAAGGCATATGTATTAAACGTATATGCGTTCTAAAAACATGTGTGGTAAAAAATGCGTGGTAAAGGTACAACGTGGTAAAAACCTCATTGTAAAGGCTGTTTCCCAGCTACTCAACGTTCTAAAAAAAACAGTCCAGTTGCTTTCTTGCCATTAGCACCTGTTATTTGGAGTGCTACAATTCCATAAGGTCGAGTCAGCATATAGCATATAATAATAAACATTGTCAAAACCAATAGATATGGATTGCATTTTGTGTCCTGACTAAAACATCAAAGACAAGACAGATGCAGTGAAAAAAATAACATAATTGCATCCTCTATACAATGCATCTGTGAGATAAATAATTGAATGTGTGATGATTCAGTGTACTTATGAGATGTAAAATAGTCCCATACGATTTACAGTACAAATACCCCTTAGGAGGTGGAGTGATACACCACAACAGCTGATAGTATGAGGTGAGAGAGCTATACTGCTCTGTGTGAAGCAACGTCCAATCTATCTACATATGAAAGAACTGTTGACAATATGTCAACAGACAGCTGCTCCATCAAACCAGGCTTAAAAACAAAGAATAATGATTCAAAGAAAGCATATATGAGCAGGCCCTCTGTAATAAACAAATATTTGATGCATGTCAAATTCTACCTAAGCAAAAATTGTTTTCTTGTTCATGTCAGGTGTAAAAGGATCATTAGCTCTGCTTTATGGCAGATTTGCCCACAATTATACAAGGTGACTTCTTGGTTCTGCGTCAGTGGTGTAACATTTGCCACTGCAGCCTCCGTAGTGTGTGGGCGGCTCCGACCTTCAGGGGGGCCCCCTCCGGCACTGTGCATTGGTGGTGGCTGAGAGCTCCTGACTGGGTCCAGAGCGTGGGGGGCCACCTCCATTTACTTTGCAGGCCCTCAAGTTTCAGTACACCACTGTTTAGTGTGCATCAAACCTACGGCTATAGTAGTGCATCAAGAATGACAAAACAAAAAATAAACACATTTACAACTTCCTAATACTTCTTAATACTTATGTCATACATGCAGTTGCAGCAGAACGCACCAAGTGGCTCTGACTGTAGCAAAATACGTTTATATCGTAGATAGTCATTTCCCCATAGCGGTGCCTTCGGACTGGTGCCCTTGGGCAGTACGTGAATTGTGGGAAACAAACAATACCATTTATTCAGTAATGCAACCTTCTGAGTAGACCTGTAGTCAAGTGTGTGAGGTCTTTCCCAGTAGAGGGTTGAACATGTGTGCATTTTTACACCAGAAATTCAAAGAAAACATTAAAAATAACTCTAAACATGTTTGTAATACTATAGACAAGGACCCATGGGCATGGTCATAAAAGTACAAGGTTAAAATCAGTTATATACAGCAACATTGCAACTCATGGGCAATGCTATGAAAAAGGATGAAATCAGTGTTAATCAGCAACATTCCAAGTCTTTCATAGATTACTCCATTGCCCTGATCAGGGAACAGTTCCCAGTGGCACACTGATTCTCAAGGCAGTCACAGCATTGTGTGCGTCTATTAAATAAGCATAATGAGCACGTATGAAGAAGAACAAATAGCATTTGGTGTATGTTCCTACTTCAGATATCTGCATGACCTGCACAATTGACAGATTTGGATTTCACTTGGGATGGTTCCGTTTTGATTTTTTTTTCAATGGATAAAACGAATACCTGAGGTGGGTTATTATAGTAGCAACAGTTTGTCCAGCACTGTGAAGCTCTATAACTATGTGACGTGCACATGACGTCATTGATTTGTTGGTCAGTCATTGGGTACAGGCTAACGTGTTTTGAAGCATACTTTGCACACACGCTCATGTCACGTGACAATGTCAGTTTGTATGTCTGGCTTCAGAATAACAAAATGGCGCTTCTTGGTGATTTCAGGCACACAGTACCCTACGGGCTAGGAAACGCCCGATCCAGACGTTCTTTGAAGGACAAGAACCCATTTGGACCCAAAAGCAGATGCCAGTGCACGAGTGGGAAGGACAAGAAGTGCTGGGACTTCTGCCAAACCACAGCGGAGCTCAGGTGTGTACAGACTTTACCTCCTTTATCTGGGGCACACGCAAACAGACCGTGTCGAAGACAGTTATATCACTCCCCTTATCCGAACCGTGCTTATTGTGGAAAGGTGTTCCTTCGTGGCCTAGCGGTGTATTTAAACAAATGCCTTTCTGTTTGTTTTTGTGCAGGGCTCAATCTGTTCTGGAGAAAGGCGTGCCCCAAGTTAACAAAGAGGACGGGTGCGTTGGGAACGGGCTGGAGTGTGTACAGAGGCTGTCAGAGCACACCAAGAAAATGCGAAGGTGGGTATGTGTGCAGATGCCTTCACCCGCTTGTCAAAAGCACTACCTTTGAAATAAGCAGCTTTAGAACATTTAGATTTTTTAATGGAAAAAAACGTTCATTGCAGAACACCTGTGCTGTCTATGAGGCAGTAAACACTTGTGAATGTGTACAGATGGCACCCGAGTCATCCATAAGATAGGTCTCCTCACACAGATGAAGTGCTTAATTTGTAAAAAAAATGAAGCGCCAGGGCTCTGACCACGAGGCCACTGCAGTTTGCTCCACACATCGCCCTTGCCATTGCTGCAAAACAACTACTAACCATCTCTCTCGCATGTAAATGCAACAGTTCAGATTATTCCAGGTCCCTAAAGCTAAAGGAATGGCTGGGGAAGCAGTTATTACCAATTTTTAAATGTATATGGTTTTCCTAAAAACTGTTATACTGCTGATCTATAAATCACATGAGCAGCGCCACCATGTGGTGGACTGTTCTAAGTATGGTGTTGACAATTAGGTGCCGAGCACCTGAAACCAATTAAGTGTCAGTGCTCAGCATCGAAATGCACCGGCTCAAATTAAGCACTGCACAGATGGTTCTTGAGAAAACGTGTTCTCCAGAGAATGTTTGTGTCCGACAGAGTCTGAGTCAGCTGCGGCCCGTTCAGGTAAGAGCGGTGGAGCCAGGTTGGGTGGGGGGGATTTTGACGGACGATGGTGAGGGAACCTTAAATAAATAATGAATTTTCCCTCGTCATCGTTTGACGGAATCCCCCTACCCGGCCCTACCGCTCTTACCTGCACGGTTTGCGGCTGGCTTGTCGGTTTCTCAGCGCGTGCTTGATTGTCACAGACTGCATGGGTCCTCTAGAGAGGATTTGTTCCCCAAAGGATTCACATTCAATTGGGAATGTCCAGTGTACAGTTTCTACATGTTTCTCATATAGTATATGTTTTCTATAAAGCAGTGCTTCCCAAACATTTTAGAACCATTACGCAATTTTTAGAAGAACACACTTTTGCTACCCACCTAGCTTTAATGGACAACAGGCAGGCGAGTCTTTAATGTAACTAAAGCATCTTGTGGTAGCGCACTGTCATTTTCCAACAGCGCATTTTACATTGAAATGGCCGCTACATTCACACAGACATACCGTTTTACTGATAAAACTATTCTGCACACAAATGGGAATGTGTGGAAATCGGGTTTCAGTAAATACATATAATTTGTGCATCACCAAAGCAGTGCCCTGATTTGTTTTGATACTATTAAAATCTTTGCTTCCATCATATTTAAGAATTGCCCAAAAATTTGCTTAATTTTTGCTTTCCCAACTGCTGAATGTGTTACAAAAAAATTACATCTTACAACCTTTACTTTCGCACTTTCCCTACCCCAGCAAGATTGTCACATCATTCACTTTACTTTTCTTTCTTTGACTGCAAAGTGAAAGGAGTTTCTGAACACCAATCCCCATGTTAAGAAAACGCAGGAATTTGTCAGAAGACATAGCCTGACATTTGACCTCTGTTTTTGAAGCGCAGCAAATGCGAGGAGATGAATGTACAATTTAAAGGCATCGTGATTTAGTGCTTGAACGTTTTGTGACCCACCAAAAATCGGACCCACACCTACCAGCGGGTCACAACCCACAGTTTGGCAAACATTGCTATAAAGTGTATATGCTCCCCAGAGTCTGTTTGTCCTTCAGTGTGGATGTGTGTCACACCCAATGCCTTTATTCACCCTAGATAGTATCTGTTCTCCAGAAAGAGAGTTCCATAGACATTCTTTATTCATCAGAGAGTGTGTTCCCAAGAGTCTGTGCTTTCCATGAAGAGTGAGTGTTTCGAAGACTCTTAACTCCCTAGAGAGTGTATGTTCTTTGGTGAGTGTGTGTTCCGTAATGACTGAGTGTGTGCCTCAGGTAGTAAACGTGATCCTCAGATAGTTTGTGTGCCCAAGGAAGTCCACTTGTTTCCCATACGGAGTCTTTGTCCTCTAGATTCTGTGCCCACTTAGAAATTGCATGATGCCTAAAGAGTGTGGCTTCCCAGCGTGACTGTGTGTTGGCCGTATGAGTATTCCGCAGAGCTTATATATTCGTCAGAGGGCATTATTGTTGTCGAGAGCCTGCACATGTTTATTAATTAATTTATTTATTTATTTATTTATACAATTTCTAGAGCGCACTACCACCTAACAGGCATCTTGGCGCTGATAACTCTGAGACCATATCAACACAGGAAAATGTTTTCCTCAGAGAATTTGTGTTCCCTGTGTAGTATGTGGCCTGCAGAGAATCTGAAGGGCAGATTTTTTTTCATTTTTGACGCAACAGAACAGCCAAGGTTGCTCCACTGCATTCCTCAAGGAGAAGAAAGCAGCTCAGAGCCAAAATCATTAGAAAGTGTCTGCTGCTGTCACCCCTTTCCCTGGGGCGCAAGCAGGCTGCAGAGTATGATGCACAACTTTTGCTCCATGGTGTAGAGGTGTGAGTGTGATGTTTATGAATGTACTCGTAGTGCACGAGTGCATTTCCAGTGCACAATCCTGAAAAGGCAAAAACATTCCAAACACTGGATATATGTTGTACAGTGCAGCACACATGTAATGTGTGAAATGTTTGGAGAAATAAAAACATTTCTGCAAGTTAGAACCTGCTGCAAGGAGGCTTAATTGTTTGACAAAAGCCTGGTCTGACAATTGTAGTAGATCAGACTTTGAGTAAAAAAACTATGGTGTTTGCAAAGGTCCTCCCTTTTTTTACATCTATGTAATGCCTCCCTAATGAAAAGTGACATAAAGCACCTCAAAACACTATTCGAGCCAAGAGAAGATCCCCTTTCCAAGGTTTTTTTCCTTGCTTTGCATCGCTTTGTGATAATTTGCCCCAGAGCAAAGTCTTAGTAAATTTGCCTCCGTGTGTTTTCCAGATAGTTTATGCAATACGTAGGGATTGCGTGTTTCTTAGAGAACCAGTATTCTCCAAAGAATATAGGTGTTCCCCTGCATGTCTATGTGTACGCGCCTAAGAAATATTGAATTTCCAGGAGAGTTTGAGCGTTTTTGGACATGCCTGTAGTCATTGTGTCACCAGAGAGCATGCGAGGAGCCGTTCCAGACTCAGTCATTTCACTGGTTACTCTACCTGTTCCCCAAGGGTATCGTAAGTTAGAAATGCAAATCTTCCAGTATCCCTGGGCTCAAGTCAGTGTTTCAACATCCTCTGTACTGGTGGATTCTGACCAATGAAAGGGAACCATAAGCTTCCCACTGAATTCTCTGATAGAGTCAGCAGATCCATCAAGTATCGGATGATAATATGTGACTGTCGTTCATGTTTCTGTGAGGCGAAGGTAGAGAACGTGCAATGGTTTGGTCAGGAGAGTACTAAAGGTATACACTGACGGCCTGATTCACAAAGGTAAACGTACGCTTTTGTGTTAACTTTTATATTTTTGGTATTCGCAAACTACAAGTTAATAGTAGGTTGATGACTAAGGAGACTCCACAGTCGGGGCAGAGAACTCCGCACATAAAAAGATAGGCCTGTCCTATCTTTTTATGTGCGGAGTTCTCTGCCCCAACTGCAAAGTCTCCACAGTCATGAACTTACTATTAAATCGTAGTTTGTGAATAACAACAACATTTAAACTTATGCAAAGTGTATGTTTACCTTTGTGAATCAGGTCCTGATTGTACACATTCTTGAGGTGTATTACTGAATGTTCCTGTTAATAAGCAACAATTAATTATATATTTTGGTTGGGTATATTTATTTGGGCATGTGTAACACCGCAACCCCCCCTCCCCCGCCACAGAGCTACGCCCCTATCTACCAGATAACGGAGTGATTAATATAAGGGAATCCAAACAGTAATAAGGTTCAAATGGGGAAATATTTCATAACTTTCAGTGGTATTTATTTGTCTAGTGATATTTGAGACAACAGAAATTACATGCAAATTTAAAAGCATTGTTGATTTCATGTTGGCTAATTCTCCATACCTTAATGTATTTTGATGTCTTTTCCATGTTATTTCTCTCACTATCCACTCAGTTGAGGTGTAAAAATGGCTCTAATAGCTCTGCTGTTGTACAACAGTTACAGATGACAACATTAATGTTTTCGTATTTTTTGCAGGTATGAAGCTATTGAAAATACCATCAAAATGGCGTTTCGCATTGCAAAGTCAAAAGCCAGCCTGCGAGAGATGGAATCAACGAAGCATAGGCAAACACACAGGAAACTAGGTATTTGGGAGCGGCTAAAGAAAACCTCTTAGTTGGGAGTGACTCTTCGGCCATTGTAACACATTGCTATCCAGGCAGCAGCAGGACTTACACAGTATGGTGGTTCTTTTTATGGAGAAGGCTGTGTTTGGACAAAGACGCTTGGGGTCCAATTCCAAACCCTTTTGGAGCTGTTGGAGAGCGTCTTTTGTAAAGTCCTGCATCCGTGGAAGCCAGAGTGGCTCAAACTGTGGACCGGAAGTAGAGAACATGGAGATATTAACTGCTGACAGTCTACTGCAAGCCTATGGCACATCTCGGTAGGAAAGGCAGCAAAGAACATTCCGGGTCTGGAGCATCTCAACAGAAAACCGGGAAAAAATAAGGCTTAAGCCAGAAAAAAAACAAGCTAGATTACACTGGAGAAAGTAGTGACGAGCACACAAGTTCTTGTTGTGGATAGAGTGCGCCGGAAATTTCTTTGGAAGAAATCTCCCATTTTAGTGCATATAAGGATACATTTCACGATAACTGTATGAATCTACCTCACACAGTGCACTAACACAAAAATGCTTCTTTTCCATCAACTGTATCTGTGCTTGTCAACAACGCTCGCCTTGACCTTGGAGTTAATAGCACAGCAACCTGTAACACTGAACCTGGTCGGCCTTATCTCTTCTCCTTGGTTTAGTCATTTTCATGGAGCACTGGCAGGAAGTGAATGAAGAAGGCGATGGCTGAAATGTTGGCTACGAAAGGCTAAACAAATTCTCTACCTGTAGCACAAATATTTTCTCCTCAACAATTTTGTTACTTTCTGCGTCATTGGATTTTTTTATGCACCTATTATTTTTAAAGTTCAATATTTATATATTTTTTTGTAAGGTTTCTTTATTATATTCACTACGTGAAATATACATTGGGACAGGCCATATTGGTCAATGTATTTTTGCCGTATTTCTGTATGAAAGTGAAAAATGCTTCATCCCCGTGGCGGTAAAAGTGTTACAAATAAATATTTGTTAGCAATGCATTGTGTGTGCCTTTGGTTTGTGTGTTTTGTTAACAGTATGCAACGGTATCTTCACCACCATGGTTGGAAAAAGTGGGAGCAGGGCTATCATAAGCTTCTGTTTGTGTTTTAACACGCAGCTTGTAACAAAGCCCATTCACAGTGATTCTGTTTCAGAACTAAATCTCACCATTGTTAATTGTGATTTAAAAAGCCTATAGAAGTGGTTGAGCATACTAGTTGTAAAGTAATCAGTGATCATTATTTGAACTGAGATTTGTTGCAGTCTCACCACATACTAAGGCAAAAACTCTGGACCACACAAAGGTGAACTGGACGTATGCCACATTATCGAATGACAAAATATTGCCCTGCCATAATATAGGAGCTGATTTATGAGACCCTTGTGCTGCCGGCGCGTTACTTTTTGTGACGCACCGGCAGCGTAAAATATGCACCACACTGCAACATATTTACAAAGTGACGCATCTAAGCAGACGCATCAATTTGTAAACCCCAGCGCTACATTATACCTGTGTCAGGTATAATGTATGCAGGCTAGGCGTTCCCCGGCAAAAAAGGGTTGTAGAAGTGGCACAGTAAAATATATCAGATTTCACTACGCCACTTCTAGGATGCCACTGCGTCAAATCATTATGCCTGCCTCACAGCAGCCGTAAGACTGATGCAGGCCCTTTCACATGGGGCTTGCCCCATGTGAAAGGACACATTGCTGGAGTTGCTCCTGTTTTCAGACACACTCCAGCAATGTGCCAATTTTGTGCATACAAATATATCAGGAATACTGACGTGTCTGTAAATCCTTGCGACATGGAGAGCCGTACAGTAAATACGACACATCCATGGTGTTCAAGGATGGCACTATGAAAAGTGTTGCATTGCTATTTACATAGCAATTCAACTCTTTTTATAAATGAGGCCCTGTGAAGGTAAGTATACATAGGTAAGTATAGATTTACTATTCCTAACTCTACTCCTATGTACCTTGAAGATAAATATGGTGCCAAGGTACATGTATGTAGAGTTTTTGTAAACCTATAATTTAATGTTATTAAGATCTGTGAAACCAAACAACACAACCCAATCAAGCATTTTAAATAAAGAAATACCAGTCAAAAATGTGCAGGGGATGACATCTGAAAAAGAAGAAGTATGGAGAATAGTGAAAGAAGTAAAGGCACTAATACACTGTTGGCCACATATGGAAAGCATGAAGACACACCCCTTTTTGCGTATATTGGAGAAAGACAGTATAGTGAGTCTGATTGGAAAAGAGGAAACACTTGTAGAAGCTAATAAAAACATCAGCATGTTATATTAGTGAAATAATACCTTTGTTCATTGTGAGTAACAAAACTGATCGAGAACCAGCTGTTCCTAAGATACAGAGGAATAAATGAAGTCGAGGTAGATGACAGATCATTTAAAATAGAAAATCGCCTGTTTCAATTTGCAAATCATTTGATGGTTATGGTAATAGGATCTAGGCTCTTTTTCAGTTCAATTTACTTACTTTAAGTTGAAGTAAATAAACTCATCAGAGTATATATAAAAAATCATTAACCGTTTAAAAAAGATTAAATCATTTGCAAATGTTGTTATACTGTTAGAACTGCCTATACAGTGGTTGCCCTCAAGTAGGAGAACCTAAAAAGGCATCTAAATGTCTTTCTATAAGCGTCCATGTAGGCTGATACATTTTCAGAAATGTCTGTATAGCCTTTCGCACTTGTCAAAAGCGTCACTCTTATATTGGTGCGTATGTATTTTCAAATCTGTCTAATCAAATTCAAGCAATAGTTATACAACTAAAGGATATTTTATTATCTGAAAGTGACATATTTTAAATGCTTAGGGCCTTATTACGACTACGGCGGTCCACCCATAGATGCGGTGGCACTCCGTGGACCGCCAGACTGGCAGTCCACCCGTTGTGTTATGAGTTTGGTGGGTAGACTGCCACTGGAGCGCTGCAGCAGCTGGGGGTTCCTGATCCTGCGGAAGTGGCGCAGAGGTCCGAGGCAGAAATATGCTGACCTGTGCTGCTGCGGCACCACTGAGTATCTTACAAGTTGCCTCACCACAACCCTATCCATAGCGGTGAGCCTGCCATGGAAAGAGTGGTGGTAAGGCAAGGGCCCCATGCTGCTTTTGTGCATGGGAGTGAATGCAGGGGGCCATATGCTGTGCCCCCCTGCATTTCTACACACCCAGGGGCATATTGTCAAGGGGGTTTATCTCAGCTTTTTTGGCTTTAAAAGCCAAGAAAGCGGAGATAAAATTATCTCCCTATTACTTAGCTGTCGCTAACACCAGTTAGCGACAGCTAGTAGGAGATAGCGACCATCTTGGGCCCCACTTTGCATGTCAGTGATATTTATCACTAATGACATGCAAAGTGGGCGTGCCAAGATGTTAGCGACTGGAAACAGTCGCTAACATCGCTATCTCCTATTACCAACTTTTGGAGATATTCGCGCTAAGCGCGAATATCTCCAAAATCTAACACCTGCCCTGAGCAGTTCTTAGCCATGTTATCCAATGGGAGGTGGATAACATGGCTAAGAGCATTTGCTCGGTATTCATGAATATTGCTGACTTTTCAGCGATATTCATGCATTTCGGCCGATTTTTATCGCTTAGGAGATAAACCTTGATAATATCAAGGCTCCTAAGCGATAAAAATCATCGCTACACGGCGATAAAATTATTGCCGCTAAGCCAACTCAGCGATAATTATCGCTAGTTGTTGGTAATATGCCCCCCAGTTCCTGCATGTGAAGAAATGCATGACATGGTGCATTTCTTCCCATGCAGGAACATGCTTTGGCAATCCCACGGCGATGCATTCCATAGCTCAGCTTTTAGACTTAAAAAGGCACTGCCTTGGGACCACCGCAGCTCACTCCGCCCACCAGGATTAAACTCGTAATGGTCTGACCTCGAGTTTGGTGTTCTTACTGCAGGGTGCTGGCATGGCAGCCCACAGGATGACCACCAAACCCGAAATCAGGTCCTAAATCTAAATTACATTTAATCTTTACAACTGCAAATTCTACCGACCCTTTAAGTCTTTGATTCACTGCTGAAATCTTTTAAGACACTTTAATCTGCAATACGCAACACAATTGAGTATGAAAATCAAGTGGATCATTCTGAAGCTTACCTGCAGTTTTACCAATTCATTTCATTGCACTGAATACAAGCTGCTAATCGGTTCCTTCTAAATACAAAGGGGCCTACTTCCAAACTGCATTTTGTAATACAGTTAGTAGGACTACAGTAGTGCTACTCACATAATACAAAGTCCTGTTCACAAAACTATGTGCAGATGTTTCTGCTTCTGCCTCACTTATTTTTTCTATGTGCGGATCTCCTCTTTGACTGCAGAGATCTCCCGCTCATTGTACGTCTATGTTTCAGTGGTACATTTGTGAGGGACAGAAGGAAGTAACTGGAAAAAAGGGAATACTTACTTCAAAATGAGAGGAGTTTAGAGAGGACTGAAGTGGGGTTTGGAGAAAGTTAAGGAGGAATTCAGGGAGGGACACACATTCACCCAAAAAATGTAAGTCCATTGGGATTCGCAAACTACACTTCTGGATTTACAATAGCAAAACTGACTTAAAACAGGACTGGTGTAAGTCCAGCACCATAAATGGCCAACTACTGGCACTGAAACACCCCCAAAGAAAATAATGGAGGCAGGGGCTGAAATAGAACCCCATAGGAAATGTTAAATTACATTAATTTATGTAATTTAATGGGAACATCTATGAATAAAATGAAATATTATATTAAATGTTTTAACAACCTTTTTCAACTTAAAAATAAAATATCTTAATTTTTTTACAAAAAGAATTACATTAATTTAAATTAATTCTACACATAGCTTTTAGCAAATGTAATACCTATACACATTTTACTTTATCTGGGTATTTTTTATAAATATGACTGTTAATTTAATTAAATATGTTTAAGTTAATTGAATATTTAATTCAACATTAAGTTAAAACCACTGTAGCATATTTTGGTCGACATTTGCAATACATTCATTTAAATTAATATTTGAAATACAAATATTTTACTATTTTCTTTAGAGTTTAATTAACATTTTACAATTTTGATATACTTTACTAAAGGGTGCTCTTCACCTACCTCTGCCTACAAGTGAAAAGTTATCATTACAGCAAAAAATTAGGCTACAAGAGAGGGTGGAGAAATAACTGCACTTTTTAGTAACTTTACGCTCTGAAAATGTGAATAGTCAAAAGTAGTAAAGTTACTACAACGTGTTAGAGTAAATTTTCACATATAATTTACTTGTGTACATTTACCTTTGTGAATAGACACCTTTCTTTAATAGTAGATACTTTAAATCTATGACATATGGGTTTCAATAATGTTTTCTCCTTCACATTGTAAGGGTGGGTAAGAGCAAATCAAATGTGAAATGAACTCTGCTTTCTTATCCCAAAATCGTTTTTTTCTATGGCTCCTGACCAACCAAATCTGACATCTACTGCTGGGATTAGAAATAAAAATAACCATACACATTTCAAACAGAGGCTTTGTTTAGTGTTTGTGGCTGCAGAACTCTATATGTCTCCCATTTGAAATGAGCCTGTTTATATTAACAGAATCTCATCATGCCTACTTGTAAAGAAAGGGCTCTAACCATTTCTTTACTTTCATTTTTTGTCTGAGCAATAAATATATTTAGTTGCCTGTAGGCCGGACATGTTTTTTCCAATATACCTTGCTCATTATTGGAAGGCTTTGTTGTCTATCTCACTTTTGTGCGTCTCATTCTCTGTCTGTTTCACATTGTTCTGACTGGATGAGTTTTATCCTTCCACTGCTTACTTGAGTGGACTCTTTTATTTCCCTTTCAGCACCCTAAGGCAATGTGTGTGTTTTCCTGCTCTCTGCCTATGTGCTGCTTCCCCCTCACATTTCTACCTTCCCTTCCCCTCTACGCTCGTACATTTATTTTCCCGTCTCTCTCTATCCCACTTGACACTTTTTTTACTAGTTTTGAAAAAGATTGCTCCTTACACAACTCCTTCCTTGTCCCCCAATAACTTTTTCTGTTCAGTAGCATTTACTTTTCTCCCACTCCTGCCCACTCCACTATTGCTGCTTCACCCATCCCCATTGTATCCAGTTAAAAAATATATTATTATTAATTGTATGGAGTGCTCAACAACTTCAATTTCCTGCTGGTTTGCTACTTTCTTAAAATGTACTTCGTGATACATTTAATGATTTTTTAAAAGTTTACCACTCCAAGATCATGATGTAGTTTGAAACCAATAAATTCAGCTGAAGTTATTGATTTTGATGTGAAGCCCATTTCCTTGAGCTTTATAGACCATTTGACTGTCAGTTCCTGTACTTTCCTTGGTGAGAGTGTTAAAAAGACTTGGAGAGGTCAGAGTAACACCACTAAAAACCAAGGGGCTCATTTATGAGCCCCTGCGTTACTTTTGCGCCACCGGTGCGTCACTTTTTGTGACTTTACCAATGGCGTAAAACATGCACTATGTTGCGCCATATTACGCAAGTGACGCGTCTAGGTAGATGCGTCACTTCGTAAATACCTGCACTACATTATACCTGCTCCAGGTATAATGTATGCAGGGTGGGTGTACTCTCGCAAGAAAGGGTCGTAGGAGTGGCGCAGTAGGACGTCAGTCAAAACCTGAGGCCTGCCTCATGGCAGGCGTAAGGGTGACGCAGGCCCTTTCACATGGGGCTTGTCCATGTGAAAGGAACATTGCTGGAGTTGCGTCAGGCTTCTGACACAACTCCAGCAATGCGCCACTTTTTGCACTGACAGATACTGTCCTTCCTTGCGACATGATGCATCATATTGTGAATATGACGCATCATTGGTGTCGCAAGGATGGTGCACTGAGAAGTAGCGCATTGCTGCTTTCACGCAGCCATGCACCACTTCTCGTAAAATGAGGCTCAATGTATGCAGGGTGGGCCTACCCCCGCAAGAAAGGGTTGTAGGAGTGGCGCTGCGAAATCTATGAAATTTCACTGAGCCAGTTCTAGGACGCCAATGCGTCAAAACCTTACGCCTGCCTCATGGCAGGCGTAAGGGTGACGCAGGCCCTTTCACATGGGGCTTGTCCATGTGAAAGGAACATTGCTGGAGTTGCGTCAGGCTTCTGACACAACTCCAGCAATGCGCCACTTTTTGCACTGACAGATACTGTCCTTCCTTGTGACATGATGCTTCATATTGTAAATATGACACATCATTGGTGTCGCAAGGAGGGTGCACTGAGAAGTAGCGCATTGCTGCTTTCACGCAGCGATTCACCACTTCTCGTAAAATGAGGCCCAATGTATGCAGGGTGGGTGTACCCCCACAAGAAAAGGTCAAAGGAGTGGCGCAGCAAAATCTTTGAGATTTCGCTGCGCCACTTCTAGGACGCCAATGCGTCAAAACCTTACGCCTGCCTCATGGCAGGCGTAGGGGTGATGCAGGCCCTTTCACATGGGGCTTGCCCCATGTGAAAGGAAACTTGCTGGAGTTGCATCAGACTTCTGACACACTCCAGCAATGGCCACTTTTTGCACTGACAGATACGTCAGTTATACTGTAGTATCTGTCCTTCCTTGCGACATGATGCGTCATATTGTAAATATGACGCATCATTGGTGTCGCATGGAGGTTGCACTGAGAAGTGGCGCATCGCTGCTTTCACGCAGCAATGCGCCACTTCTCGTAAATGGAGCCCCAAGTTCTTTCACTAAATAGAAAGAAAAGTTTATAAAAACAGAATAAAAACATGTTTTGCAACTCATGTGTGAACATGAAGGACCATGGCAATTACTTTGCTTGGGGAACTCACAAAAGACAAACCAAGCTAAAGCTGTTGACTAACGACCAGAGCAGTAGAACATGACAGCAATGGGGGTCACCCAAAGCTTCTGTGACAATTCTGCTTTAAACACTCAAACATATTTTAATCGTCCTTCAGCTGGTTCACAAGTTAATCAGATGGTATACGAACTAGTTGAGTGAAAGACAGCAACAGGTCTAAGTGAAGGGAGAGACCCATTGGGAGTTATCTGGGACCATCAAGTGTTCATTGGCATCATAGTACGAGCGAATGGTATGGTGAACATATCTGCAGCGGACAGATTACACACTGCAACAGAGGCAAGAATATAGTACAATTTAAATGGAAGAGAAGCGTTGCTTATGGAGTGAAAATGAATGCTGATTCTGACTAAGGGGCACTAGGCTGATATGTAACAGCACTCGAAGGACATCCACCGCTGCATGCCCCAAAACACTGCGTATTGGCAAGCTACTAGGTTATGTACATTGCCTGCTGTGCCACTTGATTGAAGTTAGCCTGCCTGATGAAGGGTAAAAACAAAAAACTGGTCCCAAGATGCATGTTTCTGATCCAGGAAGGACCTGGCCTGGCAGTTCAGGCTGGACTGTTCCCATAAGGAGCAGGGTCAAGACTGATTTGCATATGGCTGGATCCAAACTGGGGTGTCATTGTGCGCAAATGAATGATAGATTAAACCCAGATCTGTGAGTGGGGGTGAGTGGTTGAAAAGACTCAGCATTCCATCCATCATCTTTGCCATGTTCACCCTAAGTGTCCATGGGTATGCCCAGATCTGGGTTCCTTGCTTACTGTACCACTGGATTCAAACTATCTTGGCTAAGGAGCGGTGAAACTCCAAAACCTATCCAAGTATGCTTGTTTTCGGTCCAGGGAGGACCTGGCCTGGCAGTTCGGGCTAGACTGTTCCCATGAAGAGCCGAGTCAAGACTGATTTGCATATGGCTGGGTCCAAAGTAGGGTGGCATAGTGAGCAAAGGAACAATGGACTAAACTCAGATCTATGACGGGGTGAGTGGTTGAAAAGTTTCAGCACTCTGGCCATCATGTTATTGTATTTGCTATGTGCATAAGGCACTCCATGACACCGGTCAAGCCACCTTGCATGACCAAGTAGATTTTTACAAGCCCACACGAGCACTTTGATCTTCAAACCTAGCTCTGGAGTGTGCTAGGCATATCAAAAAACCTAAAATGGGTGGTTGTACCTTTAACCATCATTCGAATTCCTTTCCTCTTGATCTACACCTTACTGCAGAGCACTTCATTTTTAGATGAGGCTGAAGACTTAGCTATTCCCTCTCTAGTGGTTGTTAGTGTACGGAGCTCTGTAATTTTGGTCGGCTGCCAGAATAACCCTTAGGGGATGATAGCGTGCTCTACAAAAACAGTAAATAAATACATGAGTAAATAAATGCAAACACATGAATTCAATGATCATATAGCACTAGAAGCTGTACAGGGAGAGACCCAAGATCTTAAAGTCTGCAAACACCAGATAATTGTTATCACATCAGCAATATTACAGTTGCAAACAATGTGACATGTATGTGTGGCAAACAAGTTGAATATTGAGGTGCACACAGAGAACATGAAACAAGGTCTGCAATCCTGCACCTTTAACTAATTTGGAGCAATGTGCAAAGATTTGTAGGCACCATATTCAGAATGCTGACCAACCGGCGGAGCCTCATTAACTGTAAAGCAATACTCTGTACTGTGCACAATTTGTAACAACTTGGAAAGTATTACGGTTCTTTATCCCCAAATACCTGTTCAGAACCTCAGAATGTACACATTAGTAAAACACAAGGCTTCAGGAAAATAGGTGGACACTTCTTTACCAATGATCGATTGCTATTTCCATCCATGCCCTTTATTATGTGGAGCTGTTGAAAAGAACTTGTCCATATATTGTTTTTTTACAATTGGCAAAAAGTTTTATTATTTTACAGAATCCAGTACTAAGCCAATGCCCACACCACCCACAAAGCAAGGTCTTTAGCCTTGTCGACCTGCAATAGCAATCAATCAAAGTCAGCATGCACCCACGCACACAAATCACTCTACGACATCGGACCAGATTGCCTCAACTCTCGACTGTCCTTCTACACCCCCTCCCGCCAACTTCGCTCTTCCAGCCAAGCCTACGCCACTGTACCTCGCATCAACAAAACCACCATGGGAGGCAGATCCTTCTCATACCTGGCTGCCAAAACATGGAACTCACTCCCCGCTTACCTTCGCCTCACCCAGAATCACCTAGCGTTCAGAAAGCAGCTTAAAACGTGGATATTTGACAAATAATCCTCCTCCCCTTCCTAAGCGCCTTGAAACCCTCTGGGTATGTAGTGCGCTATATAAATGTTATGACTTGACTTGACTTGACATGTTAGCACAGAATGTTGACTTCCTACATCACGTATGCACAGTGCCAACTCTACAGTACAAGGTATATGGCCAAATCCCATACCCAGTCTAACACCCCTGTAATTCTTGAACACTGCCTGCACCCATTGCCTTCAGCACTGGGTGCCGGCCAGCCTTCAACCATGCGCTGTGCCCAGTAGCTTAACCCTAAATTCTTCCTAGGCTTGAACTTCAGCCTCCACAACAAGTCCACGGCATCCGGGAAACAGCCTTTACAATGTGGTTTTTACCATGTTGTACCTTTACCACACCTTTTTTACCACGTATGTTTTTAGAACGCATATGCTTTTACAATGTATGCCTTTACCACGCACATAAGGTAAGTTCAGTAGTGTGGGGATCTCCCCCACAAATACGTTGGGGCATATTTACAAAAACTGGCGCATCCCTGCAAATCGGCAGGGATGCGCCAGTTATTGTGCGTCACAGCTCCGCCATCATGGATGCACCGCATTTACAATGCGGCGCACCATGGTGCAAAAACGGCACAGATGCATGGCGCATCTGTGCCGTAAAAGTGATGCATTGCTGGAGTTGTGTTGCAACCGCGACGCAGCTCCAGCAATGCTATGGAGGCCCTATCTAGTTAATGCTGCGTCAATCCTTACGCCTGCTTTAGGACAGGCGCAGGGTTTTGACGCTGCATGGGCCTAAAAGTGACTGAGTGATTTCACTCAGCCACTTTTAGGAGGCGTTCCTGCGCCGGAACGCCCAACCCTGCACAGGAACGCCTACATGTGGCGCAGGGCATTACAACGTGACGCATCTCCCAGATGCGTCATGTTGTAAGTACCCCTGCACCATGGAGCAGGATTCGCACCGCCACTGCGTCACAAAAGTGACGCAACTGCGGCGTAAATGAGGCGCAAGGGGCTTGTAAACCTGCCCCGTTGTTTACATCATCATCATCATCATAACTTTATTTCGATCACAAAGATCTTAAAAAGTACATAGAAAAAGGGACTAGTTAAGATGCATAAATACATAAAAGCCATAAAAGGGATAGATCTCTTCCATATATACAGATAAAAATACAATAACATTTTTTATACAATACATTTCGAGAGTTTGATCCATAGGGCTAGGAAAAATTTGGCCAAGTCAAAAACTATTACTTTACGAGTGTCTGTGGAGAGAATTTTCAGTACATCAGGGTAGTGACCAGGGTCAATGAGCCTACACAAGGGAATTATCCACTTCCCCTCATGGTCTTAAAATAGGGGCAAAAGAATAGAATTTGGACCAGAGATTTGGGGCTCCCTTTACAGGCTGGACATTTATGATCAGAGGGATCATTAGTGCACCTCTTATTACAGAACAGTTTAGTGGTAAGGGACTTGTATCTGAATTGGAGAAATAATTTACGTGCGAGGGGTGGAGCAATTTCATCAATGTTTTCCTCAAACAACGGAAGAGGTTTAAATTTCACAAACTCCTGGGTCAGAGACCCCATTGAATTTGTCACATCGTTTACCAAGGCGGACTCCCAATAAAGGGTTTTGAGCCTGCTCTTCGGAATTGAGCACATCTTTTTGGGGTTAAACCAATAATCCTCCATCTCTAGTTTCCTCAACAGATCTCTCAGTGTTCTAAACCAGGGAATTGTAGTTACTTGGGACTGTATCAAAAGGCCCCTCATCGCAACTCGATAGGGGGGAAGCTCCTCAAGTGTCCACAGGCGATGCCAGAACATTAAATGCTTGTAATCCAATTTGTGGGCCAGTTTTCTTTGGGCCAAGCCCAGGTAGACTGGGGTCAGGGAGGTACTAGTTGGTAGATTGAAGAGCGTTCTTATAAAGAGATGTTCTATGATAGTAAGACAAACAGCTTTTCCGCTACCCCCACAGTTCAGGTACATATAATCCAGCTCCTAAGGCTTTGATAATATTGATTTCTAATGCTGGGACCACTTTCCTGGACACCATATTTTTATGGATATTACTCATGTGAGCAGCCTGCTGGATTAGGGATAACTGAGTTTTCTCAATATGGGGTCCCCAACATAGGTTTGGTGTTAAACATATACCAAAGTAATCAAATACAGAGACACGTCTTAGTGTACTGTCCCCTACATACATACGTCTCTTAAATGGCTTAGAGATCCCCTTAGAAAATATAATGTATTTCGTTTTTGACTCCTAGAGTTCCAGGCCATGCTCATTACAAAAAAGTATAAAGTAATTTAGTAACTGTGTGAGACCTTGTGGGGACTTTGATATTAACAGCTTATCGTCAGCGAAGAGGAGTGCAGGCACTCTTCTCTCCCTGACTTTTGGAGCATCTCACCCACCCCTATCAAAGATGCTTACTACACCATTGATAAAAAGCGAGAATAGGGTAGGTGCTAGAATGCATTCCTGTCTCACTCCATAAAAAGCGGGAATAGGGTAGGCGCTAGAATACATCCCTGTCTCACTCCAACATTTACAGAGAACGGCTCAGTTAATTGGCTATCCTCCCCCCACTTAACTTGGGCTTTATTCGTGAGTGTAGGCAAATTTAAATATCAAGCAAATTTTGTGGGAGCCCCATGTCTGCCACCACCCCCAAAGTTTGGCTCGATTGACCAGATCAAAGGCGGTGCACAGGTACACAAAGGCTACATATGATTGATTGATTGATTGATTGATATATAGCTCTTATATAGCGCATGCTGTCACCCTACGGGCATCCTGGTGCTTCAAGACAAGGAACAGGCCGTGGCCAGAATGGAACAAGTTCACCACAGAGTCGGCACATGGGGGAACGGCAGCAGGCTAGGTCGTGGGATAGAGCCAGGTCTTTAAATTCCTGCGGAATTCTAACAGGGAACTGGTCAATCTTAGATTCAGGGGGAGCTCATTCCACAGTCGCGGGCCAACCCTACTAAAGGCGCTACCACCAAGCCTGGTCCTCTTGAACTGAGGAACAGGCAACAGACCATTGCAGGAGGAACGGAGCTGCCTTGCAGGGAGATAGCGTACAAACCTTTCCTGCAGGGGGATCGGACCGGCCTCATGTACCGCTCGGAAAACCATACATAAGTCTTTGAAATGGACTCTCTCCCTGACCGGCAACCAGTGGAGCTCCCTGAGTGCCATGGTGGATGAAGAGCCCCGTGGCCTGCCCAAAGCCAGTTTAGCTGCGGCAGACTGGATTCTCTGCAAACCCTGAAAGATGTAACCAGGGGCTCCCAAATAAAGAGCATTGCAGTAGTCCATCCTGCTGCCCACAATGCTGCTAACCACCAGAGGGCGTCTCTCTTTAGGTAAAAGAGGGAGTATCTTGCGCAGCATGCGGATGAGGGTAAAACAGACACCCCCTGGTTTATTTGCTTGAGATTCCATCTGAAGGTCTGCATTGAACATCACCCCCAGGTTGCAAACTTTCCTGACCGGGATAAGCACCTCATCCTCTGGTAGGAGTCTAAAGTAGCAAGGCAGCTGTTTAGATATCCTGCCTGCAGAGCAGAACATCACCTCTGTCTTCCCGTTGTTGAATTGGAGGGAGTTCCTTTTGAGCCAGTCCGACGTTTGCCGCATGCAGTGCTGGAAGGTATCCATCGATACTGCGCGGTCTCCCTCCAAGGAGAAAGCCAGCTGTGTGTCGTCGGCGTAATTAACTAAACTGACTCCAAAAGATTTTATAATGGTGAACAGGGGCTGCAAATAGACATTAAATAAGATAGGGCTAATTGCAGAGCCCTGCGGCATTCCATGAGCAACCGGGGATTTAGCAGAGGAGAAGGGTGCAAGAGTTACTACCAGCTGACAGCCCTCCAAATAGGACTGGAACCACTGCAAGGCCCGCCCTCTCACTCCCAACCTCTTCAGCCTGTCCACCAATAGTAGATGGTTTACCGTATTGAAGGCGGCCGACATATCGAGTAGTACTAGGATCGTAACGTTCCCGCTGTCGGCCTGCCTACGTAGGTCATCCATCATGGTGGTCAAGGCGGACTCGGTTCCATGCCCCGGACGAAAACCAAACTGGTTTTTATCCAGTAAAAAATTATCTTCCAAGAAGCAGGACAAAGTCCTGCTAACTGCCTTTTCCAAGATCCTCACCGGGTAAGGAAGAAGGGAGATTGGTCTAAAATTGGCCGGTACTGAGGGGTCTAGAGAGGACTTTTTAATCAATGGGGACACCACAGCAAGTTTCCAACAGGCCGGGACCGACCCCTCTTCCAATTACTGATTACAGATCTGCATCAGCCAAGGAAAGGTGTTACGCCCTAAAGATTTCCATAGTGTATGGGGGAAAGGGTCCAGAGGAGAGCCAGAAGAAACCTTATCACCTAAGTCACCAAAGGCCATATCTGTTAGTGACTGGAAATTATCAAGATAAGCCGATGAAGGCGGCTCCCGCTGAGTCATGTGATCAGGATTGGAATGCACAGAGTCGACATTGTCCTGTAAAGAGTTCACAATACTGTAGATCTTATCCCGAAAATGACGGTTAATTGCATCGCAGAGTTCCTGAGACGTTACAATTTTTTTTTCTAAATAGGTGGGGGGCGAAAGGTCCTTAACTATTTTGAAAAGGGCTTTGGTCCCATTGGATGCTTGAATGATGGAATTGGCATAAAATTCCGCCTTAGCCCTAAGAATCTGCTTTTTATATTGCAATTGAATCTGCATGAGAGCTATTTTATCTTCCTCAGCATAGTATTGCCTCCACTTCCTTTCCGCCTTCTTACGGCGTGCACGGAGCTGTTTCAGCTCCTCACCGTACCATGGGGCCGAGATTCTGCTTTTAATTTTAATCTCTTTCATAGGGATGGCTAGATCCAGAGTGTGCTCCATATACTTAGAGAACACTCTGTAGTTCTTATCAACTGATAAGGTGTTTGTAAAATGAGAGACACCCGATTCCAATATAATGCAGCCAGACTGCTCCAGCTTGTACCATTCCCTACCTCTCCTAAATGCCCTTTGCCGACCTATCCCTGTACCTGAATCTGGCAACCTGAGCATAAACTGAATGAGATAATGATCGGTCCAGATTTGGGGAGTAATATTCCCAATCTTCGTCGTAGTCTGATTGGAGAATAAAAAGTCCAAGGTATGCCCCCCCTGGTGTGTAGGGTACACTACCAACTGTGAGAGATTTAGATTAGCACAATTGAGCCTTAGATCGTGCAGATGGCTATTGACCTTCCCCTCTTCCCAAAGGTTAAAGTCTCCTAAGATAATCCTATTAGAGTGGGCCAGAGTTAGATTCGTAATACTGTCATACAACTGTTGATAGTTTATGGGCCCTCCTGGCGGGCGGTAACAAACCAATCCTATAAGGAGGTTTCCGCTGAGAGAATAGAGAGAGAACCCCAACATTTCCATCCCCTCTATCTTATCCACCTGCAAGACTCTGAAGTCCAATTCCTCCCTAACGATCATCCCCACTCCCTGACCTCTGCCCCTGGTTCTTGGTTTATGGAGGATTTTATACCCACTCGGGCAGGCGTTGTCTAGAGCTACAGTGGACTCGGCTTGGGACCAGGTTTCCGTTAGAAACAAGACATCAAGGCTCATATCCTCTATCAGGCATGAGACCTCAGTGGCATGTTTGATCAAAGACCGACTATTAATCAATCCCCCCATGAGTTTTTTACCTGGCACTGTCGCCTGGGCGGCGGGCACAGTCAATTTCGCCTTATTAAGTCCCAGCAGCTGTTCTCTATCATATACTACCCGTCCTTCGACGCAGCAGTTGCGAGATGCCGTCCTGGCGCTGAGAGCCTCCGGAGCGCGGACGGGCGCAGACGGGCTTGCCTCTGGCGCGCCATCGATGCGCCATCAGCGCGCCCGCTGTGCGCCAGCATCTCCTGTTTATGAATAAGGTGGCCTGAAGGAGCTATCAACAACTAGAGCGTCTCTCAAAATGGCGCCTGAGGATGGGACCTGGCCACCCCTCCCTCAACCAATGTGGCGCAGGAGCTATTAAGCTACACGTCGGATTTGTCCACGCCAAAACGGCGGGTGAAGATGTTCAAATATTTTTATGGTGCAGGTATGCGAACGCTAACACACTCTAACAGGATCAGATTAAAAACATTTATTTAAATGCGAAATTAAAAAACAGACTAAAAGTAAGCAGTAAATGCGGTGATTTAAAAAGCACCTCTGTGCTATGTTCCACGCATCTGTGCACTAACACTGAGGCTGGCGAACAAGTTCAGAGTCTGGCCCGCGTGCAGCTTTCCCACATTTAAATAGAGTGCCCTGGGGAGCTATCAACAACTAGAGCGCCTCTCAAAATGGCGCCTGAGGATTGGACCTGGCCACCCCTCCCTCAACCAATGTGGGGCAGGAGCTATGAAGCTACACGTCGGATTTGTCCACGCCAAAACGGCGGGTGAAGATGTTCAAATATTTTTATGGTGCAGGTATGTGAACGCTAACACACTCTAACATGATTAGATTAAAACAATTTATTTAAATGCGAAAGTGAAAAACAGAGTAAAAGTAAGCAGTAAATGCGGCGATTTAAAAAGCACCTCTGTGCTATGTTCCACGCATCTGTGCACTAACACTGAGGCTGGCGAACAACTTATCATGTTTAATGGCAACCTCTCTCCAGTAAATGCAGAGGAAGCGAAATACCTGATCCAGGGTAGTAATATTGGCACAAAAGCCCACCTGGAAAACAGACAGGATATTTGATTCTAAGATCCAATCCTGAACGCGAGCCAGTAACTGCTTGCAGACGATTTTCTGCAAGGAATCGATTAGGCTGATGGGTCTATAGCTGGCCGGGTTTGCCCAATCCCCTTTCTTATAAATTGGTATAATCTCAGCTATATTCGAAGAAGAAGGGATTTCCATACCTAAGATGATAGCGTTGGTTAACATATTAATATTTGGGGCCCAAACTTTTAAATTCTCTCCATATAGTTCGTTGGGGATTCGATCAGGGTCCGGGGCTCTGGCTGGGATACAGGAGTTAATGGCTACTTGGGTTTCTTCAAGAGAGATTTCTAGATCTTAAACAGTGACAGGTAAGGCTTTCTCTATTGTGCTTTCACACTCCTCTTCCTCCCCATTTCTTCGAGCATATAGGCCCCAAAAATGAGCTACCAACTCTTCTGCCTGGACTGTAAACTTCAGAGCCAACTTGGATCCATTCAGTAAACTTCAGAGCCAACTTGGATCCATTCAGACGGAGGGTCGCTTTTCTACAAAAGATTTTGTTGTCTTTTGCAACCAGTGCACTATGTAGGCAGGACTATAAGGAACATTCCCATTATTTCTTGGCAGACTCTAGTGCTTCTCTATATCTAGCTCTACATACCACCATATCACTGCAGATTTGGGATTTTATTACATGTAGGCGCTCACCCTCTTCTTTTCTACAATCCTGGTTGTACCAGTCTTTCACATGTGTCCGCCTTTTCCCTCTTTTTTTCAAGGTATTTCGTCCCTTTTTTTGGTTGGCCCAGTGAGTGTTTCCCTGATCCTGCTATAAATGTTTGTTACTCAGCTTCTCTACTATTTCTACTTTAGGGAGTTTGAACAGTGCTTCCAATGCCACAAGAACTTTGAGTTTAACTACTTCCAAAACCCCCAAGTTTTCCTCCACCCAATCCTATCTGATTGTTCTCAAATTATTAGTAATGGACAGCTCACCCAGGTCAGACCGACCCCTAATATCGGGTTCCCTCTCTCCGTGGTTTCTGAGGGAAAGGATCAGGACATTATGATCGCTATCAGATCTTTTGGCCACTGTCACTTCAGATAAAGATCAACCAGAGATAGTCAATTCTACTGGCAAAGCCAGGTCTGTTAAAGGTCAGTTCGCCATTTGGGTCAGATTTCGTCCTACCATTAGTGGCCCTCAAATCAGGTTGCAGTGTAAGGGCCAACACCTAGCCTCCTGTTTTTAACCATATAACCAGTGGGAGATCTAGCTGCAGGATTTGCCAAAGACTGTCTAACTCCTCTGTCAAATTTAAGGGGGCAAGGGCACGAGGTTTGAATGTACAATCGAAGTCCCCGGCTACCAATAGAGGGGCGTTTCCGGTACATTCTGACAGGGCATAGTTTAAAATAGGAATAGTATTGGTTTCCTCAGAGCCCAGGACCACTCTATTGTAGACATGAAAAATTCTCATTTTAAGCCCAGTGTATAGTGCAAGATCAATTGCTAAAATATCCTGGGAGTCCACAGGAACTAATTTGACTTTGTACCTGAGTGCAACTTTCATCCAGATTGCAAGGCCTCACAAGGGTCTCCCCATCTCTTTCCTTTTAGCATTAATGCCATAGGAAGAATACCCACACCTGTGAGGAGTATGTAGGCTCCACATTTCCTGGAATAAGAACACATCATGGGACTCCACAAAGTTAAAAAAATGTATTTTATTACATTTTCTAAACAAGGTACACATGTAGGTCATTGCACATTCATATCACAGTACATGCTTATCAGTAAGTCGGATATAGTAACCGGAAGCGATAGTCAAAGCAGTCTGGGGCATCTAAACATTGCAATTTCTAGGTTTCACGTAATAGGACATATCACATACAGGAATATTCCATCACAAGTATATAAGAACGAAGCAGTGGGCAGGCATTATTTCTCCCCTAAGCATGTGCAACAATTGTTAACAGTTGTGTACAGGTCACTCTGTAGATATATCCCATCTATATTCAGCCATGTCTTGACCAGTCCCTGGTATTACTCTGGTAGGATAGCACATAGGCTCTGCTGTCACAGCATTAACTTCACCCAAAGGTAAAGCACAGCCATACAGTACATTGTAAAGTACATAAGAAAACATATGAAAACAGGGAAAACATATGGTGTTCACTACTAATTATTCTTGAGGGCGTGCCAATAAATAACTCGTCAGCGGTGCACAAATATCCCGGGGTCTGGAGGCCACTGGTAGCAATTCTGCGTATATCACCAGCTGTTCCTGACAGTGTATAAGGTCACTGATCCATTCTTTGAATTTGGGTGCCCTTCCCCTGCCCCAGCGACAACCCACTCTTCTTTTGGCAATCAATAATGCTAGGGCCACAAATTTACGGTGTGAGGCCTGTATCGCCTTAACGTAACCTAATAGGGCCATCTGTGGAGTGGGTTCAACCCGCGTATTTATCATTAAGGACAGGGCTTCAAAGATTAACATACAATACTCATTTACTGCTGGGCAATCCCATTAAGAGGCATAGCAGGATGGTACATCAGCGGCAGCAGAGGAGAATAAAGCATGGGGTCATCCAACAGTTTGCTGATAGTGGCCCATGCCGACGCTGTGCAAGTAACCGTGTTTGGAGTTCTGTCCCTGACCGTGAGTGGAACATGCAGTGCTCCTTCAATGGGAACCGGGAGCACGAGTCAGTGCTCTGCTGCCATCTGAGGCATGTATAGCGGTTGATGTATCCAATAATATGCATAATGTGCCTGTGCACTAACATAATATAACTCAAAGTTGGGTACCCCAAACCCCCCTTTTGAGTAGGGCTTGGTGAGAACACTCCACTGCAACTGTGGTTGCTTCCCCCCCATAATAATCGCATTAATTCTCGATTTAAGCTTCTGAAAAAAATAAGCCCCTGGATGAAACGGTATGTTCATAAACAGATACAACAACTGGGGGAGCACCACCATCTTAATCAGAGACACCCGCCCCGCCATAGAGAGTGGTAGTGTAAGCCAGCAAGATACATTGTCCGCTATACGTGTCATGGTTGTGCCGTAATTAATGCGCATCAACTCGTCTTTGTCTCTCGTTATGTTGATACCTAGGTATCTCAAATCATCTTCACACCATTCCAGTGGGTAGTCCAGCGGGAACCGAACAGTCGCGGCTGTAGGAGAAAGAATACAAGACTTGCCCCAATTTATCTGGACCCCGGAAAGTCTACCAAACACTATAAATTCCCTAAGAATAGAATTCAAATTGTGCTGTGGGTCCCGGATATACAGCGTGATATCATCCTCGTATAATGAGATCAAAATCTGCCTCATATTGCATCTAAATGCCTTGTCTTGGTGATGCTGCCTTAATTTAGCCGCCAGTGGCTAAACCGCTATGGCAAAAAGCAGGGGTGATTTGGGGCAGCCCTGCCTGGTACCTCTCATGATTGAGAACGCTTTGGAGACCTTACCATTAATAAGCACCTTTGCGACCGGTAGACAGTACAGTAGCTGTATGCAGGAAAGGAAAAGGAGGGGAACCCCATCCGTGACATCACTCCGAATATATAATCCCACTCTATTGAACCGAAGGCCTTCGTGGCATCTAAAAAAACAGCCGCTAAGGGCAGCTCCGAAGAGACGTCATTCAAAATTGTAAATAATGTTCTTAGGTCATGGGATGTTGCTCTTCCAGGGACAAAACCTGACTGATCAGGTAATATCAAGTTTCCCATGAGCAGGCTGAGTCGTGTGGCGATCAGTTTAGCCAATATTTTAGCATCACAATTAAGAAGAGACAGCAGCCTGAAAGAGTCACATTGCTTGGGTGGTTTCCCTGGTTTTAAAAGCGAGGTAAGGAGAGCTTCCCTCATGGAGGGGGGGAGATGCCCCGTATCCAGTGCATCTTCATAAACCTTGCGTAGTATAGGGGCCATTAAATATATATACGTTTTATAGAACTCGATGGGAATGCCATCGGTCCCCGAGGCTTTCCCAGATTGCATATGCATTATCGCCTCTCTCACTTCATCAAGTTCGAATGGAGCACACAGAAATTTCCGTTGTACGTCGCTCAGGCATCCTAGCATCACCTCACCCAGATAGTTATCCAGGTCCAATATGTCTGCTCGCTGTGAAGTGTATGATTTAGTATAGTGCTCGGTAAAGGCATTTAGGATATTCACAGTGTCTCTGTTCACCACCCCACCTGGGCCTCATAGTTCCAGTACATAGTTGGAATACCTAGGCTTCCTGATCACTTCAGCCAGTGCTCTACCCGGTCGCTCGTCCACTCCATAACGACAAGCCTCCCAGTATTTCCCTATAAAGCGCGTCTCCCTGCGTGCCGCATCCATATATTCTGTGAGTTTCTCCCGGAACGTCGCCTGAGCGGCCCCATCTGCCTTCCTAGTCAGTGTGTCTTCCAATGTTTTGAGTTCTATCTCTAAATTATGTAACGTATGGACTATGTCCTTGAGTACCCTGGCCCCCTTTGCTATGCAGTATCCCCTTAAAGTTACTTTAAACGCTTCCCAAATGGTTTCTACGCTGTCAACTGTGTCCTTATTTCGCACAAAAAAATCCTGCACTTCCTCCCGTAGCTCCTCTTGAAACACGGAGTCCAATAAAGAGGTGGCCTGCAGCCTCCAACTGCCACACGGAGGTCCGTAGTCCGCCGATTATAGAGTAAGCTTAACAGGTGCGTGATCAGAATATGTGCGGGCCAAATGTTTTGCCTGTAAGACAGCCGGACCGAGCCCCGCGGAAAGGAACAGATAGTCCAGCCACCCCAAGACGCTGCATGCGCTGTAAAGTGGGTACCTTCCCTACCATCAGGATGCACATGCCTCAAAGCGTCGATCAAGCGGTACTCCGCGAGAGTGCTATTGAGAAGTGTCTGCGCTTTGGTATAATGATGAGGGGCAGGTTGAGATCTATCAGCCACTGGGTTACAGGCTACATTAAAGTCGCCTCCCCATATAATGTTGTTGGACCTGATATCAAAAATCCTGGCCCACAATGTAGCATAAAAGTGTGGGTCGTCTATATTCGGACCATAGCAGCAGGCCAAAGTTACTGAGTCGGACCCCAATCTGCCCCACGCCAGACAATAGTATTGCCGTGCCTCTCGCATAAGAGGAATATGAAGAGAAAATTCTATGTTCTGCCCATTTACTGGCGAAGGTGTTAGTGTGTTGCGGGTTAAAATGTTTCTCTTGTAACATAGCTATATGTATTTGATGTCTATCCAGGTAGGCAAGTATGTGTCTCTTTTTACGTGGATCCCCTAGCCCCCGTACATTCCATGTAAGTATATTCAATTGGTCAGCAGTGGCAGTCATGGCAGTTCCGTAAGAAAGCAACCCATATGAAACCCAGTCCATATGCACGAACCAGAAGAAAGGGCCCTTCAGCGCCCCGCCCCAACCCGGCTGCGCCCGACCTCCAAGCATTACACAAAGCATTTTAACAAAATAACAACCAAAAAAGTAATGTATGGTGACAACCATGTGCAATCCCCAACTTACCCCTCAAATACCTCCCCCACACTGAAGCAACCCCAACTTGCCAGAATAAGATGTACGCCCCTCTCTCCCCTGCAGTACTAACAACAAATAGAGAACTATTAAACATGTTCTCAAGTAACCCACAATGAGCAATAGTGGGGGAACACCCTATGGGGGCTAACATCTAGGTGGCGACACAATTATCTCTTACCTCTCGAGTCCAACCGGGTTTCATCAAGGACTTCAAGAGGTCGAGGGTGCCTGGCTACAAATAGAACATACCTCCATTTAACAGTTAGGTCGAACATGCATATAATGAACAATACTTGATTGCCCCTTGCCCAGTACATTGTATCACCAAACCAATTTGTATTTGTCCCAGGATAAACTGTCAATGCGAGTCATCCTCTACTCCTTCCGATGAGGAGCGCTGCGAGGCTGGTTGACTCCTGCCTCCGAGTTGCGCCCGCTTGACATGCTTCAGGAATTCTTCCACCTGTTGTGGTTTGGTGAAGAAGCGTTGCTTGCCCTGATGTGTGACCCTGAGACGCGCCGGGTATAGGAGGGCATAGTCGATCAGAGCCGCTCTTAGCTTATTCTTGACCTCCGTAAACTTTTGCCGCTCCTCTTGGACAATAGGAGTAAAGTCCGGATATATAGAAAACTTATTTCCCTCATATGTGAGCTGTTGTTTGCTCAGCGCTACTCGCAACACCACATCACGATCCCTGTAATTCAAGAGCCGCGCTATTATTGGTCGTTGCTTGGCACCTGGGGGAGGTTTCATTGCCAGGGATCAATGAGCCTTTTCCACAATGAAATGTTTGGACAGCGCTTCTTCTCCAATAGAGGGTAGTAGTAGGCGTTCAACATATTCCTCCATTCTAATTGTATTTGTAGATTCTGGAATGCCAATTATGCGCATATTATTGCGCCTACTGAGTGCTTCCAAGTCCTCATTCTTAGCGACAACCAGTTTGAGGAGTCTGTCCAAATTTGCGAGTTGCGCCGTGGCCATGTTCGTAGTGTCTTCAGAATCCGAGATGCGCCTCTCAGCTTCCTTTAGACGGTCGTCATGTCCCTCTAGTTTGTGTGCTATGGCATCCATTTGCGTCGACATCTTGTCGACCCTGTCTACAATAGTGGCAAAGCCGTGGCGCACTTCCTGCAGTATACTCTGCACCTCGGATGATGGCTCCGGCCCACCTTGTCGCGCCTCATCACCGCCACTCTCCTTGCGTTCCCCTTGCAGCCCACGTGTACCATGTTTTGCAACTTCGAAAGTTAGTTTTGGCTCTCTAGTATCTGGCTTACCCATGATTAACGGCGTCTTCACACAGAACTGTAGATACAGCACGATTGTTCGAGCACTTGGGTAGAAAGTCACTTATTCTACAGTCAATAACTTCCCCAAAATGAGCAGTCAACCCAAAGTGGTGCACCCAGGCAGGTAACGAAGAGTGAGAATTACACCCCACAGCCAGTGAAGGGTCAAGGCGGTAGGACAGCTGCTTCCAACTCCATCCCAGATATGCACTCATCAAGGGCCTCAGCGTGTAGCACTATAAGACAATCGCAGCGCCCTTTCCCCTGCCTCTATGTGGCGTGCACTTCTGCTGTGTGGCCCCTCAGCCTTCCAAGCGTGAATCAATGCCACCCTTCCGTAGGAGTGGACTGCCCTTCCCACGCTGCTCTCATCTCCCCAAGTGTTGCACAGCTTCGCCAATAATCATTCCCATGGGGGCAGCCTTGAGCGGTATCTGCGCGGCCCAGCGTCCACAGGCGTCATCGGGCCTGGAAGTCCCAGCACACTGGTCTGCGGGCAAGAGGGAAGCGCCCCACTGACAGCCTCGCCGCCACCAACCCCCGCCACACCAACAAGGCCGGACCGCACCTTGGTTGACCTCCGCGGCTCTGTGCCTCACCAGAGCTGCGGAGGTCAACCAAGGTGCAATTTAGTGTCTCACATAACGGGTCACCTCGTGAGGGGGGTGCCACCCCGAAGAGTAGCCAAAGAGTCAGTGCGGCAGCCGCCCGGGACGCAGCATGCTCAAACCGTCCCAGGCTCGACACAAAAAAAAGAAAAACTGCAGCGATATGACCAATAGCCCTCAGGCCATCGCCGGTCCGGAGATCAAGCCGCCCTCACCTCCGTGCAGCTCGCCGCCGCCCGGTTCACCTTCACCGCGGCCTCTCGAACGGTCGCGCACCAAGGCCTAGACCCCTCGTGGCCCGCCGCGGCCGCGCGTAGCTGTCAGTGCCTCCTCACTGCTCGGGAGTTCCACTCCTCCCCCTGCTGAATCTTTGGCAAAGTGTGACGGACGCTGAAAAGGCTCTCCGCGGCTCAATTTAACACCGGAGCAGGATACAGATGTCTGGTTCAACGGGGCATTAATAAATCACAATCACAAAAGAGGGGCGAGGGTCAAATAAGTTTAGACTCTGCCACCCCGAACCCCCGGAGACCTATCATTGTACACGCAAAAGGGGTGGGTGGAGTAAATAACAAAACCATATATACTCATACAGCAAGGAATAGAGCAAGCCCCAATATGGCAAATCACTCTATTTGAGAAAACTGCCCTCACTCACATACCAAGGTATGTGACATGCTTCATCATTGGGCCTGCTTACAATACGCCCTGGTGTACCCCACACAGGGCGGAGCATAAAGGAGGGGGAAAAAATAATACATTTCTCTTAACACACCATATAGTCAAAACAGACTGAACAAACACAACACTTAACACATCCAATGAGGTGTAATAGTGCAAACACCCAGTGTTTCCAACCGAAAAGTGCGACAAAGGAATTGTGCAGTATGAGGAGTGATTTAAAACTGATTAAAGGTGTCAACCAGAATACAAACTTTATTAGACTTTTCTTGGCACCTCTACCAGGATTAAAAATAAGTGAACAAAGGATGGGAAAGCACCTTCAGGAGATAATTAGGAACCTCAAGGCTTCCCTCCTACCACTGCCAGAGTCAACATGTTTCGACCGCTCTTGATGCGCCTGTATGGTCACTTCGGTCTTCTTCAGGACCGTCGCATTCGGTTTCACTCAGGGTTCCCCCGTATTTCGGAGAAAAATTATTACCCCAACAAGGAGGTAGGTCCAATTAATCCATACCACTCCTGTGTAATATATGGAGAGTGTCCCCTCAAATGCGGGAAAACAATCACGAGTTTATGTCATTAATATGCTCGTACTGGTGTCCGGTGTAGAGGACGCCAAAGAACACAATCGTTCCGAAGGCTTGTCCTGGCTGTATCTTACACGACCCGTGGCACCGCGTAGATCTTAATACACAGGGTCTGATCAAAAAGCACACCCAGGTTTTTTTTACTTCTGTCTTAGGGATAGGGTCTGGGCTCAGATCTACAGGCTAATACTCTGCAGAGCAAAGTATATTGGCATTGACAAAGAGCATAATCTCAGTCTTTCCAGCATTTAGCTGGAGAGAGTTTTCCGTCACCCATGAAGAAATTGCTTTCATGCCATCCGAAAAACAGGATTTTGTGTTCAAAGTGCTTTTATTAAAACATAGGAGAAGCTGGGTATCGTCAGCATAAGAGATGGAGGTGAAGCCAAATTCTCTAATAATCTTAGCAAGGGGGCCACATATATACTAAACAAAGTAGGAATCAGACAAGAGCCCTGTGGCACTCCCTTGGTAAGTTCCATGATATCGGACCAGAAAGGTCCTAGGTTAATGATCTGCTTTAGTGAGTTAGAAAGCTTGTGAACCATTGTGGGGCTCGTCCATGAATTCCTATCTCCTCAAATCTTCGCAGCAAAGTTCGATGGGACACTGTATCAAAAGCTATGGATAAATCCAACAGCACTAGCAACACAGCTTGGTTATTATCAAGAAAACATCTAATGTGATCTGTTACCGCTATCAATGCCGATTCCGAGCTATACATAGGTCTAAAACCCAACTGTGAATGGTGTAGACAGTCAGTAGACTCTGTATTCTGTAAGGTTTTGGTTGATATATTGTTCCAATATTTTGCTCATCAGAGCAAGAAGGGAGATAGGAAGGTAGTTAGACAAATCGGATGAGGAGAGATTAGCCTTTTTACAAATTGGAATTACCTGAGCTGACTTCCACTCAAGTGGAAGTTGACCCTCACTCAGAGAAAGATTTAATATAGGGCAAATGGATGAAGCAAGCCAATTGGATAGCAGTGCAGAAATCTTAGCTGGTATACTACCAAGAGGTGAACCAGACATAGCAGAACGACATTTCCTCCACCGCTTCTACTTGTAGGCAGGTAAAGCTTTCTAAAAAGTGAATGTTATTATTATTTATTGGGGGGAGGATGGTTAATTTTTTCAGTGTGTCCTTAGCTCCCTGGAATTGGTCAGAGATCAAATACATTTTTTCTTCCAAGTAGTTAGCGATATTTTTGCTGAATGATTGACAAAGGAGCGTGGTATCAGTTGCGGCGATTGTATTGGTAAAAGATTTAAGAACTTTGTAGAGCTTTTTGGAAGAATTCCCAGCTTGACTGAGTTGGGAGGCGATGTGCACTTTTCAAGCTTTTTTACATTTCTATGGTAAAGTGCTAACTTGATTTTATAGGTTTCTCTCTCCTTCAAGTTGTGAGATAATCGCCAAAGTTTCTCCAGTTGTTTTTAACTTGTTTACATGTTACTTCTCTTTACGTACTGTAACTTTTGCTTTTAAAAACCCTTTTTACCGAGGTTGTCTCCTGCTTATTGGGTTTAAAAAACTGCACTTGTTTCTGAAATGTCTGCCTTCCTAACTAGCGATAAAATGTTTTCCAATGGAGAAACGCCATTTACCCACAATCTTTCCTGTATGGAAGGATTGCTAGCATGCATTTGAACCAGATCCCTTATCAAGTGATCCTGCAACGTGCCAAATTTGCAATCACTTGCCAACTTTTGTAAGTCTACAACATATTCTTCTATTATCTCAGTTATTGTCTGCTTGTGCTGGAAAAATGTATACCTACTAATGCCAATGCACACTTTAGGTGTGAAATGTTTGTCCAAATCATTCAACTCTGCCATAAAAACTTTTATGTCCCCCCACTACGGGTGTCTTAGTTATACGAGAATACATTTTTTCACCACAGAGAACCCAAAGAATGTAAAAGAATCATTTTCTTCTGAGCATCAGACATTTCTTCAGCAACATCGATGGCCTCAATATAGTTTGTAAAATACTCCTTCCACTCAAACCATTTAAGAGGGGGTTTAAATCCTTAGACCAAAATGGTTGAGGGGGGATTAGCATTCCAGTATGCTCCGTGTAAGAAATCTGCTGTGCGTAAGAATCAAAATGGCGCTTGCGCTAGGTCACATATAGTGACCTTGCAGTAGGGTGACCAACTGTTCGTAAATTTCACAGACTGTCCGTAATTTGGACATTACGTCCGTTGTCCATGAGGATCCCTTTTACGGATGCCTTTTGTCTGTAATTTTGGCCATCACAGGGAACAGCCCTGCTCCCTGTGAGAAACCTTAGCCCCTTGATGCTGGCGCCTCGCACTCCTCCCCGAGCACAAGAGCAGCCCCACCCCGCATTGTCATTCAGTATGCTGGATAATTGTCACTTACAGAATGTCAATGGGGCAGTCTGGGGTGTGACAGCATGTGGTGGCCTCCTCCTGCCTCAGTGCATAACAGGGCATTATGTTAGATAAAAGGCAAAACGCCCATGCTGCAATGTTAGAAAACAGTTTTCATAAAGAAGCCTGTGAAACAAGTTAAAAAGAACAGGTTATGTTCTTTCACTATCTCATCATTTTAGAACTGAAGTATTTTCAATATTATATTCAACAAAGCTATGGTTACTGCTTTTTTATTTTAAGCAAATAACAACCATTGACAAAACCAATAGTCCTGGCTTGTTGTTGGTGCAACGATACTTGCTGTATTATATATCTGGATGCAATAACAGAAACAACATAATACCAGTCGCGTGAAACACTATGCTAAGCACAGATTTTTAGCCTAGGTGTTTTAAACCACGCCCTTAATTACATCGAACACCCCCTCTGAAGAGACGCCACAGTTTTTATACGCCACTTAAAGCCCTGGAAACAGAACCATGTCACAGTCACCTCACATCCTGGCACTGTGCATCATGCATGACTCATGACTTCTAGTTTTCAGATTGCCTATGTGCAGGGGCATAGTGAACCCTTCCCTACCCCACCCCACCCCTTGCGTTAGGAACTACAGTAAGGTGAAGTTCGTGATGGGCCTCTTCTGTCTGCAACTCTGAAGACAAAGGCTCAGCTCATAATGTAAAAATGTGAGTGAGTAAATAAGTGAAGGAATGTGTGAATGGCTGGATGGATTAGTGAAAGGAGGAATGAAAATGGATAGATAATGAAAGAAAGGATGGATGGATGAGTGAATGAGTGGAGGAATGGATGAGAGAAAAGGTAAATAGATGGATGTATGGGTGGTAGGGTAGATGGATCAGTAAAAGGGTGGATAGGTGTGTGAAAGGATTGATGGATGTATGGATGAGTGAAAGGCTAGATGATGGGCAAGTGAATGGGTGAATGGATGAGTGAAAGGATGGATGGATTGATGCATTGATAAGTGAAAGGGTGGGTGGATGGATAAGTTAAAGGGTGGATGTAAGAATTGATGAGTGAGTGAAAGGGTGTAGATGGATAAAAGGATGGATAGATGAGTGAAGAATTGAAATGGTGGATGGATGAGAGAACGGATGGATGAGTAATAGGGTCAATGGATAGATTCATGAATGAATGAGTAGATGGGTGGGTGGATGGAAGGATGGATGGATAAGTGAAAGGGGGATGGAGAGAGAAAGGGAGAATGAATGACTAAAAGGGTGAACGGATGGAAGAATAAGTGACTGTGTGGATGGATGAATGAGTGAAAGGATGACTAGATGGGTGAAAGGGTAAATGGCTGGATAGATGAGTGAATAGATGGATAGGTAGAAGAGTGGATGGATAACTGTACGGATGGATAGGGTGAAATGGTGGGTGGATGAATAATGAATGGATGAGTGAAAGGGTGGATGGAGGGATGGATGAGTGAAATGATGGATGGAAGGATATATGGTTGATAGGTTTGCAAATGGTTGAATATGTTTGGATATAGATGGGCACATAGATGGAAGGACAGAATGAATGGTGAAAGACTGAATGATATATAAAAGAATGATGACACCTTGTAGCTCCCATTATCTTAAGTAAAATGTCCTATACATTGACTTTTAGGTTTATACGAGTCATTGTTTCTACATAATGTGTGTGATGTAACACACTCTGACACCCTGCCCTACATACTTTGGATGAGTAACACTATACAAGAAATTAAATACACATGAGAGACGGTCTATGTGACGATGAGGGGCACCATTGGAGTGTTGTAGCAAGGCTGGACTGGCCAACCGGGCATCAGGTGTTTCCCTGGGAGGCTGGTAAGAGGGGTGAGCAGTTTTGTTACTTGGGGCTGGTACTGCCAAGTTCCCTGTATGTCCAGTAGTTTTCAATCAACAATAAAAGCGGCCTCACTTATATTCAGGTGTGGTTCACCATCGTCTGGTGATTAATGTACCTGCTGGATCGAGATGCCAGTTTTGAATCGTCTAAGGTAGCAAGCAGCGGCCATACTGAAAAACCGTGATGTGCACGATTGTCTCAACATAATATAAACTTATTTTAACGTGTACTTAAGTGGTTGTCTATTTACTTACTTATATACTATTCCACGACCTCCACTGACGCGTCTGTAAGACTTACCTTTTGTCGCGAAGTTTTGTCCTGAATTTGGACCTTTTGTCTTGAATTTTTGTCCTTAATTTTGACCCTTTGTCCTGAATTTTTGCACTCGCCGTCCTGAATTTGCACCCATGCCAGTTGGTCACCCTACCTTGCAGTTTGCCTCATGCTGCAAAAACCTCTATGCATTGCCAGACAACCACACCTTGCAGTTCACAATGCAAAAGCTTCTATGCATTGCCAAGGAAACAGTTCCTCAATGCGCACGTACGTCAATAGGATTCCATGCTCACACCAGTTCACGCACCAAGAGCCACCAACGTTTGCAGGTTTCCGTGTTCAGGCAGGATCACGCAGCAACAACCACTTACACTGTATCAGATCCACAAAATCTTGGTAAGGCCATTAAAACATTGCACACCTGGCGTGGTTAAAACTTTCAAATGGTGTGGTCCATTAGATGCACAGTGACACTGTTTGGTAGTTTCCCTTTGCAGGCAACACGCTGTGACGCTTGGTAGCAGGGCTCTTTTTTTTAGTGTAGAATCCAAGAGGGGTGATGGGTTCCCACTGTACCTGATGCTTCTCATTGTCAAATTGTAATAAAACTCAACGCATGCTAAGTAAAGCTGACTTACTTTATTCAACCAGGTACAGTGCGAAGGCAATACAATGCATCCAGTTCAATTCCCTGTATTCAACTATCCGGAGTCACCCCCACACGCAGAATAACATAACTCCACACATATATCAACCTCACTCAAGCCCGTGCGCGAGCACTCATTATTTACATATTTATATACAAGCCCACACGCTTGTATATAATGAGAACTCATAGAAAGTGTGTCCTAATTTCACTATTAATTGTTAACATGCTTAATAAAGTTTTTACTTTTTTTAATGCATTTCAATTTTGCATTGTGTGATTTATTCAATTGAGGGTAAAATATATATACAATTATTATGGTTTATTAATATATCAATTATGCTAATTGTCACATTATGTATCTTTATGTTTAATTGCATTTCATTTATAAAATGCTTGTATATATGTTTATGCAAACTATTAATGTTTGCAACTTTTATGTCTTGAGGTAAGGGTGTTATTTTTAAAGTGTATTTTAATTATTATTACTGGT
The DNA here is from genome assembly GCF_964263255.1 of Lissotriton vulgaris. NCBI lineage: Eukaryota > Metazoa > Chordata > Amphibia > Caudata > Salamandridae > Lissotriton > Lissotriton vulgaris. Next base: position 894,117,292 of record NC_141691.1, on the reverse strand, counting down.
TTAATATTTTAAAATGTTAATTAAAAAAATATTAACATTTTAACTTTTTTGGCATGCAGGATATATCAGGGCAATGAGTGGATAGTGTTTTAAAAAAAAGTTATGTTATAATGTAATATTTATTCTAATCACAGATTGTATTTCTTGCCTTTTATGTTTCTGTGTTATGTTGAGGTAGTTAAGGGGATTTATTTATTTTAATTATGATGTATGTATTAAAATAAGAAATACATTTGTGCAATTCTGATACATTTGTTATTTTAAAATATGTATTTTATTTTCCCTTTTTAATATATTTGGGATTTTAAAAAATGTATTTACATTTATGAAATATTTTTTTAAGTTTATGTATTTTATTTGCATGTGCTGTATTTGAACACCTCAACGCATGGGTACTCACATAGAGGCATACGTACAAGGGAATGGCGCAGCGTAGTATTAAGCCCAAAATTCTAATGCAATGCTCCGCCATTCCGAAAACTTAGGCATAAGCCGTATTTACAAAGATACAGCACATCCCTGCGTTTTCCCTAGTGCTAGTGCTAAAGTAAGCTGCCTAGCGCCAAAGTAGGCACCCTTGCGCCATACTGCAAGGGTGTCTAAGTTGAGGGAATGATTGTTTGTGTGCAGGAAGGCAGCCCTTCCTGCACAGAAACAATCACAAATGGTGGTTTGTAACTTACATGTGTTCTGCATTGTGCAGCACACATAGAAGTTGCAAATCGTCATTTTTGTAATGATTGTTTATGTGCAGGAAGGGACACCTTCCTGCACATAAACAATCATTCATGGTGTTTTGCTGTTTCTGTGTGTGGTGCACAATGCACACACGTAGAAAAAGCAAAGACGAGTAGAAATAAAGCATTATACCTTGTTTCACCATGTTAAGACCAGGTTTTCACTGGTCTTAATTTTGGCGCTACCTTCTATTTACCCTTGTAAATTGGGAGTAGTGTCAAAATCAATGGGTATTGCGGAGGAACGCCCACCACAACACCCGTTGCCCATCCTTTGCACACTTAGTATAGCACGAAAGTGTTTCTTATTTACAAGGCGGAGTTAAGCCACGTTAAGTGGCCTAACTCTGCCTTGTTGTTAAGGCAAAGCCCCTATCGCCACTGGAACGTCTCTAAAAGTGAAGTTCCTGTGGCGATAGGGGCTTGTAAATAGGCCCTATAGATTTTCTCAGGGGTATAAAAAGTATGGTTTGATGCATGACCAAGGCCCACATTAATGTCAGCAGGGTGAGAGTCAGGGGTAGTGTAAGGTGGGCGTAGGGGAAGCGAAGTGTGTTGGCAGTGACTCAGGGAGTTATTTTGAAGATCACATCAAATCAATCCTTCCCCCTTGTCCCCTTAATTGCAATTATGTGATAGATGTGGACGAGCCACAGAAGGCTTCAGCTAACTCAAGCCAGATGCCTTGTTCTGGCTCAGCTTAAGCCAGATTCCTGGCTCTGGCTCAGCTAGAGGGTCTCTTGGATTGTCAAACCAAAATCAAACTGAGCCTTCATATGCCTTCTGTCTTCCTCTAACGCTCTAACCTCATGTACCAAGAATTAAAGACAAAGCATTAACTTTTGATGTCAAACACGGGAGTGTAAGAGATATCCATCTAGTAGTTGAATCGCACAATGTAAAATCAGAAAACCTGGTAATATTCCAGACTTCCCCATTTGACCAGACTGTGTGATTCTAGGCAATTGTTTTATTTTTCTTTGCCCTGTTTTTGTTCATTATCACATATGAGACACCTTGAAATTCATGAGGAAATTCAGGATGTGTGCTGTACAAAACCTTCACTTGTGTTTGATTTAATAAACTATAATGTCGTTCCAATTATATCGACAAACTAACCCAACAAGGGAGTGTTTTTTAACAAAATACTTGTCTCTTGAATTATTCAGGGTATTGCTTTCAAGGTGGAGGAGACATGAATGTTTCTAAGTTCATGTTTGAAAACTATCACTTCTAATAAAGGCCTCTCGATGCACTGATATAAATTGATGCACTAAGGACAAACTCTCCTGCATGTTAATGAAATACACTTTTTTTATTTTAATTTTGAAAAGAGTTTATCACATATTTCCATGTTTGTTGCACAATGTCTTTTAAAATGTATGTTTTCTAAAGATGTGGGACACCTTATTTGCTTCTTTAACTGTACTTTAGTGAAAATGTAAATACATGCTTGCCCGTTTAACAACTTTCTGAATGTTAGTGCTCTGTCAAGTAAACAACAGCCCAGACATAGAGTGGTACATAGGACCCCGTCAATGTACAGTAGATATGACCACCATCTCAATGTATTTACTTCCTGCAATGTTTGTTGGATTGGTGCTAGAATACTAAATTTGATATCTTTATACATTTTACCCAAAAGTCCACTAAAAATCAACTTTATGTACTTTACATTAGAAGTATATAAAGTTGATTTTTAGTGGCCAATATTAGAATACTACATTTGATATCTTTATACAGTTTACCCAAAAGTCCACTAAAATTAAATTTTATGTACTTTACATTAGAAGTATATAAAGTTGATTTTTAATGGCCAATATTTGTACCACATTTTTTTGTGGTTGATATTTTGTTATTCAATCCTTTCCTTTGTCTCTCACAATGACTACCACTCTGACTGTCTTTCTGCCCTTTTCCTGTCAGGATTTTTCTCTGTCTCTGTGTTCTTTTTTACATCCTGTCTGTTTTTAACTGTCTCTTTCATAAGCCTCAGTTTCTATCCCCCTCCCTCTGCTTTGCGGACAGCTAAAGTATCTCTGTGTCAGTTTCAGCAGAATTCTGACCCTCAGCTTCAGACTCTTTCAGCTTTTAAGCCTATTTCTCACTCTTTCTCCATTACCTCTGTCACCATGTCCCTCACTCATTCATGCTGCATCGCATTCTTCCAGTTTTTTCTTATCTCCTTCTGACAGTCTCTTTCTGTCTATCAACATCTGTGAACATTTGTCTCACTGTAGTATTCTCTCTGTCTCTTTCTATGTCTCTCAACAACTGGTAGTTTCTCTCAATTTCTCTGTCTATTTCTGTCTTGGTTACTCTCTCTATAACAATGTTTCGCTTTCACCCTGCTGTTAGTTTCACAGTCTTTCTCTTCCATTTTGTCTCTGTTGGTTTTGTACTGCTAATCCTTTTTCTCTCTCTTTTTCTCTATCTCGCTGTCACTCTGTCCCCTAGTTCCAGTCTTTTACATTTTCTCTATCTCATGGTCAATCTTTTTTTGTCTTTCACTAACTCTGTCATGCTCTATCGGTCTCTCTTTCTCCCGAGTTTCTCTCCATCTCTTTACTCCTCTGACGCCTCATTCCGATCTTCCAGTCTCAAGCAGCACCCAACATGCTCTGGAAGCTGGGTAGGAGGAGTATTGGGTTAATGGCGGTGAATGTGTGAGACTCGCGTCATTTGTCAGGTCCCTGTTCATGACAAGGTGAGGTAAAGTGGATGTGCTGGTGTAGCAGATAACTAATGCAGTGCTTAATTTGGACCTGCTTTTGCTGGTGGTGCGATACAAGCACTTCTATTTGGGGGCCAGGTTTATCTGGCGGTGAGGTTTGGCTGTGGTGGCTAATAGATACTAGTCATAACAGCCTGTGACTCCTCTGCCATTAGTTGGTAACTGCCATTACATTCTGTTGGGTGTGTTCAGCTGCATTGGCCAATACATACCCACATACTATCAGTTAACTAACTTGTGCACGCATCACTGGCTCATCAGTGTCCCTCAGCATCTGGGCACAGGTTTAGTCCCATCTGTCAATGCAAGCATCACCAAAGGCCCTTAGAAAGGCAACTATACCTGGATGGTGGCATGCGCACTTGCTGGCTGTGAACAGACCAATAGCAAGTTACAAGTCATGCTGTTATTTACCCTCTCCCTTAGTTTGGGAACAGAGTGACGCAGTCGCTTGCCTCCAGTACCGCCATGTACAAGTTTAAGCGGAGACGCCCTGTTGCTGGGGCAGCCAAGCACTTTACAAATATTCTAACATAACATAACATTATGCAAAAGTGCACAATGTAACCAACATATGGTTAACGTTAAAAAGTACATAAGGTGTTAAGTGTGAAGCAGAGGTCCAATAGCAAATACAATCTATCCATTTGCTTCTTAGGTTGTTTGTAACAACTGCAGGCAAATAAGTATTCTGTAATTGATAATTTAATTGGCATTTAATGCCAGCATTTAGGCCATTTCTAGATGCTCGCAACAATGGTGAAGGAGGGCATATTTAATATTGTCCAAGGATCATATCAACTGTTGAAATGAAGAACCTCAGACTACAAATAATGCTGCTTTGTTCTATAAGCAACAACATTACCCTCAGACAGCATCTAGAGTAGTGATTACATAAGCTAAAAGTATCTTAGTTGTTGATGCACATTTCGACCATTCAAATTAATTGCTTATGGCCTTCCCCAGGGGTATACCATTACCATATATTAGCATTTCCCAACAGTAGAAAAGCCAATATATAAGAGAGTGGATAACTAAATTCAATCAAAGCATTTTCAATGTTATTCTTCAAACATTCAAAATCCATAATTATGTAAAAAAGCTAATTGATTGATTAATTAATATCAAGATCTGATGCAATATTTTTAAACTAGTACCAACCCAAGACTTTTTCCCACTTATGAAATATATAACTTTTTTTTAATACATGTTTTCAATCAAATGTATCTTTCTAATTTTCTGTATCCAAGAATTGAACAGTGGCGGACCCCTGGCTTTCCATAATCCTGTAATGAGAGAGCGATCTACAAGCATTGCGATAAACTACCAATTGCATCTGCCTATAGGCGTCTTGAGCATACTTACATTACTGACATATTGCCTGCGCGTACCCCACAAGATTGCTAGTAAAAGCAAAAATAGCGTTCCAATATTGCTATGATTGCAGGCATGTCATTATCATGTGGGATCATGTCCCCTCTCCAGAGCATCTAGGGCACTGATTGGAAATATTCTGATTCAGCCTCTACAAGAATTCCAAAGTGAAATACAGTAGCCATTTAGTAAATAGTTGCCTTTTTTTAAGTTGACCTCCCGTACAGCTTTTTACTATGGCCAGAAGCTTCTTTCCATATTTCTGCATTTATATGAGGGTTGGTCAAAGCTTCCATTTTGAATTTACTTACCATTCCAGCTTGTGTATTATTGATATTGCAGAAATATCTCGCCAACTGATGAATACTGGTCAATGAGCTTGTTATTTGAATTTTTCTGCGAACCCTGTTTCGGGTAAAGATCAAGAAAAAAGAAATGTTCATGGAGAGTACAAAGCAAGCTACAAAAAAAAGTTATAGCATTCTCATTTTTATCAAGGATACTTTTTAAATTAGTGCAATTGCCAGCTGGGACCAACTCTCCAGGAAATCCTGCCCTTTTGTATAAGTGGGACATAATTCAGATCATAAAGATCTGAATAATTTACTGAAGTCGAAATTCACAGATATCACTAAGGGCCATATGTATCAAGCCTTTTGCGATTCGTTAAGGCCGAAATTCGCAGAATTTCGGCCTTAGCGAATCGCAAACGGCCTTTTTTCCAATTTTGAAATGTATGAAAAATTAGCAAAATAAGGAATCGCAAAGAATTGTGATTCCTTATTTTGCTTAGGCATTTAAGGAATCGCAATTTTGCGATTCCTTAAATGCTATGTATGAAGCTTTTCAAAATTGCGAATTCAGGTTTAGAAATCGCAAATTAACACCAACTTGTAGTTGGTGGTAATTTGCGATTTCTTCTAAATATGCACAATTGTGCATTTGTGAGGGTGGCATATGACGCACATACATGCCCATTGGGCATGTATGTGCGCCATATGCCCACACATGTAATTTTCAGGGGTGCAGCAGGGTGTCCTTCAGACATCCCTGCACCCTTGAAATAATTCTCAAATTGCGATTTGCAAATTGCGAATTCGCAAATTGAGAATTATTTCACAGTCATTTCTATGGGCCTCCTGGCCCATAGAAATGAATGGAAAATTATTCCTTATTTGCGAATTCGCAAATTGCGAATTCGCAAATAAGGAATAATTGTAAATCGCAAAAAAATAGCTATTTTCTACATACATACCATTTTGCGATTTCTAAATAGCGATTCCTTAAAAACCGCTATTTAGAAATCGCAAATGGTGATGATGACACATATGGCCCTAAGGATTTTTATTATATTTAACTTGAAGTGAAGCAGAGAGCACTTCAATTTGTGTGTTGAACTAGAATACATCTGTTTTAGCTGCATTTACTTTATCCCCATCAACATTAGTGAAACGGGATATCAAATTGAGAGACATGATGTGATCTCCCTATGGTGCAAGGAAAAGTTAAACAGTTTATCAAACTTGATAAACTTTAGTAAAATTAGTTTTAAGGTAAATCGTAATGTGAATGAATGGTGCTTATTTATTTAAAATACAAAACAAAATAAACAACACTATTCATCAAATTTTAATTTAGACATTATCATTTTGAACATGTTAAATTAAAAGAAAATTATTTTCCCCACATTAGGTAAATATATAATATTTTATATTAAAAGTATTAAATGTGACGCACAAAAGTAATTAAAAAAATGCAATTATAATTTAATAAAATTTGATTTTACATAAATGTTTACATCTCACATTTTGCTTGCTAACTCACTTCCTCACACTCTCTAAATCCCTCCTTATTTCTCCGTAAACCCCTTCCATTGAGTAGTAAGTGTACCCCTTTTCCAGCCACTGCACATGGCCATTCCCACATTTACTACTAAGGGGCCGATTCCGATTTCGGTCGGAAGAGCTCTGAACGATGGTCGGAGCCCTTCTGACCGAACTGGAACGTGCCGCACGGATTCCTTTCTGACCCAGCCATTCTGATGGGCTTGGTCGGAAAGGAATCCGACACGGATTTCCGGATGGCTTACGACGGGCTCGGAGAGCCCGTCTGCCATCTGGAAATCCTTCAGTACTCCCCCGGTTGCCTCTTTACGACCGAGGGAGTAGGATGGCAGTTTTCCACTGCCTTTTCGTGCCGGTGTGTCCAGCATGAAAAGGCAGTCGGAAACTGCCTCTGAGGGGCCCCCAGAAGGGCCCCCATGGGTGTGAGGCCGCCGATGGTGCCCCTCAGTTGATCCCTGCACCTAGTGGTGGGCACCTTGGGGTGTCCGCCACAGGGTGCAGGGATGAACTGCACCCCTGCGTTTCACAATGGAGGCATGCATTCCGCTCGGAATGCATGCTCCCATTGTGAAGTATACGAGTGTGACCGAACAGGGTTCGTCGCATCATACTTGCAGGGCCGTAATCGTCCACAGCAGGTCATTCGGGTACGGCTCCTGACCGATGTCAGACGGACTCAGGTCCGGCGGTCATCGGAATCGGCCCCTTAGTAATAAACGTACATGTGTGAAAATCTCCCATGAGAAAAGATAGGAGAGGGGGAGGTGGAGAGTTACATTTATATAAGTTTGTGAATTGCATTTTGTAGTAATTAGGTAGTAGTACTGTAGTACTACTTTACGTGCTACACTTTAAATTTTGTGGATCAGGTACTGAGTGCTCAGCTATATGGGATTCTTCTATCTATACTATTGCCGTGCCGGTGTGCTGGGCCAAGAAAGAACAGCTTTTTTCTTACTGCGATTGTAAGTCTGTTAGCATTAAAAGAGATTGTTTTTAATTTATAAATGTTCAGTATTTTGCGTGCCTATTACTGTCTGGTTCGTTTGACTCATTTGGTTACTATTTCCAAGAAAATCATTCATACCCACCCAACGTGGGACCTCAGTCGTACTCCCCTCCACCATCCGCCTCTCCACGTCCGGCTATCACCTTTACCTTGTTTTCATCCTGGCCTGCTCTCCTCCCCTCTTCCCCTCTTCCCCTCTTTCATCCTCCAGAGTGAGTGCCAACTTTACTCATGGAGGAGACATTGTCCTAACACTGTTGCCCTGTTTTGCACCAACCTAAGTGCCTCTGTATTTTTTTCATCAACTTTGTTTTCTTTCATTTTCCTGGAGACTCTCTTCTTTTTCACTTTTAAAGTTAATCGTCAATGACATATTCTCATAGAACAACTGTTTGTGAGGTTCTTTATGTTGATTTCGAATAGAACGTATTTCCAATGACTACAACTGAAAGTCATTTAAACATTAGACTTGAACTTCATCATTTGTGGTTGAATGACTGATGTTCCTTATTACTTTCCCTAGAAAGACCCACTGTAATTTCATTGTAATTTGATTCATTTATTACATAACTATCTCTTCCTCCATGTTCTAGACTCAAATATGGCTAAACGTGGATTTTAGGATTCATGTACCCTATCTTACATTTTGTAACTTGCCCTACTGTACTTCTGCTCATATCACTTAAGCACAATTTGTTGCTTGTGTGACGTGGATAGTTTCTTTGTCATTTATTTAGGTTTTGCCTGGCCATGCGCTTTGCGCATGCGCCAAAAAACCTCTTGAGTTGTGTGTGTGGGTCGAGATACGCCCCCTCCTCCGATTGGCTAGCTCCATAAATGGAGCATAGCCATTGGACGAGGGGCCTGTCCGTCAATGCCGGACCAGATTCGGGGGCGTTCCCGAGATTCTTTGGCTTTTGCCGACGTCACGCGACGTCAGCCAAAAGCCGGGAACGCCCCCGAATCTGGTCCGGCATTGCCGGCACCTGCCTCTGCCTTCCTGCTCGGGACATTGCACAAAAGTCGCTCGATAGCCCCTCCCTCCCGCTCCGTGGCAGCCCATCTCCCTCCCTCTCCTCAGGCCGGCCAGCCGAAGGAAGCAGCCGTCCGCATCCAGCTAGGGCCGCGCTGGGATTGGCCCAGCCGGCCGAGCCTCCACCACGTCATCGGGAGGAGGAGTGGAGAGCAGGAAGCAAGAGATCTGTCGGAAGATGTCCAGGTGAGTGCTTTGTTTTTTAGTTTGTTGCTTTGTCCGTGTGTGTGTGTCTGTTCCCGCCCCTCACCCTCCCGCTGTCAGTGTGTGGCCGTTCCCGACCCCCCTCCCGCTCTTCGTGCCTTTCCGCCCCCCCCCCTCCTCCGTTTACCTCGTGTGTGGCCGTTCCCGGCCCCCCTCCCGCTCTTCGTGCCTTTCCTCACTAACTACCTTCATGGAGTGGAGCTCAGAATTTGGAGGTATTTACCACTTCCAGTAAATACCCGATCCTCATCTTCCAGTATTTGCAGGTGCATTAAGTGCCCCACCCTATGCCACCCTGCTCAAAATCAGGGCCTCATTATATGTAATTTAACCTCACATGGCTATCGTGAAAGTGCTGCACAGGTCAGGCACTTGTGGGCCTACGTGGAATGCCCCAAGATGTCAGAGCGCTTCACAATAGGAACAGTAATGATACATGAGAAAATTACAAGTGACCAAATTGCAAAAGTTAAGTTGCATGAGGCAGTAATATGAGCAAACAAAATACAAGAGGTAGCAAAAAGTACATTACTGGGGGGAAAAGTGACATGTGTGCAAGTTGTAAAAACGTACAAACTACAAGTAGAGGTATAATACTGCAATAAATGGCAGACACTCGAGCACAAGAACACATTGGGAAGGCACTTCCATAGTCATGGAGAAAATAATTTTCTGTACTGGAAGGTCTTCCTTAAAATAATAGAGAGGGCGTGAGTTACATTTGGAAGTGTCTTTGAAGGAGGCGAACTTTGAGGTCAGTTTTGAGGCCTGGGAGGAGGTGGTGGCTCCCAAACACATGCAGAAAAAAATTGGTTTTCTCTGAGAAAAAGGCCCCCAAGCAGGGCGAGTTTGTCACTCCCTGGTGAAACTAGTGACGGGTAAACGGAGTGTGGCTGATCCAGGGGCCACCATGTCCCAGGGCGCCTCCATGCATATTTTGTTACTAATATCATTATAATACCTTCATTGCATCCCAATTACTTTACGGAAGACAACAGGAAGTACTCCCGAGGTCGGGCTTACATCCTGCCCACTGGTAAAAAAAATAAACGGTGGGGAGCCACGGCCAACTGCCGATTAGGTCTAGGGAGCCACGGGTCAAAAAAGTTTGGGAACCACTGCTGTGGGGTGTCTTCCGAATCGACGGGGTTCAAGATGCCGCCGCCGCCGCCGCCTCCTCTCTTCCCGATGGGGGCGTTCTCACCCGACCGGTGCCTAAAGGGGGAGATGTCACGGCTGCTCTCTAGAGGACGCCCCACGCCATCAGCTGACCTCTGCATGGATGTACATTGACCCAAGAAGAGGGCGCCGAGGATGACCTAGTCTCCTGTGGGTGCACGGTGTAGCCTGTCGGAAGACTTTATGCCCACCCTGCAGCATGGCACCTGTTCTGGGGCACCCGACAGTGCCCGAGCCCGAAGAGGGCAGATGGTAATCATGCCAAAGCATGTGTTCAACCGAGGAAAGGCAGAGCAAGCGTGGGCAAAGGTCAAAACTGACAGATTTCTCAACGTGGACATGTGATTTACAGGTGATACAGAAGCCACAACACTCATTTACAACCATACACAGAGTGCCTCATGCCACCTCACCCCCTCTGTGCCAGCCTGTCTCCGAAGACACCCCCTGCTTGTTAATGAATGCGGCTGTGTGTTTTACAGGTGGCACTGAAGCCAAGCCCCCCACACGCACACGGCCACATAAACAACCCTGTGCTTGAAGGGCTGTCTGTCTGTGCCAGCCTCTCGCAGGACGGCTGCTCGTGAAAATGTCCCACTATGTTGCTAAACGTGTCCCTGCGATCTGAACACACATGGAAGCGTGCACTCCTGCCTGCATGTGTGTCTTCTCGGGTCAATGACCCTGCGATTCAAACGCACTTGGTGAAATCTAATTATAGCATCCCATGTGCGCTTACAGGCATTTGCATGAAAAATCCCTCGGTATGAATAAATACAAGCTAGGAAAAGGACCGTGCATGACTTTCACCCACCTTTGTCCCATTTCAATTTACAAATGTGGGAGAAACTTCATTGTTTGAAGGGTGCTGAGAAAGGAACGACGTAATTTACATTGCAAATGTAAATGACACCCATAGCGGATTCCGAAACCCAGTGCGACCTGTGATGACCGTGACGATGACACCGACGGTCAGGTAAGCTGATTGCATGGAGTACGGGAGGTGGTTGTGTGCACTAGTTTGTAGGTAGCAACTTATTATTCCCCTTTGAATAGACGCGTAAGAAGGAGCTTAAGCGTCAAGAGATTGAGGATGATATTAGACCAAGAGTCCACTGTCCCAAGAACGCATTATTGCCCCAATCTGAGTTTAGATGAAGAGCGATTTTTCATTTGTAATAGCACACGTGCAGTTACAGGCCAGTATGGGAATGTTTTTAACGTTTATACAGAGCAGGATGTTGCTGGAAGCAATACACGTCCAGATAGAAAACGGGACGTACTTAATAGAGAATTAATAGTTATAAAGATCGATGACTCATCAAAATAAAGAGCTTATAGTAAATTGGGTCATTTGGTACCAAGACCAGTTACTACTTAACCCAGAGTGCATTATACCATGCATAAATGCACACAAATCAAAAATTAAAGAGACATAGTGTAAAATTCTGTTGTAAATAATGTGCTCAGGTATGTGTGTATTTGGTAAATTGTTATAATAAGCTAGAAGACATTAGGAGAGGCAGGGCTTCAAAAAACATGATGTGTTGCTCTGCTTTTTAGGTTTTGACTGTTCTGTTTAAGGAAAGCAAAACAAGTGATGGGTCGACTTCATGAAATAATGTCAGCCACCAGTAATCGTGTGCCCCTGTTGCCTGCGTGTGCCTCCGTGTGCCCCTGTTGCCTGCTTGTACCTCCGTGTGCCCCTGTTGCCTGCTTGTGCCTCCGTGTGCCCCTGTTGCCTGCTTGTGCCTCTGTGTGCCCCTGTTGCGTGCTTGTGCCTCTGTGTGCCCCTGTTGCCTGCTTGTGCCTCTGTGTGCCCCTGTTGCCTGCTTGTGCCTCTGTGTGCCCCTGTTGCCTGCTTGTGCCTCTGTGTGCCCCTGTTGCCTGCTTGTGCCTCTGTGTGCCCCTGTTGCCTGCTGTGCCTCTGTGTGCCCCTGTTGCCTGCTTGTGCCTCCGTGTGCCCCTGTTGCCTGCTTGTGCCTCCGTGTGCCCCCGTTGCCTGCTTGTGCCTCCGTGTGCCCCCGTTGCCTGCTTGTGCCGCCGTGTGCCCCTGTTGCCTGCTTGTGCCGCCGTGTGCCCCTGTTGCCTGCTTGTGCCTCCGTGTGCCCCTGTTGCCTGCTTGTGCTGTGTGGGTGTGTGTGGAGGGCTCTGTGTGGCTGTGTGTGTGGGAAGCTTTGTGTGGCTGTGTGTGTGGGATGCTTTGTGTGGCTGTGTGTGTAGGAAGCTTTGTGTGGCTGTGTGTGGGGGGGGGCTTTGTGTGGCTGTGTGTGTGGGGGGCTCTGTGTGGCTGTGTGTGTGGGGGGCTCTGTGTGTGTGTGTCATTTGCGAGAGATAAAGCTAGTGGCATTGTAAATGACAATGCCATTTATTTATGTTAAAAAAACATAAATAAAAATAATGTCGAGAGCAATGCCAATAGCTCTAACTTTAACAAAGGCAAAACCATTGCATTGTAAATGCTTGTTTACTAAGTGTTGTGCAGAACTATTCACATTTCCACAACTGCTGCGTGGTAACTGGGTAAATCGAAACCGCAAGGAAGACAGTCACAACTGGGACATTCACTTTCTCTCCTGCCACCCTCTTTCCAGCAGTCACAAGCTACTCACTGGCAATCTACTGCTGTCCACTACCCACTCTGTCACCTGGACTCCACCGAGCTTCCATATGCATTAGTTATGTATGGAAAATGTTAGCAACAACTCTACTCCAGTTCAACTCAAGTTCTGTTCCAGCTTTCAACTCTGATATCATATTTCTTCAGACTTTGACTCTACATAACCCACTCTCTGATATCCCCACCATTGCTTGGCATCTTAGCTGCGGGAACATAGTTATGCAGCACACATTTCAAAGTCTTGATTCTTTCTATCACGTTACCTCAAGACTCCAATATTTCCAATCTGAACATGTCGGGACATTCTGCAGAACCCCTGCCCTTATTTAAGTGCCTCTTCGCTGTTCATTATTTCAGCTTCTATGGTTTTTCTGATGCAATATGTTTATTAGACCAAAAGAGGTTGAGATAGTAATACTCATAGCAAAAACATGAAATATCTCAGTTTGAAATACAGATTTACTTCATTCAATTTTCATGTAACAGAAAAGAATGCTATACATGTACAACATTGTTATTAAGAGTGCTGTGGAGCTGGAGAAAGAATGCAGCACACTCTATGGAGGGAGGACAAACCGCATCATCCTCACTGAGGACCTGATTCACAAAGGTAAACCTACACTTTTTATGGCTGTGGGGACTCCTCAACTGTGTTGGAGACTCCACATGTAAAAAGATAGGCCAGTCCTGTTTTTATGTGCGGAGTTCTTCACCCCGACTGTTGATCCTCCGCAGTTGTAAAATTACTAGTAGTAAAATTAAACTTGTATTTTGTGAATGCCCAACAAATAGTACAATTACACAAAAGTGTAAGTTTACCTTTGCCACTCAGGCCCTGTGTTTTGAAAAATGATACTCTTCGGAAGCAATCAGGGCTCACTCTACTTCCATCAGGTTAGCCATACATACTAAATTGCCATAAATGTCCTAACAATTATCCATAAGCCATAACCCATCCCTCCCCTATTCTTAACTACCCTCAAGTGCTTTATACCTCCCTTACTAACTTCAAACTTAAACTGTACCTAGCTGTATATTTCTAATTTCCAAGCCCCAGCTCCTCCTTTTTTCCTTCAGGGTACACTCCCCAGCCTGACCGCAATAGGCCCATGCTGCAACCTATTTCCTTCTTTGCTGCACTCCCTTCAGCTTTTTGTAATCCTCTCTGCCCCCACTACTTGTTCTGAGCTCTATCTTATGCTGTTTGCTGGTAGTGACAAAAATTCCTCTCTCCACTCCTCTACTTGTTCGGAGCTCTCGCTCCACTTACTCCCAGCAACAATATTTGCACTTGCATCACCCATACCTGACCTGCTTCCAAAGTCGGCCCCCTAAAGCTTGGGTCATGGTCAATGGTGGGCTCTGCATGAAGAGAGAATACTTAGTTGAATCCCCATAGGCATCAATGAGTCAATGTGTCGGCCGCAAGGCTGCCACGTCACACTCCCACAAGGCTGTCTTCCTATGACTCCATGCTAGGAGGCAGGGATGTCGTGAACCCCCCGCTTTAGCAGCTACAGTGGTGGTTGATTTCTAGATGGGCCTCTTCTGTCTCAAAGTTTGGCAGACAAAGTATGAAAGGGTGGGTGGACGCATGAGTGAAAGTATGGAAGTATGGATGGGTGTGTGAGTGAAAGGGTGGATGGATGGCTGAATGAAAGTTTAGTTGGGTAGATGGATGGGTGAATGAGTGAAAGGATGGATCTAAGGATGGATGAGTGAACAAAATGGATGGATGAGTGAAAGAGAGGGTGGATGGATGGATAATTAAAAAGAATAGATAGATGAATGAAAAGGAAGGTGGATAGATGGATGGGTGAGTGAGAGGGTGAATGGGTGAACAGAAAAAGTAAGGAAGCACGAGTGAGTAAAAGTATGGATGGCTAAGTGAAAGGATAGATGGATGGAGTAACAGCGTGGATGGATGCATGGATGCATAAAGTGAAAAGGTAGATAGATGGATGAGTGAACGGATGAGTGGATAAGTAAAAGGAAGAATGCTGGGGAATCATGAACCCTCAAATTTAGCAGCTACAGTGGGGATGAACTTCTTGATGGGACTCTTCTCTCTGCATATTGACAGACAAAGGTGAGTGAATGATAAGGTCGATGAATGTGAGTGAAAATGTGGATGGATGTGTGAGTGAAAGAATGGATGACTGAGTGAAAGGGGTAGATAGATGGATGAAAGTGTGGATGGATGAGAGACAGAATGGATGGATGAGTGAAATGATGGATGGATGGATGAAACGGTGGATGGATGGAAGAGTGAATGGGTGGACAGATGAATGAGTGAATGGGTTGATGGATGGATGATGAAAGAAAGGATGGATGAGTGAGTGAGTGAGTGAAAGGATGAATGGAGGGGATGGGTGAAAGGGATGATAGACGGACAGATGGATGGAATGAAAGGATGGATGGATGAGTGAAAGGATGGATGGATGAGGATGGTAGAGTGAAAGGGGGTGGATGGAAGGATGGATAAAAGGTTAGATGGAGGGATGAGTGAAAGAATGGATGGGTGAGCAAAAGGGTGGATAGATGGATGAAAGTGTGGGCAGATGGACGGATGAAAGGGTGGATGGAAGGGTGAGTGAAGGAATGGCTGGATGACTAGGGCAGGGTGAATGAATGGCTAGTTGAGTGAAAGTGTTGATGGATGAGTGAATGAAAGAATGGATGGATGGATGGAAGAGCAAAGGGTGGATTTGTGGTTTATGGTTGGAAGGGTGGATGGATTAGTGCAAGGATGAAAGGGTGCGTGGAAGGATGAGTGAAAGATAGGATGGATGGATGTAGCGAAAGGGTGGATGGATGGATGGATTTTAATTTATTTATAAAGTTTTATATAGCGCGAACAAGATCCTGAGGGATAACAGAGCGCTTTACAAGAGAGGACATGAGTGTATTAACAGTAACAATTGGGAAAAAGAAGACCATACAATAAGCAGAAGTAAGCGGGTAACAAAGGGGGCAACAATATGCAGAATAGAAGAACCATACCAAATGGAGGTACCATGATAATACCAACAATGTCATCCGATCCTGTGTGCCCAACCCCCTTAGGGTAAGAATTTGCTTATTAGGAATCTTTTGGTTTCCAATTTGAACGCAGACGTTGAGGTGAGACTACGTACTTCTGGTAGAAGAGAGTTCCAAATCTTTGGGGCTGCCCCTGAGAAGGCTCGGAGACAAGTTCTCTTTTTGCTAAAGGTGCAAGGTTTCAAGAGGAAAGTAGAGGAGCTTCTTGATGCTCTCTCCCCACAGGCTAGTTCAAGTGTTTGCGCCAGGTACCTGGGAGTATTGAAGTGAAGGGCTTTGTGTGCCAGTACTGCAATCTTTAGCTGAATTTGTGCTTCAAAGGGTAGCCAGTTGAGAGATTTAAAGATTGGGGAAATGAGCTTGTTTCGTTTGGCACCAGTAACCAGTCTAGCCGCGGTATTTAGTGAGGCCCTTAATGGAGTCAAGGCGTATTTGGGAAGGCCACATAGAGTAGCACTGCCATAGTCTAGCCTCGGCAGGACAAGCACTTGGACCACCTGTTTGAAATCATTTTGTGACAGGAAAGGTTTGATATTTTTGAGCGTTGTAGTCAAGTGGTTTGCCCCTTACAAACATTGTTGATGTGATTATTCATATTCAGGTGCTTGTCCACGGTGACTCCTAGGGATTTGGCTGAATCTAAGATAATCGGGGTGCAATTGAAAGCAGTGAGGTAAGTCAGCCAGAGATCTAATTTGGGGATGTGTTTTGGAGGGGAGATGAGCAGGAACTCTGTTTTGGAGGTGTTGAGCAGGAGATGGTTCTCGGTTAACCAATTTTAAGTGGACGTTAGGACGGTGTTGAGCGAGAAGGAGTTTTTCCGGGGATGAGATTTTCAAGTAGAGTTGAATGTCGTCGGCATACATGTGGAAGAGAATGTTCGTGGAGTTTAGTGCATGAGCTAGAGGTTCCAAGAAAAGGTTGAAGAGGATGGGAGAAAGGGCGGATCTTTGCAGGACCCCCATGACTACTGGAGAAGCCTGGGAGAAGGAGTGGTTTGCCTTGAATCTTTGTGATCTGTGATGGAGGAAGGATGAGAAGCATTGAAGCACCAGATCAGAGAAACCCATTCTGTGTTGCAAGATGGATAGGAGGTTGTCATGATTGACCGTGTTGAATGCTGAGGGAAGGTCAAGGAGGATCAGTAGGCAGGATTCATTTTGGTGTTCTCCTGGGGAGGATCGTGATGGCTTGCGTCATTTGCTTGGTACCATAAGAGCTTTGGTTCGAAGTGGGTGGTAGTTTTATTTTCTAGCTATTCCCTTCCGTGGAGGGCAGTTCCATCTGCTACTTGTGGGGGTCTGGGTGCTCCTTCATTTTCCACCACACGGAAAGTCCCACCATAGAAGATATGGAAGCGCTGGTGAGGGAGGAATGTTGTCAGACAGCAGTGAACATTCATGTGAAAAGAGGTGGGCATATTAGGGCCTAGGTGGAGTTCTAAAGGCCCAGAGCAGAAATGAGAATGCATCCTCGCTTTAGCACTGAGTTCCCTTTAATGTGCAGCCTTCACTTTTTTGAAGAAAAATCTTCATTAGCTTCAAACTTTGCCATGCTGCTAAAATTGTACACTTTCTACACATAGTTGTGAAGCATTGAGCTTTTTAAACACTCCCAGAAAAGAGAAACCCACATCCTCATTACCTCCAGAGGGAACTATCCTGCAGGCTCTTAGTCTATCAGTCTCTCCCACATCCTCACAATTTCCCTCCTATTATTTTCTCTCTGTTTCAGTCTCTCTCTCCCTCTCTCTCTCTCAAATGCAGGAACACACACTCTCTCTCAGACAGCATGTCACTGTTCTCACTTTTTCTCTTTTTCAATTGTGTCCCTCCTTTACAATACCTCAATATTTCCAAGATTATGTATCTGTCTATTTACCTTCAAGCTCTCTTTTATGCTGCATCTCCACCCCCTCCTCCCTCTCCCTCACACTGTCTCTTACTCCACCCATCTCATCTTAACGAGGCTCTAATTTTCGCGCCAGTTTCTAGCCATCTCACTTTTAGGCTCTGTTTTTGTCTTACTCCGCCACTCTCTCTGTTGGTTGGTTCGCCCTCATTCTTCAACACAGACCTTTAATCTCTATTAAACATTGTTCTCAGTCTATGGCAGTCTCTGTGTCACCATCAACCTGTCTCTACTTCTGACAGTCTCTCCCACTTTCTGTCTTTCAATGCGTTCACTCATTCTCAGTCTTGCTCTATCTCTTCCCGAGTCTCTTTCACTAGTGCTCACTCTTTCTTTCAGTCTCTTGCTCTTTTTGCTTTTCCCTTTCTCATTCTCTGTCTCTCACGCGCTCTATATAACTTTGTATATCTATGTCTCTCTCCTTCGCTCGCTGTCTGTTTCTATATTTCTCTGTTTCTCTCTCCCTCGGACTTCCTCTCTTGTTCTATTCTTATCATTTTCTATCTTTCCCAATCTCTTTCAAGCCCAGTCACTCTTTTCTATCCCTCTCTCTCTCTCTCTCTCTCTCTCTCTCTCTCTCTCTCTCACAATCTCACTCTTTCTGTTTCCCATTTACCTTTTTTCTCTCTTTTTCCCTCTATCGTAGTCTCTTTCCTTTTCAGTCTTTGTCAGCCCCTCAGAATTCTCGCTCTAACATTCCGAGCAGTTCCGCCCATCAGCCTTCTCACTCTGTCATTCGGAGACAGTTGCAGCATCTCTACATCACAGCATTATCTTTCTCTCTCTCTCACTCCCTCTCTCTCTGTTTCCTCGCCCACTCTTTCAATGCCTCCTTCCCATTCTCTCCTCTCCTAAGTCACTCCACATACCCTGGAAATGTCATCTGTGGTTCAGAGGTCCTGGAGATGAGCTCCAGCTCATGAGTTGTGAAATGGCACAGCACAACACTGAGCTAGGGCGGATATGGGTGTCCAGGATGGAAGACCACTTCCGGAGCGCCCGGAGAATGGTAATTTCAGGTATTATACAGAGAATCACTGATAATGAAGAGCTAGGGGCAGGATTATGTTCCTTTGGAAGCCTTCAAATACTGCAGTAACTTGTAATATGCTTGCAATTGATAATGGGAGGGGGGAACTTTATTCCTCATAATACATGTTCGCATTATCATCCCCCCCAGCTGTATTTTAAATACTGGGTCTCTTGCAGTCTCTCCTTCTAAAAGAGATACTGAGGATGCAGATCTGTAGGCTAAATGTGGAATCTTTGCTGTGACAAGGATAATGGCCAGGTGCAGTTTTTCTTTACTAAAACTTGTCTTAAGCAGTTTAGTGTGAGTCACTTTCAAAATGACATGTGTATTAGAACGTAGATAGATTTCTGTTTTTGAGCAACAAATTCCCTTAATACAATCCATTAACACACTGCAATGAATTTTCAGGAAAAATAGTTCAGAAGAAAGAGAGCTGGAAGCACAGATATGCAGTTGAGTACTTCAACAGCAGTAGTTTTTCTGTCTTTACAGCGTCTGTTTTCACTGGCAGAGGCAGTGTACAAATTAACAAATTACTGCAGAGCAGTAGAGATGTCGTTTTCTTATTACAGGTGAGTAACACTGTCGTAACTAGACTATAATAAGTAAAATGGACTCCCTGTATGCTTCCCTGTATCATGCCCACTCCCAAAGGAGCTTCGAATCCACTCTGCTTTTGTGATTTTCTACAATAATAGCTTTTTTAATCGGGTTAGAGAGTAGAAAACAAAATTGCACAAAAATACCCCTATCTAACACGATTTTATTCCAAGTGGTTTAGTGAACAGTCTCGTGTCCCGTTCTTAAAAGCCCATTTCAAAACTGCTAATGTCCCCAACAACTAAATTTCTCTCTAAAAAAAAGTCCCAAAATGACTAATAAAGTAAATGGGGAAACACGAATAGTAAATGATTGCCAGTAGCACATAGCCATCATTTATATTTCAAATAATAACCATCTACATTAATAAAAAAAATGTTTCTGACAGAAACTATTCTGACATTTTGCTACATTTTTATTGTTTATTAAATATGGATGCATGTCCCTTCAGCTTCCTTCCTGGATTGAAAGAGGACAGCCTAGAACATTTTATTTCTGTGTAAAGGTAATGTGCTTCATCATTAACGTCAGGCATATGTTCCAGTTTTATAATGTTTGTCATTCTCCGGATGCTGCTTGTCTTGCGTTTGGCTGAACAACCTCATTTTTTCGGGTTCGTGAACGGGACTATTAAGAAGTAAAATATGTTTTGTGTGACAGACATGGTAGGAGCCGAACCTTTTTTCAGTACCATTACAATAAAAAAAACGAAGACGTCCACTGTAAGTACCGTAGAAAGATTACAACTGATGTGCAAATACTACACAGACTACTTGGTCTCCTCGCACTTGTCTTTTGGTAGGTTGGATTTGGGCTCCCCCTGTGCAGAGGAGAGGGGTAGCTTCTGTCCCAGGAGTTAGGCCATGACTCGCTACCTTTCGGTTCTGGTTGTGCCCTGCCATCCGGCGGGGACTGGGCTGCGAGCGCCGTCTCAGTTTTTGCTACCCCCCCTTTTTCCGTAAGCCGCTTCACCCAGCCGTGAGGCATCTGAAGGTGAGTGGTCTTACCCTCTGCCCTTTAGCCCGCTCTCCCAGTAGTGAGGCATCCCAAGGTTAGTGGTCCCATCCTGGCACACCACCTTCTGGTGTGCCTCGTTGCCAACCCTAATCTGCGTAGTTCTCTGCCACGCCTGCCCCTGTGCCTCAGCCTTCGACATTGCTGTTCCTTTGGTGTGGGTGGGTGGGAAAATTCCGCTTCAGGTGCTGCTCCCCCTGCTCCAACCATGAACATGGAGCTCACCTGGGCGAGCAGCCTTATATCCCCCCTTTTCTTTGTGTTCGTGGCCTGCCTGTATGCTAGGCCCCTCATTGGGGGGGTTTGTACATTTCTTCCCCCCCTTTTTCCATAAGCCGCTTCACCCAGCCGTGAGGCATCTGAAGGTGAGAGGTCTTACCCTCTGCCCTTTGGCCCGCTCTCCCAGTAGTGAGGCATCCCAAGGTTAGTGGTCCCATCCTGGCAGACCACCCTCTGGTGTGCCTCGTTGCCAACCCTAATCTGTGTAGTTCTCTGCCACGCCTGCCCCTGTGCTTCAGCCTTCGACATTGCTGTTCCTTTGGTGTGGGTGGGTGGGAAAATTCCGCTTCAGGTGTTGCTCCCCCTGCTCCGACCATGAAAATGGAGCTCACCTGGGCGAGCAGCCTTATATCCCCCCTTTTCTTTGTGTTCGTGGCCTGCCTGTATGCTAGGCCCCTCATTGGGGGGTTTGTACATTTCTTCCCCCCATTGGACCTGGCGGTCCACTCAAGGGAGGGGTGTTGCGACAAGCCCGGGCTGTTTTCGCGCCCTTGGCTGTATGCACGCCAAAATGTGGCTCGCTGGCTAGTTCCTTGGGGGGGGGAGAGGGGCACGGTGACCGTTATGGCACCGGCTCTCGAGCCGCCCCTTCGTGGAGGCAGCCTCTGCGATAACCTTCACACTCGCCCCCATCTCCCCTCTTTGTAACATTCATCCCAAGGTTAGTGGTCCTGTCCTGGCACACCGCCCTCCGGTGTGCCTCGTTACCAACCCTAATCTGCGTAGTTCTCCGCCACGCCGACCGGGAGGCTTTCGTCTCCCTTTGGCTCCCCCTCCGACTACGCCGTTTGTCCCGCTACTGGCACCCTGCTAATGCCATGGTGCTCCAGAGGTTGCTCCAGAACAGGCCCATGCCCTCGCTTGTCAGGTGTATTCCGTCTTTGGTGTATAGTTCCGGGCGACCCGTGTGGATGAGTCCGTGCCTTACTGATGCCAGGCCATTAGCCCTGCAGTATTTGCTTACCGCCAGATTCAGTTTTTTGCGGGAATTATCAACTGACTTTTGTGATTCTGCCCGTGCCGGCTGATTACCTCAGACCACACTACCGATGAGCCTCTGAATGTCCTGGCCACCTCCGCGAGCTCCTTCTGTATGTTGTGTAGGAGTGTCCTCCTCCCGAGCTGTGCCAGGTCGTTACTGCCCAGGTGTATTATCAGTACGTCTGGGTGCCGTGCTGTGTCCGCCCTCAATTCCTCGAGGGTCGTAGGCAGCTGGTCCCATCTCATCCCCGGCTGGCCAAACCATCGAATGCAGGTGTCCACCGGCACCCCTTTCATCATATTGCCCCCTTCGCGCCAACAGGTCTGCATCCGGAATACGAACGAGTGCCATACCACCCATACCAGGCGTGGGCTCTTTCCTGTTAAAGTAAGGAAAATGGGTCACTTGTGGGTTAGCCCGCTACGGGTTATCCTGTCCTGTGGGTCAAAGCAGCTGGGGTCTCATAAAGGTTCTGTAGGCCTGCGACCACCATCTCCCTACCTCCTTAATGCCTGCTTCTGTCATCCCGTGCAGTGCTGCCGTTGTGGCTGCCCCTATCCTAAATGAGTGTGTCCCAAAGGCTGTCGGACATAGTCCCGCTTTACCTAGTGCACTGCGCATGACTGTCGTGAATTGAAACCTTCTCCAATTTGTACATTCTCTGTGCTTGAATAGAGGGCCTTACCCCACCAGACGTATTGTCATGAAGGCAAGCAGGCAACATACCGCGCAGCACCCTTGCTCTTTTATGCAATGCAGTCTTATCCTGGCTCCTTTGCCCACTTGGTCGGTTTTTGACCATTTTAATACAATTTCCACCCCATTTGCTGTGGGTGTTACATCACTCGCCTGCATGCATTTCCCTGCTGCTCCCCATTTTGTTGGGGCTACTAGCTCGCTGAGGCGGAAGGCCCCAAAGAAGGCGGTGGTGAAGGCTGCCCAAAACAGCATTACCTCGAACTCGTCTGTGACCACTCCCCCAAGAGCGCCGAGAAGTACCCGCAGTCGTGTGTAATCGATGGGGCGCCTGGTGCCCTTTCAAGGACCCTCTTTTCTTCTTCACCCCTTCATTAGTGCCTTGATATAGTGAGATGCCACAGGGTCGTGCCCCGTCTCTATTCTCGAGAAATGGGCCACAGCGGCCAAATGGGCCTGGGCCCACAACCTGGATTTTCTTGCCTTTAACGCCCATTGAATAAACTGCTCAGCCGCCCTGCGTGTCGCGCCTAAGTCTCCCAAGGAAATGATCCCGCCTACCCTCCTCAAAGTCTCAGCGTACTACTTGTACCTCTTGGCCGCTTCGTGCGCGAGCGCTTGGTGAACCACCTCGGTTAGGTCTGTCCTGCCAGTTTCCACAGCTGCTCTGGAAAAGGGGTCATGCTCCGCTCCGCCCTGGGTGCCAGCCTCCTGAACCTGTCTGTCTGCTGTCTGGACAAGGCGTCTGCCACTTCGTTCTCCAACCCCGGGACGTGGCGTGCCCGCACTTCCATGTTGCCGTCCAGCTGTAATGCAACCATCTTCCGCATTAGCAGCAGCGTGTCCGGGCACCTAGCTGAGCCCCTGTGAATGGCCTGCACCACCCCCTTGTTGTCCGACCGTAGCGTTAGCTTTATGTTCTGCATTTGCTCTCCCCATATCATCAGAAACAGCTCTAGGAAGGTGATGTTCTTGGTGATGCCTTGCTTGTGCCACTTGGCGGGCTACTGTCCTGTACACCACCTGTCCCCCAGGAGAGCCCCAAAGCCTGTGCTACCTGATGCGTCCGTGTACAGCTCGATCTGCTTGTTAGTTATCCACCCCTCACGCCAAATTAATGTGCCGTTAAAGTTTGTCAGGAAGGAATCCTACATCAAGTCCCCCTGTCAGCTGTGTTAGTCTCCTGGCAAATACCCTGCCCTCCTGAATCACCCTGGTCGCGAAATTTAATTTGCGTATTAGCCTCTGGAGATCCCGCAATGTCGCCTTCTCTTTCCCGCACAAGCCTCTAATCTCCTTCTGGAAGTCTTCTACTTTCTCTGGGGGAAGCTTGAATGTGCCTGCTACAGAATCAAGTTCTATCCCTAGGAAGATGATCCTGGTGGCCGGCCCCTCTGTCTTCTCCTCTGATAGGGGGACCCCTAGTTCTTTAGCCAATACTTTGAATGCTGCCAGGGTGCTTCCACACCCAGCAGATTAAGCTGGACCCGTGAAGAGGAAGTCGTCCAAGTAGTGGAGTTTACCTACCGCTGGGTGCCTGTCATGCAGTGCCCACTGTAAAAAGGTGCTAAAAATCTCATAATATGCACATGATACTGAGCATCCTATAGGCATAGCCTTATCTATGTAGATGCTCTCTTCCCACTGGAAACCTAACAAATGGCAACTCTCCGGGTGCACCGGGAGTAGGCGGAAAGCTGACTCAATGTCTGCTTTCGCCATCAAGGTCCCCCGCCCCGATGCCCTCACTAGGTCTAACGCGTCTTCAATCGTGGAGTAGCTTACTGAGCATATTTCTGAGCAAATCCCATCGTTCACCGAAGTTCCCTCTGGGAAGGATAAGTGGTGGATTAGGCGGTACTGCCCTTTTTCCTTCTTGGGGACTACCCCTAACGGAGAGATCACCAAACCCTCTGCCATCTTCGCGGGAAGGGGTCCCTCGATTCTC
Organism: Lissotriton vulgaris; assembly: GCF_964263255.1. Classification (NCBI taxonomy): domain Eukaryota; kingdom Metazoa; phylum Chordata; class Amphibia; order Caudata; family Salamandridae; genus Lissotriton; species Lissotriton vulgaris. The sequence goes on along the minus strand of NC_141691.1, from coordinate 894,093,053 downwards.
CATAGCCCCTTCTCCTTCTCAATCTTCTTGGTAAGCATGGGCTGAAAATCCGTTCCGCTCGCGGAATGTGCAAATTTTTGACAATTTCGCGGTCCGCGAATCGCACAAAATTGTCAAATAATTCGCAATTCGCGAGTTAGCGGATTTGTTTTGCTTGGCCGTGCTTCAAAAATACAATCTCATGCACGCGGCGTTGACTTACCGTGATTCTGAGTTCGTCGAGTTGTTTTCCTCCCGGTTTGCGTGCGCTGCGCCATTTTCGATCTTGCTGCGTGATCGCGCAAGACTTTTTCAACCGCGACTACGTCATAGCGTCCCGCCATCTTGCACTGCGAGACTTGTTGAACGCGAATACATCATAAGGGCCCGCGATCACGCACCGCAAGAGAAAACAATTGCGGAGAGGTAGATGCGACGCGCAGCTGACATCCGGCGGGAGATTTGAACAGCTCGCTTTCTCAAAATTGCACAAATTGCAATTCTGCACAAGAAATCTATCGCTGGCAGCATAAACCTCCTGAAAATGATGATTTGGATCAGAATAACTCCTCAAATGGACATTTGGCTGCATTTTCTTGTGCAAGGAGTCCATTTTTGGGGGGGGGGTGGGAGGGAGGAAGTGCCCCACAGTCTCCAACTTCCTGTTCCTGTCCAGCAGGATCCTCTCAGTGCTTTCTCCATTTCCTGGTCACTTTTCATTTGGATCTGGAGCTGGAAGGATTACTCTTTGTGGCTGCTGCTTGATATTTGTATTTGAGGATTCTTTTGGGGGATCACATTTGGATTTGAGATTTTACAAGTAAGTTGGTGTTGTTTGTTTGGGGCATTGGAGTTGCTGCAACTACAATTTATAAATTTGTTCACAACTTAATAAAATATATATTGTGGGTACACACAGTACCCAGTAGGCCCAGGGTTAGTCATGTGTGCATGATAAACTGTTTCTGTGAGTTTTGTTGAACTTTAATATCATTGATGTTATTGAGTAGCTCACTGTTATATGTGGAAGTTTTTTTAAATGTTGGGGTGAGTGTTAAAACCACACTAGCCAGTAGGCCCAGGGGTAGTCAGTGGTGCATGGGACAAGTCTTTCTGTGGGGTCTAGGTAAAAGGAAGGTTCCCACAAGGCTTTCAGTTATGGGTGATGACAAAGAAGAAGTAGAAGTGGAGTATTCTGCTGCTGATGAACAGTCTGACGATGACGACCCAGTCATCACAGTCGTCACTCCAGCCCCAGCGGGCATGCAGCAGACAGACATTTTTACCCTATCCCGAAATGCTGCGCTGAATGTGGGCGGCATGGCACTGGTACCACCACCAACACAGGTAACTACTACACCAACACGACCTAAAGCTTCCATATTTTCTCTTCAGAAGGGCCGGCAGGGACCTCCTGCCAGCTCGACCTCCATTACCTCAAGCAGTGGTGCTGTAAATGTACAACAGAGACAAATTACGCCACGCCCATCCTCCACTTTATCTGGTATTGAAAGTAGCACCTCCACCACCACCAGAAATCTCAACTCCCCAGTTTGGGACTTCTTTAGGATTAGCAAAAAGGCGGAAAACCTAGTCATTTGTTCGATTTGTAAACAAGTAGTTAGTCGGGGTAAGCTTGGTACCAACTATGGTACCGGAGGCCAGAAAGGTAATCTCCAAAACACCACATTATCCAGTGGGAGGCGCACCTAAGTAACATCCAGAAAGCCAAAAGTACAAATACAAATGTATCCATTGATATTGCATCTGAAGACGAGGAGCTGATCGTGCAGGGGGGAGGTGAAGCAGCGACAGACATTTATTCTGGTACACACAGTACCCCTGGCAGCAGCACTGCAGTGTTAGTGCCCACACCCTCTACCCCAGCAACATCTAGGAGGCACAGTAAGAGTCTGGTAGAGACACCAAATGCGAAGAAGTATATCAATGAGCCTAACTGGGTTGAAGAAGTCTGGATCATCATCACATATGAAAACAGTCCAGAACACCATTAAAAGCATGTTTTGGTCGGAGGCGCCATTTTAACAAACCTCCCAACTGCACAGCACGTCTGTATAATGCAATGCTGGCTAAAATGTTAGCGCTGGACCTTCTCCCTTTTTCTTTCGTGGAAGGGGTGGGTTTTCTAGAATTTGTGGCAACAGTCTGCCCTAAATGGAAGGTTCGTAGCCGGTCCTATTTTGCCAGCACTACATCACGATGTGCTGGACGTGATTGGGGCAGCTTTGTAGAAGAGTGCTGTTCACACTATCCACCTGACAACAGACATGTGGACCAGTTGCCAAGCCGTTGATTACATGTGCTTTACTGCACACTGGGTCTCTTTTGCGGGGGTTAGAGAGAAGTTAGCTGCAGGTGTTGACAGTGTCACAATTTTTCAAGCTACTCTGAAACATGCGACAGTAGCCATGTTTGCCATGAAGAAATCTCATACTGCAGTAAACATTTTGGAGGAGTTTAACAGTAAAGTCTTTGAATGGCTGCATCCAAGAAAGTGCATGATTGGTTATGTTTCCACGGATAATGGCAGTACTATAGTTAAGGCCATGTCTAATGGTGGCTATTTCAGAGTGCTGTGTTTGGTGCACAGTATTAACATTGTTGTTCAAGATTTCTTAAAAAAGAAAACACAGTCAGCAAGTTACTGACCACCTGATGGAGAATCTGCAAACATTTCAGCCATTCTTTTAAGGCCCGGAAGCAGCTGAGGATCATTCAACGTAACAGTAGAGGGCCAGTCAGAGGACTCATCAAGGAGGTGGCAACACGTTGGAACTCAACCTTCTACATGCTTGAGCGTCTGTTTGAGCAGTACTTGGTAATCAATGAGTATGTCTTTAACGCACGGGGGGCTTCTATGAAAGACATGAGGTTAGAGGTGGATGAATGGGACCTAGTTAAAAGCCTGACAGACATGCTTCGTCCTTTTGAGGTGTTCACGTGTGAAGTCAGCAGGGAAGACTGTACTTTGGGCAAAGCTATCCCATTGTTGCGCATGCTAGAGCACCAACTGAAGGCGGTGTCTTCAACGTTCCGAGTTGAGGCTGAAAAACTAGATGCATATCAGTTGGCCGAGAGCTTATTAAGCCGCCTAGGTGACAATGAAAGGCTTACAAAAATACATTCAGAACAACATTACATTTGTGCCACTATTCTGGATCCACGGTACGAAAAGGCACTGGCCTGCAATACATTAATACCTTTTTCTGAAGCAGATGTTTCCAAGTACAAACATTGGCTAGCTCTGTCAGCCACTCGGTTCGAAAAAGAGCGGCAGGAAATTCCACCACAAGTACTACTGAAGCAGTATGCCATCCGGCATCAAGGTCCACTGCTGTGGCCGAAGGCAATCACTTTCCCTCACAGCTGTTACCGACAGCAGCAACCGTATCATCATCATCACCTGCACCAGGCCCAGCCATAATATTGTCGGAAGCAGATTTGATAACTCATCATGGGTTTGGTCATTCCAGTGTTGATGCAAAGGCAACAGATGATACGCAAAGTGGAGCACCCATGGAGGACCTTGAGTGGATGGTGCAGGCCTATCTGGATGACCCAACAGAGGTCTTCTTTGATCAGAACCCATTGGTGTATTGGTATGGGAAAAGGTCTCAATGGCCACTGATCACCAAGCTGGCTATAAATTATTTGGCTTGCCCACTCGCAAGTGTGTCTTCTAAACATGTTTTCAGTGCTGCTGGTGCCATTGTAACTTCAAAAAGGACCCGCCTCTCGCCCAAAAATGTGGAGAGGTTAACACTGATCAGGATGAATCAGCACTTCAACCACCAGATTACAAAATACGTGAATCCACGCAGGAAGAAGAGGATGCCGACTTAGGTGACGGAAGTTCTTCGCTGTTAGCTGACCTACTCCAGGTTCAGTTCACAGAGTTTGAGGACGAGCTCTACTTCCCTGACACCCAGGCTTGAAATACTTACTTTTTTTTCATCCTTATTCAATTTTATTTCTGTGTGTCTTTCTTTGTTTTGCAACTTTTAGCACAACAAAACTCTAATCACAACAAATCCATCAGCAGCACTGTCTTCGTCTTATTTCCATATTGAAGGTGACGCTGTCTGCATTCCTAGTTCACAAGTTCACAACTCAGTCATGCTCCTGTATCCTCCTCCTCCAGACTTCCCCTATCCATTTGTTTCACTCACAGCAGATGGCCGGATTACGCAGAATCAAGAAACTGTCGCTTTGCTGACTGTTACTTCTGAAATTGACACTATGCAGAGTGGACAACATTGGCTGTCTGGCTCTGATGAAAGCAATTGCTGTTTTTTTGTTGTGCATGAAATGAATCCTATGTGTTCTGTTATTATTTAATCTTTTACACACTAAATGTAACTCAAGTCTACTCTGTTTTTACCTTGTTTAATGCAAATTGTACTTCTACTGCAGGGGCCACTACTTTGCATTTTTTAATATGGAAAATTTCCTTGGACTCACTGTGTTTAGACTGTGACTGCATGAACAACATTGAGTTTGCCATTACCATGATGATGATGATGAGTCTTGATGATCAAAGTTACATAATATCTTTACAGTCACTCACTGGGATGGATCGATCATTATCGTCGGTGTACGGAAGAACTATGGACATTTAGTGAGTGGCAAACAGGTAAACAAGTCAACAACAACCATAGCAGAACTACATGTCTGTCTAGTCGTGGTATGGAGTTGTCGAGCCAGTGTAGTGTTGTTATCCCAGAGTCCAGACAGCAGTTCATGTAAAATTGCGGCTATGTGGCTTGCTGTATAAAATTAGATCTGCTTTGTTTGTATGTGTCAAAGAGGTATGCTACATGGAGATTGGTTCACTCAGGGGTGCCTGCCTTGACCGTCTGCATGGCCCTGGCCTGCTGTGTGCTAATTATAATCCTTGAAAAGGAGACTCAGAGTACGCACTTTAGAAATGATGCTTGTATGTTATACTGTCCCCTCTGAAAGTGAAAGTGTTATTTTTGCACTGCACATCGTACCTTATATTTTTCCTCCGTGGTGTTAATATTCCTTTCTGTTTTTCCATCGACAATTACAGGCCGGCACTTACCCTGTGCGATGGGAAAAACATTAACTCAGGCTTACCATAGCAATTCCGTATCCGCCAGGCAGGCAGTGGACAGTGTGGTCACCAAGATTGATCGACGGAGCGCCAGATGGAATGGAGGTGTACCACGAATTAGAGGAATAGCTGGATGCATGCAACTTCCCAATTTGACCAGGACAACTACAACATACAGTTACAGTATCCACTTCACTTGTCCTTATCTTTTAAATCATGTTATTGTTGTGAGCTTCTATGAGGCTTGTATCCAAAGATTTGTTTTGCTTCATTTGTTGTTTGTCCATGCTGTGTTTTTTTTCTCTCTCCCAAAAACCCCCATTACCATCCATTTTTCAAACCCTAACCCTCTTCCCCCGGGCTGTGTGGTTTTTATTGAGGTGTGTGAGTAAATTACACCAATAATTCCACACGCTTGCTGGGGAGGAGAAGGTCAGAGCAACAGAAAATCAATTTAAAGGCAGGTCAAGAAATCCGCGGACATATTCCTATTCTGCTTGACACACACCCGTGAGTATTTGCAAATCATTTCAGAATTTCAATTTCAACAAACAACATCCTCCTACAAGTGATGAAAGCTTACGCTGCTGTGTCCTTCAGTACTAGTTCTTGTAGTAGCCATACTTCACGCAACTACTAGTTAACTTTTGATTGAATACTTTAGCATTGCCTAGGCTACAATTTAATTTATGGCACTGTTCTTGTGTACTGTACTATCGTACTGTTCTATTGCTCCTCTCAGGCCACTCAATGTCTCATTTCCTTTTTTTTTCATCTGCTGCTACTGCCAGTGTGTACCACTACTCCTACCACCACAACGATGCCATTTCATCCGTCCAGGATTCCATAGCCAACCTTAATCGCCATTTACCATGCAGCCAGCCCTGTGCCTAGCCCTATTCTCAAACACGAATCACAGGTAAGATAAGCATTTTGGGGGAGGAAGAATAATGGAGTAGGAGGAGAGGAGAGACTGTTGAATTCACTAACTCTGTCAGTGGCACTTTTGTAGAAATGTGGGCGATTATTACTTAGACTATTTGAATCAACCAGCCAGTTAACTTTCAGGAAAACAAACGCACAGTTAACCCCCCCTCTGCCTTCCCCACAAAACATAAAAACGCGTATGCTATGTTTAAGTAGAAAATAAATAATTATTTTGACCCTAACAAAAATAAACTATCCTGCAAAACCCGACCCACCCCCTCCCTAACACCAACCAATGTCATGAAATGTCCAAAAGTCCAAAAACCCCAACGCCCAATTCCCACCCCCCCAAAAGTCTTTTAAAAAGGGGCAAGGGACAGTCTCTACTTTCGCCGACGGTGTCCTGTGGCCATGTGGTCGCGCAGATCTCTACAGAGGGTCTTAAGCAGGGCTTTCTGCCTCAACAGTGTCGCCACCTGCTGCTCAAGGTAGGCCACTCGCAGGGTCAACCGGTGCATCAGAGCCTTGCAGGCACATTGGGGGTCAGCTGTTGTTTTCGCTGCTTGGCGGCGGCGGGTGGCTGCCGGACCATGGCACCGTACCGCTGGAGGATTGTGCTGACTGTATGACCCAGGGGCAGCAGAGGAGGATGCAGCTGTTGAGGATGTAGTAGTAGATTGTGAGTCATCCTCCTCCTCCTGGGCCACCAGCCACCGATATTCGGCGACAATTGCCTCCAGCTTCCGGCGCCTGGCCCGGATAGCCAACTTCTTCCTAGATAGTTTAGAAGGAGTATCTATATGAAGAAAGAGAAAAATACTGTAACCAATACTCTTTAAGATTAACACAAAATAATTCAACAGAAAGTTGTTTCACAGTAGCACTAGCAACCTGCAAGCACAGTACATAACATTTGTGGCATGTATCTATCTAACCTCCCACTTCGTCGGCCTCTGCTCTAACATTAGTGGGAGTTTCAGGAATTCTAGTAGCACTATATGGACTCACTACATTAGACTCAGACAGTACACCAGTCTTCTTCTTCTGTCTTGTTTAGCGAAATTAGTACGTAAACTTGTGGAAGCCCGCATAATGCCAGCGCAGTCAGCTTGCACCCAAGAAAAACAGACGCAAGCCATGATGACGCAGACTTGCGTTACTGTTACCAGTCCAGTACATGCAGGTGGTGATTGGTGAAGCTCTACGGGTGGCACTGGCCATACTCTGTTACAAGGGCTACTGCTCAATTAATTTAACTTTCACCCTGCCCTGTCCCTGACTACTACAAAAGGAAAATGAAGAAGATAATATGATCATCTATCCCTTCACAGGATATTTGGTTATATAAGGTATGACTTTAGGTGCTTTGTTTTTATTGATTGAGTGAACACCGATAGGCCACACATGAATGACAGAGTTGAAAAAAATTATTAACAGAGGTAGTGAGTGGTGTCCGTAATCGCCGGAGGAAGGCACTTGTGACTTGTGACTTGACTTGATAATGTGAACTATACAATAGATACACAATATATGCTGTGCTTGCAAACTACTGTTAGTCAAGGGAGTATTCTGAAAACTTACAACTTCTACTTTCCTCGGCTTTGCTACTCTGGCACGGACGTGCAGTATTACATGCTCTTCAAAGTAACACTCTTCATCCAGTGACAGTCTACTCTGTCTACTCTATGTACACCTATGCTATCTATGAGGAAGATACCATCCAGGAATCCATCCATTCAAAGTAAATGTCAATCATTCTTCTTAATGTCTCAAATGGACAAACCTTACTTTTTCTCACCGAAAAACACCCTTTTTATTTTTGTTTGTAAACCGCCAGCCATGCATCCGTGCTTGACTTGCATTTGAATTTTAACCAAAGGATATATTGCGCACACATACAGTTTCTGTTTCACCCACCCAGGCAGTCCTCTTTTCTTTCTCCTTCCACCCATCCTTGCTTCAGCCGGCCATGCATCAGATTCCCAGCCAACTGTGACTGCATTCAAAAACACGTATCATTCTTTGACAGTCATTAAATTTAACGAGCTCGTCCTTCCTTACAACCTTCTTTTCTTTTTCGTTCATCCCATCCATCAAGTTCATCTCTGATCTGACTTGGCTTCTCGATAAAACTTTCACAGCTGAGTTGAAGTCAAATTTAGAGGAGGCCATTGGTTACTCGTCAACTCCTGCCGCTAATGCTATTGCTAATGCGAAGTCAAGAGTGACTGTCTTCTACCTGGTTGACAAAAACTTAGTTCTAAATTTGTAGGTCTTCTTAACAGTAAAGTGTACTTACTTGTACTGTACAACATATACACCCCTGCAGCGAGCCTACTCTGCAATCTCAATAAGGAAGGAATTTAATAGCTTAAGCTTACCACTGCCTGCCACCACGGTGGCATCCCCCACAGCAGTTCCTGCTGGCACTGCATCTGCCCCTGGAGTGACCGCCTCCACGCTGGCCCCGGCACTGGTGGTGGGCTGTGCCGATGGTGTTACGCCTAGAAAATACATTTAATATTTTTAGATGCCATATACACCACTCCCTATTTTGTCTAGGAATGAAAAAATAATATGTTACTACATAAACAAATTTAATTATTTGTGACTCTCTAGTCTAAACTAAAAATTCCCCTTTCGGAAGGGGAGGGTGTTTTTTATTTATGCTTAGCCATAACATGCTACACTTTTTGGCACACCTGATTAATGCTTGCTTTTTACCAAGCACCATTTTTCTCATAACAGACAGAAGCTTCCCTTCTACGAACAAGAGCAAGATGTTACTCGGTGTTGTCATCATCACCACCAAGACTTTAAGTTCCAACCAGGTGAGGGCTCTCCCACAATTAATGTGTAAAATCAGCCACTGTTCAGTTTTAAAGAGTTCACCGTTTATCTTATATGAATGAAGTTGGTTTTAATAAATGTTTTTATATAATGCCCATTGAAATGTAATATACAGAGTACACACAGAGCTAGTTGTTTTACTTTTAATAAAGCTTTGAAACTTACATAGACTCTGTGGTTTTTGGTCATGAGTGAGTGAGCGAAAGGGTTTGCAATTTGCAAGCATGAGTCCGTGACTCTGAGAGGTCGGGACTCTGACTCCGTAGTCTTATGTTCTGGGTTGTATAATCATTGGGGATCATCGCTGCATTGGGGAGCTAAATAATGACTCTGACACACTAGCTAGTCAGTAAGAAGATTGGCTGTTCAACTTCTGCTATGACTGAGGTATGTGGAAAGTCTGGTCCCGATTCACAGAATGAACTTAAGACTTAATCCTAAACTTACTACTATTTTGGTATTCACAGAATGCACTTACTACTTTTGGCATTCACAGAATGAACTTACTACTTTTGGTATTCACAGTAGTTAGGAGTTTGTCTTAAGTTTGTCTTAAGACAAACTTAAGACAGACTTAAGACAGACTTAAGACAAAATCCTAACTTCTGTGAATACCAAAAGTAGTAAGTTCATTCTGTGAATGCCAAAAGTAGTAAGTGCATTCTGTGAATACCAAAATAGTAGTAAGTTTAGGATTGAGTCTTAAGTTCATTCTGTGAATCAGGCCCATTAACTGCGCCTATTATCACCAATGCCCTATTTCGTGTCTATAGTTCTGTATGTGCAGAATAGTCCCTGCAACAGTAGTAGTATGTCCTCCTATCCAATCAAAAATTAAACTAGTATCTTATTCTTGGTGACCATTGACATTTTATTGTTGGGAATTGGCAAAGCATAAACATTAAGTAGACTTCAATAGACATTATGGACAACCCAGAGGACTGCACTCAGTGCCTTGAACTATTGCTGAATAGGAGTTTTGTTTAACACCTTTTGCCAACTGTGCAAGCTTAGCTAGCTACACAGGCAGACTAATAAAATAGTAGTAGCACAGAGAGTCATAGTAGAGGCAGGATAAGAATTTAGAAACAGTCTACAAGACGATCAAAGACAATTTAGGAAAAAATAGATTTATGATGAACGTTGGGAATAAAAAGGTGCTGTAAAAGTTAGGGAAGTATAATTATTAATATTAACAGGAAAACTTACTGGGGCCAGAAAAGGAGCCCTCGGTGGACCGATCCTGGCCTTCCTGCTCCGCCGGCGCGGCCACTGCCACATCTGCCCTCTTGCCCCTAGGGGGAGGTGATGTACATGAAAGAAAGACACAAACATGGATGATTGTTGTCAACCAAATCAAACATTTCAAAACAACAATACCAAATTATTTCGGTGGAAATAGACAACAATTGCACTAAATTTATTGACCTATCTGATGTGGTCTACTAGGATATTAGTATTGCTGGATTCGCGGACCATCTACTTGGAAAGTTATGTAACTCTCTAAACCAACTACAAAAAGGTTCCACTAGGACTGGCAGGCAGCACTCTGCAGCACGCGAAGTGACAGACACAGTCCGCCATGATTGCAGACCACTAAAAAGTTTCCTACTAAATAACCAGTCATAATATATTCAAACTATCAATCCACCACCACTATCTCTTCTTAGTGGCAGGAGTACAAAGGAAGGACTGGACTTGAGTCTCTAGTTTCTAGCATTACGCAGTTCTGTAAAGTACACTCATACATAATCACTCAGGCCAAATGAGCACAAAATTGAAAACAAGTAAGCATAGTAGCACCGCCAGTGAGCAGGCGAGCACCTGCAATCACAGAAGCTTTTGAAACATAATTTACCTGCAATGTAATCTCTAGTGTCTAGCATTACGCAGTTCTGTAAAGTACACTCATACATAATCACTCAGGCCAAATGAGCACAAAATTGAAAACAAGTAAGCATAGTAGCACCGCCAGTGAGCAGGAGAGCACCTGCAATCGCAGAATCTTTTGAAACATAATTTACCTGCAATGTAATTGGCAGCATTCTTGCTCTTCGGAAAAAAAATATATTTGCAATATCATAACACAGAGCAGAAGACAACAAAGTAGTGATTAAATAGCTACTAGTACTCACCAAGCCCAGGGATCTCTACACCAAGCAGGTCGAGCAGGTCGTGTTCCCGGTCCAGTATGTCCGACCACCGTTGTGTCACCTGGGTGTAGGTGCGCCGGACCCCAGACTCCCGATACATGGCCCGGCACACCTTACCCCATAGCTGGCGATGCTACCAGGGGCCATACCCGTACCAGGCCTGCCGCCTGCCGCAACGGTCTTGGGGAGGTGGCGCTGCACGAAGAAGACCAGTGCGGCCACCTCCACCGCACTGAAGATCTCCCGGGCATTTACTGCCTCGCCCCTTAAGCGCCCGCAATGGAACCGGCTACGGGGTACGGGACCCTTCCCCTTCAGGTTTTTGCCAGCTCCCTTTGCCATGGTCCTGGACAGTTAAAGGAAGAAAAATAGGAAAGAATAGGGAAAAAGTAAATAAAAGAAAAGAGAGTTAAAACAAGTAGTTTTAAAGTAACGAAAAGTAGAAAAAACACAAAATATAGATGTACAAAAATAGAGTGATAGATAATGAGTAAAAAAGATTTAAAAAAATTTAAAACAAAGGATTACAAAGATTGAAGGAGGATTGAAAAAGCATGCCCAGAACAATAGCAATGAATGAAAAACAAGATGGCCACGCCCATTGCGACCACGTGGGTAAGTTTGCGTGGTATTTCCCCCACGAGCACGCAAAAACGGAGGGCAACACGCAATTGCACCTGCACGTAGGAAATGCACAACGCGAGCATGCAACTAGCGCTCAGAAACGGAAATACGCAACGCGAACACGGAAAACAAGATGGCTGCACCCATGTAAGACCACATAGGTAACTTCGCGGTAGCCATGCTAAAAAATAAATCCAGCGAACACGCAAAAATAAAAAAATCCGCAAGTTCGCAAAAGTTTGCGGATTTTGCGGACCGCGAGTACGCTTTCGCATGAATTTGCGTAGCGCATTCACAAAATTCCCCCATACTCACATCTTGGTTACCACCCCTGGGTTTTCTGTCGTGGATTTTAGATTCGTTTTGCTGCCAATGGGGAGGGTGCCCTTGAATGGGATGGGAAAGCCTTCTTCAAAACCCTGTACTAGGATTGCTGCGTCTGTCTTATTGTGGTACCTGTTAGCTAGTCTGTTCAGTTCTGGTATTTTGATGGGGGACCATGCTAGCCTGAAATCCTTGTACCCCGCTGTGGCCACTTTTACCCCTGTTTCCCCTTCCTCATGACTTTTTATCCTTCCTGTCTCCCTCCTGTTCCTTCTGGCGCTGGCATCTCGCTGCCGGGTGTCCTCCCCTACACGTGGTGCATATGTGTTGGAACTTACATGCCTCCCCATATGTGCATTCGTTGGTCTCAAACTTCCAACATATTGCTGGTGGACCGGTGTTGTGCGTGGGCTTTCCTGCGCTGTATTGCCTGTGCCTCTGAAATGGTTTTCCCCTACCCCTGTGGGCGTGCCCGCGAAAGGACTGCTCGTTCCTGCCATACCATGTCTTAACTTCCTTCGCTACCATCATCTTATGGATGAAACCGGACACGTCCTCCTCGTTCCACTCCATTTCTGGGTGGGACTGCATTTTAAGTCTAAAACCTTTGTCGTACTCGAGCCACGCCTCGCCTGGGAATTGACTTTGCGCGTTATGAATGCTTGCTTCATAAAGCCACAGATCCGCTGCGCAGCGCTGGAATTTTTCTACGATTATGCATGCCATAATCCAAAATGCATTAAGCCAGTTATCGAAGTTCCGCTCTTTTCGCTCTTTGCGCCTTTCCCTTCTCTCCTCCTCTTTCTTATCGCACGTTGTCAGGTCCAGCCCCTCTAGCTGTTTTTCTAATAGTGAGAAGATATCTACGAATTCTTTCCTCCAAATTCTTTCCTTAACTGCGAGCAGAATTAAGCTTGCGAGCCCTGTGTCTCTGGTGGCCAGTGGTGCCGGCCCGGGGAGGACCGTGCATATGGTTCTGGCGCTGGCGCTGGTGGCATGGGATCGACGCCCACTCCCCATGCTACCACTGGTGACCCGTCCCCTGGTCTATTGTTTGTTGCCCGTGGCCTGTTAATGCTGCACGGCGCGCAAACCCTGGATCAATTGGGTGCCAGGGCAGCCCTGACGATTCCTCCTCCTCTTCTGTGTCCTCTGCTGCCCACGCCCCTCTTGCGCCTGCATGCCTTCCCCCTACTGGGATCCCCGCGCCCTGCAAATTTGCATTCATAAACATTGGTGCCATTGTTCTAATACATTCTGCTACTATAGCACTTATATGCTCACCCGCTGCCGGTGTGTCCAAGTCTCCCCTGTCAGGTCCAGCCGCCGCCGTGGGAGGTCTAGATGGCAGGGCCGTCTTTGGGGTTGCTTTCTTGTGGGTCGCCACTTCTGCGAACCTGGCTGGCACCCTCCTCTGTCTCTTGCCTGGTGGTGCACTGGCTTCCTCCTGTCCGTGGCTGCTGGGCCCATCTCCTCCATTTTCCCACAGGTGGGGCTGCAGCCAGTCACTCCCTTGCACCGCAGATGCCTCCCTCATCCTCCGCAGCAGGTCGTTGAGGTCCTCCTGTTGTTTCTTGCCTCTTCCCCTCTTTGCCATGCTGCTCACGCTGCTACCTCGCCGCTTGCCCCCTGGACGTGGTCGCCCGCTCCTGCCTGAGCACTCGTGCCCAAAGATATCCTGCGTTATCCCGCCTGCGCTGTCCAGGCGGGTGCTGCCACCGAGTCTTATGCACCAACTCTTAGTTCGCTCCTGTGTTTGTAGGGGACCCCAGCGCAATGCGCCTACTTGTCCGGTCTTAGCGGGGTGCTGCCGCAGAGTTTATGCACCAACAGCGCCTGTTTCTGCTCTCTTGAGGATATAATCTCTGTGATGTGCCCAACTGCACGGTCCTGGCGGGGTGCTGCCGCCTATCTCATGCACCAAATGACTTTGCTCCTGGGCCCCAGTGTCCGCTGCCTGAAGGTGCCGCGCACGCTCAGACGCCTGCTTTTTCTTGCACCCCCGCGGGGACCTCTGCCGTCGGATCCCCGCTGCGCTCCCTCGCTTTCACTCACGGCCTGTTGGGGGTTGCAGGGAGGGGTGGGGGCGCTTCCCGCCGGCTTGGCCGCAGCCTGATCCTTCCGATCAGCTGGAGCGGGCTCGTGAGGCGAGGTGCGTTGGATGCGCACCCGGGCTGTCCCGCCGCTCCGCCGCCAGCACTTCTGGCTGCAGTCTCAGAGCAGTGCGGCGGCGGCCCCGGGCACGCTACTAGTCCGCCGGGTGGGCTCCATTTTACCTTGCCAGAGCTCCCGTTCCTTTTGCCGGGTGGGCTCAGGTGTCCTCTGCTTCCCGGGTGCTGACGTCGGCCTCCTTACTTCCCGCCGCAGCTCTTGTTCCTCCTGCCGGGTGGGCTCCAGTGTCCTCTTCTTCACGCTTGCCGGGTGGGCTCCGGTTTCAACGTGGGCTCCGATGACCTCCTGACGTCGACTTTCTTTCTTCCTTCCGGGTGGGCTCCGGCTTCGCGGCGACGCAGTCTTCCCCTTCCCGCCCAGTGGGCTCCGGTTATTCTTTGCTGCTGCAGTCGCTGCACGTTCCTGGAGGAGGTGGCACCTTGGTCCCCTTGTGTCGCCGGACAGCGCTTGGCCCTGCGACGCCTCGATCAACAGGTAACAATTCTGCTTCAGGTGCTGCTCCCCCTGCACCGACCATGAAAATGGAGCTCACCTGGGGGAGCAGCCTTATATCCCCCCTTTTCTTTGTGTTTGTGGCCTGCCTGTATGCTAGGCCCCTCATTGGGGGATTTGTACATTGCTTCCCGCCCATTGGCCCTGGTGGTCCACTCAAGGGGGGGTGTTGCGCCAAACCCGGGCTGTTTTCGCGCCCTTGGCTGTATGCACGCCAAAATGTGGTGCGCTGGCTACTTCCTGGGGGGAGGAGAGGGGCACGGCGACCGTTATGGCGCCGGCTCTCGAGCCCCCGCTTCATGGAGGCAGCCTCTGCGATACCACACAGTAGCAGCTGGTGTCCGTGAGGAGTGGCAGGGTGGGGGGGACTAACGACTACAACACAATAAAAAAATTAAATATCTTATCTGCCTGTCCTGCTGCACTGCCGCATCGCCGATCTTCTCCTCCTCCCCAGCACATAGAGCAGTGTCAGGATTGACCTGAGCGTCCTCGATTTGCGCTCCCAGGGATATTGGGAGCCTGTGACTGCTGTCTTCAACCCAGCAATGCAGCTGGGGTTGGAGAGAGCTTCAGTGCGCATGACACTTTAGCCGGGTTGAGCAGGCCAGTCAAATTGTCATGCTCACTGAATCACAGTGCTCGTACTCTCCCTCTGTGACTGCCCCCTCCCCTCCACCATGATGGCCCTGCCCCCAAGACTCGCCCCGGTAGAGAAAAATAAAACGATACAACCTGGTTCATTATGATTTAATGTTTACATTTTTTGCAGCTGCTGGCGGGGGATGGGCGACGCTCAACCGCCATAGTGGTAAACTGGACCCTGTGACATCAGCTTTTCCCCAGGTGGTAATATATTACCAGCTTGTAGTTTCACCAAACATGAAAGGAGGCTCGACGGGTTTCCAGATTTGGAAATTTGATACATTTGCTTGGCAACATTAAAACTCAATATCAAATGATACTCTTTGTTTAATCAGGTTAGAAACTGGCACAACCAATGAGCTGTGAAAGATGTTTACTAGTGGCCATATAAGCCTATTGTTTAAATTCATTAAGACAAAGTGCCTAACTTGACACAGACAGTGGCAATGCTAATTATAGGAGCTACATGCATTTACAACGATAAAGAGAAAAAAAGGACAGTAAAACCAAAGAAGACAAGTGAGAGTACAAGTTTACACTATTGGCCTGCTCAGAATAAAAGGCAGCTATAAGAGTAATGTTACTTTAGCGATCTCGAAGTAGCACTGACTATCAGTGGTCAGCAAGAAAATGAACAAAGGCAGAGATACAATGTAAATACTCCCTCATGGGCACAACGAGTTGCAAAACTACTCAAAAGTAAAAAAAAAAACTTTGCTGGTCGTGTGGTAAGATTAAGAGCACTCTAGCGGGAACACATTATAAAAAACTTTGACAAACTTTAGAGTGCATATTCTACGACACCTTAACAATGTGATCTGTGATTTTAGGCATTTCTCACTGCTAGCTAATATATGCATGTATATGAGGATTTAAATGTGAAAACTCTTTGGAATACTCTAAGAGTGTCTCTTATGTTGTTGTGGACAATTCACAATGTGCTGGACTATTGCAATGTGCTCTACTTTGGTTTTTCTCAAGGTAGAGTGGGACCACTTCAGAGAGTGCTGAATGCAGCAGCACGTCTGCAGCTCAACCTTCCCAGACGCTCTCCCATAGGCTCTGCCCGTAACAAACTCCACTGGCTTCCTGTTCACAAAAGAGCTGCCTTCGAAGCCATGTGTTTCTGCCATAAAATCTTCTACAGGAAAGCCCCCGTTATCTGACTCTTTGTGAAACTCCACTATGCCAGAAGAAGTCTGAGATCTACAAGAGCTGATCTTGCTGTAATCCCCCCAGTCAAGACTGCTCGAATGGGCAGACTCTCCTTTAGTTTCCTTGCCCCTAAAATGTGGAACTCGTTGCCCCGTCTCTAAGATTAGGGTGCTCAGAAACTCTCTTCCAAAAAAAATCTTAAAACCTGGCTCTTTAAACAGATATAATTGCCTTAGTAGTTGGTACAGCCTAGACTCCTTCGCCAGAGCAGTAACCTTCAACACAGGGATACACCAAATGGAGTAACCATGCGCTCTACAAATCCTATTATTAATATTAATTTTGCTGTGTTTATGAATCCCGTAGCCTCTTTATATGGGGAGGAGGTTCTTCTATCGTACCTTTCATTTTCCTTCACAAAAGGTACAGCTCCAACGAAACATTTGAATGCAGATTGTACTGTTTGCTGATACATAAAATACACAGGTTCTCTCTGTGTTTATGTTCACTGTCCCTAGATGTAGTCATGTCTCTGGGCAAAGCAGGCACATTTGATCTAGGTAAGACCACGAGAAGAACAATGATGGGTCTTTAGTCTTCAGATAAAACAATGGGGCATATTATCAAGGGGGTTTATCTCCGCTTTTTTGGCTTTAAAAGCCAAGAAAGCGGAGATAAAATTATCTCCCTATTACCTAGCTGTCGCTAACACCAGTTAGCGACAGCTAGTAGTAGATAGCGACCATCTTGGGCCCCACTTTGCATGTCAGTGATATTTATCACTAATGACATGCAAAGTGGGCGTGCCAAGATGTTAGCGACTGGAAACAGTCGTTAACATCGCTATCTCCTATTACCAACTTTTGGAGATATTCGCGCTAAGCGCGAATATCTCCGAACGCTAACACCTGCCCCAGAGCAGTTCTTAGCCATGTTATCCAATGGTAGGTGGATAACATGGCTAAGAGCATTAGCACGGTAATGCATGAATATCGCAGACTTTTCAGCGATATTCATGCATTTCGGCCGATTTTTATCGCTTAGGAGATATACCTTGATAATAGCAAGGTTCTTAAGCGATAAAAATCGCCGCAGCTCGGCGATAAAAAAATCGCTGCTAAACCAACATAGCGATAATTATTGCTAGTTGTTGGTAATATGCCCCAATATCCTTTACTCTTTTCCCTCATTCAGTCCTGTTGATATGCAAGAGTATAGGGCTTTGGGTTCTCTTGCCCAACCCATGCATACCAGATTCACATCTCCTTCATGCTGTTACAAGGTTAGTACAATTGGGCATGGTGCTGTCCCATGATTGAAATAATGTGTCCTGGACCCACTCCACACTAGGGTCAGCACAGCACTGCATACGTACTGGATGTCTGTGCCTGGATCTGTCTGTGTGGTCACTCACTCTACAATGCTGTTCATAAGAGTGAGGACAGTTGAAGAAAGTGGAGGAGTCATACTGAGAGGCAGCTTGCTGGAGGTGATGATGATTCCACAAGTTCTCACTCAGAAGGAGTGTGCTAGTCTAGAAGGAGCAGAATTAGGAAAATCAGTACAAGTTGAACCAAGAGCCTTGGGTGAGCTCAAATATGTGAAGTAGTCCAGGGATTATCCCAAATTGGCCTGATCTCTGGCTCATCATACCGTTGGTATCTTAAAGCTGTTTTCTGAGAAAGGGAGTCCCTGTTTAGCCTTTGACACTTTTTCCCTTCTCAAAAACAACATTGCTAGGATTTGCAGTTGTCTCTGCATAAATCTCACCTTTGCAAGGGTAATTTGTTCTCACTTAGGTTCATCTAGAAATATGCACCACTCTTGTCATACCCTCCACAGCCTATGCAAAATCACAGACATTTAGACCCAACTCAGATCCACAACCCACCTCAGGTTGATTACATTCAGTGCTTAATTGGATCCGGTGGTTGCAGGAGGGGCTTACAAGCACTACTTTTTTAGGACCAGCACTTATCTTTCTTCAACAGCCTTTGATCCAGAGAGAGAAAGAAAGAGAAAAACAAAAGCATGAAAGAAAGAAGAGAAAAACTGCAACAAAGAGAGAAAGCAGAGATTAAACAGAACCTGCAGGAGTGAGGTAAAGATGAAAGTGTTTCTGGTGATGTATTAAAGAGGCATGAGGTGGAATCAAGACTGTGCAGCCTAGGACTACCGCACACTAACATTTAATAGTGCGGAACGCAGCCTTCTGAGCAAAACAATGGACTGCAACACTTATTAGCATACAAATTAAATGCTGTCTACATTCTACCACCCACCGGGTCATTCAGCTGTAACTTTTCCGCCCTCCGTGGCTAATCTTTTCACCATCTCTGGCAACAAAGAACAAGCTGATAATTTCATTTTCTCACTACATAGCTCCTCCATTCCCCACTTCCAATCAACTCTTCACATTATGTAACAATGGAAGATGACAATGATGTCCAAATTATAACCCCACACTTCAGGGGACCTTACCTTAACATCACTATCAATAAAGACGATCTTCACCCACTCCTTGCCTCAGCTTCTTGGAAATCAATCTCAGCATCATCTGATCCGTTTCATGATTGACTCATAAATGCTTTACATATGTATTTATGAGAAGAGTATTGGAGGTAGGAAGGGAGTGTTCAGTGATTGCTCTGGATCACAGTCAGTGGCAGCTCGTCCTCTAAGGTGGAGAAGCATCGCCCTCTCCTCTGTGAGCAGTTCAAAAAGGAAAAATAAAATGCTAATGACGCAATGTTATTATCATTTTATATATCTGTACTGGCTTAGGTGTGGGGTTGGGGTGGGATGGGGCTGGCCAGAGCAGGGGGAGGAGTTGTGGATACTCTCTAAGTGCACATGACGTCTTGGGCCGGCCAAACAGTCATATGCACTTTGCATGTTCTCCACCCAGCTGTATTTCTCAGTCTGGGTGGAGAACATGTATGGGTTCCCAGTCCCTGTCTGAGCGCCGAACCATGACGCTCAGCCTAATCACGATGCTGCTGTTATGCTGGTGACAGGTGCATCGTGAATGGCTAGGGGAGCCTGCGTGCTTTCTGCTTCTAGGAGTTGACCGAAGAGGACCGAGAGGGCGGTGGGCGGCCTGCAGGTAAGTGTTTTTTTTTAATCGCCCGCCCATTAAGTAGCAGTCACCACTGGCCACAGTGCCGGTCATACACATACTTCAGTCATGAAGCTATTTCTATCTGCGGTGGGCTAAGATTTCTTCCTCCAACATTAAGGAGACTAATAATGTATGTTTTATAAAGCATCCTGTTTCACTTCTTTAGTTTTAAAATGTTTAGCAATCTTGGTCGGATGAAAAGTGGAGTTGACTTTGGTGAGATTTGCAGATAAATTAATGTCAACAGCAAACATTCAACTCACTGAGGCTGAATGGTCTCATTTCCCACTGTAAAGTTTCTATTGTAAACCTCTAACTAATAGTCACCCAAAATAAATAGATGAGGAATGAATAAATATTGCAGGCAATCCTCCTGCCTCAGCCAATTTAAGCAGGTTACCTCACTAGCACAACCTGCTTTGGTGAATATGTTCAAATGTGGTTTAAAGGTCATAGTGTTGTACAAGTACACATCCTTTATAAGATGTCTCATTGAGCTATCTATATGACATAAATAATTCACTTTCGCTTTTAAAGTCTTTCTTGTGCTATACGGCTAACAATGTATTCATCTTCCATGGACAATAGGTATTTTTAAACCATGATGTAATCAGTTTTGAAGTCTGTGCTACATAAATATTCTATCACTCAACTTACCCTACCAAAGTGCCTTATTTGTCTCTATTAAACTTTTATTGTCCTCCCTCACCCATTCTTTATCTATGAATTTAGCCACCATACAGTGGTAGCATATACTAAGCTTCATAAAGCTCTTTTTTTTGCAAGCAGCAGTGGTGCATCTACTCTGCCAGAAAATAGTGTCCCCTTTACTGTATGTCAAGTAGAAAAACGTGTGTAGAAGCAAATTAATCTTGGCACCAGTCGATTTGGGGCTCTGTGTGGCCTTGCCCTTGGCATGACTCTGCCACATGGATCACAACTTTCCTTGAAACTGTTTCACATGCCAAAACAATCAATGAGGTCCCACTTGACATTGACACAATGGTCAGTGCATTTGGCAATGGCCCCAGTGGCATTTTAAGGATTTTGGGGCCCAGGGCAAGACATTTTTTGAGGGCCCAATCCCTGTTCAGAACAGATTTCAATTGTATTATTAATTTTCTCGAGTGCTGGAGAGTAGGGGGATCCTGGTGCATCCAGGTTCCGGCAGCAGTTTCTGGGTCAGAGCTCTGATCCCACCGACCTAGGGTAGCATGATGAATTCGCCCTGGTACTATTTTCTGACACAAGGGCATCATTTTTTTTAAACTTTATTTTTCAGTTTTATATTGTACAGTCATAAACCCGCCCCCCCCAATTGGCATCAAAACAGCACGTACACACATCGACTGACTCATTAAGGCACATTTGTTGACTAGAGGCTTCACCGAGATACAATAAAACTCAGAAGGCATAGCAGAATAACATACATAGAAACAAGTATCATTGTGAGTACAGAACCAGACCCTACACTACACTGTACACTAGCTCTACCTTAGGGGACTCCCCCGGCCTCCTCTTCCGATCCCTGTGACGAGAATAGCTCGCCACTCGTCCCTTCTGAATCACTGTGGGAAGTGTGTCCCCGTACCCCCAATCCTGTAGCACACATGGCTCGCCAGGCCAGTAGGTCCTCTTGTAATTTCTCATCCCTCCTGCAGCTTTGCATATGTGTTTCTTCTGCTAGGGACCATTCTCGCACATAACTGATCCACGTGGGTATCTCCGGGGCCCTCTGACCCATCCAAGTGATAGCCACTCTGCAACTGGCCAGCACCAACATCAGTTGCATTAATCTATATGGCAGCTTTCCTTTCTTTGGCCTAGTGACCAGCGCCAGCAGGCAGTGCAAAGGTGTCAGTTATAATACGGAGTCCCGTCGTGGCCGCTATGTGATCCACTAGGCTCGCCCAAAAGCTCTGGATTAGCGGGCAGTCCCAAGCCAAGTGCAGGAACCCTGCCCCTTCTGCGCTACATCTGGGACAATTATCTCCCCTGTCTGTGGAATAACATTTCAATAATATCGGAGTGAGGTAGGTGCGGTGCAGGAAACAAAATGTATTAATTTAAAGCGTGCATTACAAGATACCTTCTGTGTTAGGGCCCCTTTTCGCTTACGCTGTCTTGGTCCAGTGGCGTACCTAAGTCAGCTTCCCAGGCTGCCCACGCCAGTGGCACCGGCGGGGCCGAGTCCCGAACCAGGGCATGATTTAGCAGTGCCTACAGATTGTGTGGATTACATTCAGAACAGAAACCTGCAGGTAGTGAGGGGGCTTTCTTATTTTAATATCCAGAAGGGCCCAATACAAAGGTCTTTTTCTAAAGGGACACCAGCCCTCCTTTTGTTCAAATATCATATAGTCTGGGAGCCATCTGGAACCTTACACTTAAATGCCAATGCAATGGAAGTAAACAAAGGCACACAGCTTGTTATAATTTCATTAGTACTTAAGAGAAGGGAGGAAGGTTTTTAACTTTGTCCAGCTCCACTATGTAAGAACTGTACTTGCACTGTAAGAATCCAAGGGTTATCTGTCTGTATAAGTAATTACACAAGTATTGATTTTAATGGAACCTCTCAATTTTTTTTTAAATGTAACTCTTTTATACCAATACTAATCCCAGTGAAGGACATCGGAGTGATTTACATCATACACAGTAGCACAATAAATCATTTAAGTGTGTAAATCAGTGTACAGGAAATGCTATGTAAGACATCGGGGGCGTGGCTTGGAGCCGAGGATGGCGACAGCCTAAATCGCGAGCTCCGTAGCTGAGCCCTTAAAAATCCAGATAAACCGGTGATCCAGATTTCCCACCCCGACAGAAGGAAAGGGGAAGGGACTGTGCTCCCACTAGCAGCGATTTGAGACCGGGACCTATCCTAGCATCCTGCCGTCGTCCATCGGACATTGGCTGATGCGGAGAACGGAGCGGGCCAAGATGGCAGCCATAGCCTAGAAACGAAACTCAGAGCGACGAGGATCGGCGGAGCGGCTATGTCCGTTGGAATGCCCTGAGCGCAGGCGAGCCGAGTTGCGCTGTTACCCGGACGCCCAGAGGACGGCTACTGTGGCCCGAGCGCGGGGCTCCCAGAGGTTTGAAACCTGAGGTTGATCTGCGGTTTAACTGCGTGGCGGCTGGGACCTAGGGGGCGCTGCGTCGGGGGTTACTGCAGACTCCCCACGGGGGGAGAGGATATTGGAAGAGCCTGACTTGACACAGTGGTACTGCAAGAGGAGGGGTTGGCGGTCTTCCCTGGTGCGGGGCTTACGTGCCCAGCGGACAGGAAGGACGGGAGGACCCCGACTACCGGTGCCTAACCATGGTCAAGCCAAAAGGGAAAAAGGACGGAGCTCAGCCAATGGCGGAAGGTGAATTGCCTGAGCGAGAGGAGCAGGAAGAGCACGAGCAGCCAGGTGATCCCCGCCTACAGCGCCAGCTGGACAAAATTCTGGCGGCAATAGCGGACTCCCGAGCGGCGTTACAGCAGGACATAGCGCAGGTAGCCACGGGGCTGGGCCTCTTACACGCTGATCATGGTAAATTGGCGGACAGGGTCAAACCGGTGGAGGGAGCGCTCCAAACCATCGAACCTCTGCAGAAAGACCTCATGGCCTCAATGACGAATGTACTGGATCGCATGGGAGCGCTAGAGAAGCGGGCCGAGGATGCCGAAGGACTTAATCGCCGAAACAACATCCGTGTAGTGGGTCTACCAGAAAAAGCAGAAGGGACAAACATTCTGCAGTACCTTGAGACCTGGCTACAAACTGTGGTAGCCCCCAAGGGCCTCTCTACTTTCTATACTCTAGAACGAGCGCATAGGGTTCCGGCCCGGCCACCCCAGCAGGGCCAACCCCCGAGGCCAGTGGTGGCAAGGCTGTTGCATTTCCGTGATAGAGACTTGTTGCTGCAGAAAGCACGGACAGACAGTCCCTACTATGTGGGGAACAGTAAGGTTAACTTGTTCCCTGACTACACATACGAAACACAGCGACGTCGGACCTCCTTCCTGGCAGTCAAAAGAGAGCTGCAGACTGAGGGACTCCAATACTCCCTGTTGTTTCCGGCCAAGCTGAGGGTGATTGTGGGCGGTAAAACATATTTTTACGAAACTCCTGAAGATGCCTGTGCTTGGCTGGAGTTATACAGAGCCGGGAAGGATGATGGCGGCCAAGGAACGCAGTGGCTGGCAAGACAATTGCCTCAAAGGAAATCGAGGAGGCATCGAAACAGGCTGAAGAGGCCCTCGCTGCAGCAAACAGAAGCGGAACATCGAGATGTGCTCGAAGTCCCATTGGCTCTTTTGGGAGCGCCAGGAGTGGTATCTCCAGGAGGTTCAGACTCGGAGAAGGACGGCGACCGAACCAATACCGAACATTCAGAGGTGGACAGTGTGCACCTGCCGAAGGTTACACCATCAATGGCAGAAGGCATGTTGGATGAGGGCCAAAGCGGCTCCTAAACTGAGTTGGAGACAATGCCGTGGAATATATGGACTTCCTGTAGCAGGTTCTGTTCAGGGACTTTGAGTCGGGGGGGAGGGATCGTTAAAGTTTTCATTTATCCGGAGCTCAGTTTGTGGCAGGAAGTGTTCAGAGGCTGGGCGGCGGCCCGTTGGCACCTGGCCCCCCTCATTGCCCTTAGGGCGTGCCCTCAGTGACTGCTGATGGGCTTAGGAGTGTGTTACAGTTGGTACTGGCTTGGATGGGAGCTAGCAGTGCGTTACTAGGCCCTGTTCTGGGGGGGAGGGGAGGGCGGGGTAGCGGGGGACGAGGTTGGGGGGAGAAGTTGACCGGTGTGGAAGCGGGTGTACGTTTTGGGATGCAGATGTTACTTGTGGGGAATGGGAGATACCGCTGATTTACGCTGTATTACCTGGAATGTGAGGGGCCTTCATACTATGACACAACGCCACAAGATTCATGCAGATTTGGTTCGCAGAGGGGTTCACATAGCGTTACTCCAAGAGACCCGCTTAACTAAAGAGGAGGGCATAGCACTACAAAGACGATGGAGGGGGCAGGTCTATAACACCACTTATTCAGTGTTTGCACGGGGGGCTCTGATCTGGATACGAGCGGGGGTCCCTTTCCATCTCACGAGGCAGACGATAGACCATTCGGGCAGGTTTGTGGCCATAGAGGGTAGACTTAGGGGCAAGGATGTAGCATTCTGTAGTCCTTATGTACCTAATGTAGATCAGCTAGGTTTTCTGACAAAACTTTCTGGTACATTGGCGTCCTATCTTGCGAGCTCCCTGATAATTGGTGGGGATTTCATCTCTGTAACGGACGTATCACTGGATAGATCGCACCCTCCACTGGCTGACTCCCCGATACATAGACGGACTAAAGGCAGACTGGACTGGCAAATTAGGTGGAACCTGGTAGATGCCTGGCGTGTGCATCACCCACTTGACCGTGATTATTCTTATTACTCCGGGATGCACGATCTTCATGTCCGATTGGATGCGGTGCTGTGCTCCCCAACGGTGCTACCCAGTGTACAACGAACTGAGTACCTGACCAGAACGATCTCCGATCATAATCCACTGTTATTTACCATGCCCTGGATGATTGGGGTGTTGAGTATCCCCACTTGGAGGCTCCGCCATGAGACACTGGAGGACCCAATTTTTCAGAGCGAAGTGAGTGAGGGGATCACCCAGTATTTTGCAGTGAACACCGGCTCGGCTTCCACGAGGGCGATAGAGTGGAATGCTTTCAAGGTGGTGGTCAGGGGCATGTGCATCGGGAAACATGCAGGAGTGTGGAGGGTGCTCCTCCAGGTCCTAGAGCGAGCCGAGACAAAACTACGTAAGGCAGAGTTGGCGAACCTGCTCATCCTGAGCTTCAGGAGGAGGTCAAGGCAGCGAAGGAAGAGGTTGCTGCAGGAGTGGAAAGGTTGCGCTGCTATGACTATAAGGCCTATACCACAAGAGCTCATGCGGAGGGAGACAAGGCAGGAACGCTGCTGGCCTGGCTGGCCAACCCAACAAAGAGGGGCTCCTCTATTTTGGCCGTGGTTGATGATGACGGGGAGTTAGTGTGCACCCAGAATAGGATCCAGCAGCGTTTTTTGCGCTACTATGAAGGACTCTACGAGAGTTCGCTAGTGGTGGGAGACCTGGAAATCGGGTCCTTTTTGAAGGGACTTTCACTTCCAGAATTGGATCCAGAACAGATGACATGCCTCGGCTGCGATATAGAGTTGAGCGAAATTAGAAGTGCTATTAAGCGCATGGCCAGAAATAAAACGCCGGGAGTTGACGGGTTGCTGATAGAGTTTTACTTAATGTATATAGATATACTGGCACCAAGACTCCTGGAGGTCTATAGGGAAGCAAAGGAGCTGGGCAGGTTGCCTGCTTCAATGCGAGAAGCCTTAGTCATTCCCCTCTTAAAACCAGGGCGGGAAGGGGCGAATCCGGCCTCCTACCGCCCGTTATCAATGCTGACCACTGACTATAAAATACTGAGCATTATTTTGGCGACGCGACTTTTACACCATATGACCACATTGATCCATGAGAATCAGGCTGGTTTCATCCCAACGAGAAACACATCCAGGAACATCAGAAGGTTAGTGAGGCTGCTTGAGGAAGACCAGCCGGAGGCACCACAACCAATGGTGTTGTCGGTGGACATTGAGAAGGCTTTTGACAGCTTGGAGTGGTTTTATTTATATACCACGATGGGGCGATTTGGCCTCGGGCCGACTTTATCAGCTGGATGAAAGTGCTCTACACATCGGCTGTGGCTAGAGTGCACGTCGGATCGCTGATCTCCTCGCAGTACCCAGTGAATCGGGGCACGAGACAAGGGTGTTCGCTATCTCCTTTGTTGCTCGCCTTGGCGGTGGAGCCGTTAGCAGTGAAGGTCCGATTGGGAGACCACTCTGATGGTCTGTGGTGTAGAGGAGGCCGGCAGTACATTTCCATGTACGCCGATGACCTGCTGCTATTTCTTGATAATGCCAGTGAAGCACTGACGAGAGCTGGGACTTTGCTTTCGGATTTTGGCGATATCTGGGGTTGAGAGTGAACTGGTCGAAGACGTGCCTGTTCCTGTTGAAGCAGGGAGAGCTCCAGCCGGTTACTGATAGAGATGTGTGGTGGGAACCCAATTGTTTGAAATATTTGGGAGTGCATATCTATCATACAGCAGCCGACATGCTTGAAGGCAATGTGGGATGTGGCTTGAGGGCATTGAAGAGTAGCATGACCTTCTGGGCCACACTCCCTCTGTCGGTGACGGGGCGCATAGCGCTGTTGAAATTGATAGCGCTCCCTCGACTATTGTATTTTTTTAGGACTCTTCCGGTGTGGATCAATGTTTAAATTGTTGAAGTCACTCAAAGTGAGTTTCCTATGGGGAACGAGCAGACGCCGGGTTGCGTTGGCAACGCTCATTAGGCCCAAAGCCGAGGGGGGACTGGCGGTCCCTGACTTTGAGCTGTACTATCTGGCGGCCCAACTCCAGGTCTTAACGCAAGCAGTGGCAATAGAGTTTAGAGGTCCGGAACAACAGCGAGGCAGGGGTATACCATGCCATGTACTGTCCTTCATGGTGCTGCAGCAGAAACTGGATCCTAAGGGCCTGTTCATGGAGGAGAAGTCACTGCGGCTGTGCTGGAATCGTTCGCAGCGTAGGGCGGGAGAACTGCACCCATATGCGCCTGAGATCCCGTTGGGAATGATGACAGCGCTCCCGCACGGCGGTTATTGGACACCTCTGCTGGAGTGGGAAGATGCAGGGATCCATTTATTAGGAGATCTGTATGAGGATGGGGCCTTGTTACCCTATCAGACGTTGCAGGAGAGGTTCGACCTGCCAAGAGGGGGATTTCTTTTGCATGCAGCGCTGACTAGAGCACTTCAAGTACACTGGCCGGAGGGGCTGGCGGAACCTAAGATGACCATGGCATGCCAATATACCATGATGGCGGCTGGGACTTTCAAGGCGGTCACGTGTCTTTACTCTAGGATGCTTAATGAGGGACTGGCAGCCTTGGAGGTGTTGAGAGAGAAATGGGAATCTGACATAGGGAAGCCCATCCCTGCCCTGACCTGGTCACAAATCATGCGCAGAGCCTGGAAGAGCACAAGAAATGCGAGATTCCAGCTGGTACATTTTTATATTCTTCATAGAGCCTATTTGACGCCAAGGAAAATCCAAAAATATTTTCATGTACAGGAAGCGGCGTGCCCTCGCTGTGCGCGAACAGGTGCTGACCTGCTGCATATGCTGTGCACTTGCCCTGAGATGGGGGACCATTGGAAGGAGGTAGGAGAGGTACTGAACACCATTACGGAGTGACAGCTGACCTTTGATATAGCCACTGGTATCCTGCATTGGTTTCCCCACACATCGAAAAACAAAATCACAAGTAAATTTATAGATATGGGTCTATTACTGGCGAAACGAGAAATAACGAGACAATGGAAGGCGACGGTGGGCCCTAGCAGTAAGAAATGGAGGGCTGAGTTTATGAAGTGGGTGACTGATGAGAGCACAATACCAACAGGCTCAACGACTGAATACGGATAGGGCCTTGGAGATGGCAACGGCATGGGAAACATCATTACAAGCATTACAAGATTATCAGATAGAGGAAGAAAGAGAGGTGATTGCAGAAGCGGTAGGAAACCCGAGCTAGGACAGGTATGGCTAGAGGTTGTATAGGGAGTGACTCCTGTTCCCACACAACTGTATAGGTCCGGGGATAGTACACACCTGCGACTTTGGGGAGGGGAAGGGACACAACACAAGTTGGGGGGGTATTGGGATTGTAAGTAGTATTGGGATATGTTTATTGTCATCTGGTTTCTATTCCACTGTGAAGATTGCATAATTTTTCTGTACAAAGGGCAGTGGGGTTACACCCTGGTGTGGGGATCTAACTGACCAGTTGATTGGTGGATTGAATGTACATGTATAATGTCTGTATAAAACCCAATAAACTACGTTTTCAAAAAAATAAATAAGACATCGAGGGCTGTAAGGTGTATGAATCGCATATCATCCATATTTGTGACAATATGACCCAGATTTACTAAAGTTTGGCACAACACAGTGCAGCAAGACAACTTGCTACTCCACGCTGACTCAAATGAAGAGAGCTGTAACGCACCATATTTTCTAATATATGACACTTTCCTGCTATCTTTCTGCATTGGCGCGCACAGGACAGCCTAGTGCCAACTCAGGCACCCTTGTGCCACGGTGCCAGTGTGCCTGCATTACAGGTAGGGTTATTTTCTGCAGGAAGGGACACTTTCCTATACAAAAACAATCCTCAGAGGCATTTTCCTCTTTCGACTTGTAATGCAGAATGCTGCACATGTAGAAATGAAGAATTAACGAGCAGAAATAAAGAAATGTCTCCTACTTATCCCTCTGTTGGAAAGGTGTAGCATTTTGACACATTTCCAAGTTTACTAGTCCTATAAGATCTGGGAATGTACCAAAATCCGTGGGTGAATGTGTGGGAACACCCACGACCCACCCATGAAATGCCTTCCCAACATAGAGTAATGCTGGGCAGCAGCTTGTGTTGCCTTGCGTTTCTCTGGATTTACTAAGCCGTGCAGAGCCATGCAAGGTGGCTTTACATGGCTTAGTAAATCTCTCTGAAGCCCTTGAACTGTCTTGTGCTGCCTTGCATGACTCAATGGCAATGCAAGGACTTTGTAAATCTGGGCCTCTATGTTAAGCGTGAATGGTCAGGAGAAACACAAAGTCTGGATATAAATCTTAACACAGTGATTGAGGCTGTCTGCACTAACAAGACTATCAGGTAGATTCATCATGGAAAAATCGTCTCGCAAAGGGCCAGATTCTGAGAATCTGGCCCTTTGCGAGCGCAATTTTTGCATTTGGGATTCATCATCCCAAATGCAAAAATCGGTAATTGCGAATTCGCTAAATTGCGAGGAATTACATTTAAGGAATCTCTATTTGAGATTCCTTAAATGAAATTCATTACCCATTTTTAAATTGCGAATTCGCAATTTCGGGCCGCTATTTACCGCGAGGTCAAACCTTGTGGTAAATAGCGAAAACTTAGAAAAATGCTTTTAAATGCATTTTTCTAAGTTGCATGTTGCACACACACATGTCCTTTGGACATGTGTGTGCGCAACACCAATGTAGATTACATTTCAGGGGTGCTACAGGGTGTCCTTTGGACACCCCTAGCACCCTTGAAATCGCATCCTTATTTGCGATTAGCAAATTGCCAATCGCAAATAAGGAATGTGTAGGAATCGCAATTTATTTAGCGATTCCTACATGAATCCTGTTTTGCAAGTCCTTAATAGCGATTCCTTAATAATCGCTATTAAGGACTCGCAAAACAGGACTTTGATGAATCTAGGGGTATATTACTTCCAAAAGGAACCCTTCTTTGCAATCTTAGAATAATAACAGATTGAGATAAAAAATAATAAGGATGTAAACCCATGACTCACAGTTTGCCTGCAGCTCCTTCGTGTGATTAAATATATCACTGTGCTATATTAGAAGGCTTGCAACTTCTGAACTGGAAGTAACACAATGATGTCAGTGTCAAAAGCAGTAGCCCACTTACCTATCTAAATAAAATACAAATCTGTGATCTGCATTTTACAGGATGTGCTTTGAAGCCGGCACATTAACCCCCTATTCTACTTGGATTTACTGTCACATATATCCTTGTTGCCAATTTCTATATAGCAATACAGCAGATTACTATTTATTTTTTTATAAGATGACTGTCAGACTCTTGTTTTCAGGCTCTGCCCCTTGTGACTCAACCCCCTCTTCTCCGCCACACCTTGCCCCCCATTTTGTTGGTTTCTGGAGAAATATTGTCCCCAGTCCCAGCACTCATTTTCTCCCCATGATGCCAAATAATATTGAATTATATGTTAAAGGCTGAGAAAGAGAAATAGAAATCCGAAAGGGCAAATGTTAATTTTCCCAGGGTGCCCTTGGAAGATGGGGGCCCTGATTAATTGCCCACTTTGCCCATGCCTTAAAACATCTCTAAATGGCCTCTCCCCATCTCAGGGTGAAACTTTATTGAAATACCCAACTGAATCCCATCTTTCACACAGCAATAATTCATAAAGATTCGATATATACTAGAGCAAAAATTACCTTGCTAGCAGTGGACACATTGCTCAGTTACATGCAACTGACACTCTTTCCAGTGACCTACCCAATTCATTTGTTGCATATGTTTGCACTTTACGAATATTCGTTTTCACAAACTCACTATGCTTGTATGCCTTATAATCTAATGGATCTTTATTTGGCTTTTAGATTGTAACCACAAAGTCCTGAGCCAAAGGGTTTGAGGCAAAATCCCTTATTGCCAGGGCCCCTGGACACATGCAATTTTGCAACAGCTGCGTTTTTTGCAAAATTATGGGTTTGCCTCATATTCTACAAAATTCAATATCTGCAGTATAATTTACAGATTTATAAAACTTTTTTTTCTAGTTTATATGGATCAAAAGTGACTTAAATTGCAGCAACAAGTGTTGCTGTGCAGTGAAAGGTTGACTGGCCGCATTTACATTGCTGATTACTTTATTTGAATGTTAAACTGGTACTATTGAGGTGAAACCTTTGCCTAGGCAATGATAACATGTAAAAAATAACAGAATTATGAAGTATTACTATTATGTCACAAAACGAGGCATTTTTGACACAGAATCTAGTCAACTCTGCCGCATAATTTGGTCCTCCCCGGCCACATAATTCCAGTGTCCTTGCATAGCGTATGCATAGGGTATAACCCTAGACACTTGATAGACCCTAATAGCCATTCCGCGGCTAGAATCTTGAATACTTTATGTAGTTTCATCTGTATTACCTTACAGGCCGGGATGTTAACCATACGCAGGGTTTCAAATATTATTTTAATCTCCTCAGCTGTCAAGGGTATTTCCAGTTCCACTTTGTGTTTCATCATAAGTTTGGGTATAATAACAGTCTGTCGTTCAGTCGGCATGTCTTGCTTGTCCATCTAAGTGGGCTTTTGTATAGTGTTTGCAAACAGTCCCAAAACACTCTTTTTATTCTTTCCAGTATGCATTGTATCGCATTGTAGCTGCCTCTTATAGAAGGAATCTGTGCAGGTGGGTTTTCTATCTTTATTTTTCTTTTTTTGGCTTTTGTATAGCGCATTCTATCACTCCAAGGAGCATCTTGGCGCTGTGAGCCACCCCAGAATAGAAAAGGGTGAGTAGGCTGGAACAGCTCTCAGAGATAGATCATTACACCAAAGCCTTACAGGCAGTGTCAGTGAGTGTAAAAACCCAGGTCTTTAAGGCTTTCCTAAACAGAGATTCTGTTGAGATTTGACGAAGTGCGGGAGGAAGTTTATTCCAGGCTCTGGAGCCTACCACTACGATGGATTTTCCACCTTTGGTCGCTAGTCTGAATTTTGGGACCACTAGCAGGTTGCTAGATTCCGAGTTGGAAGATGTCGTTTGAAGTTGTTGGAAAGATATCTAGGTCCTTGTGCATGATAAGCTCTGAAGGTGATGATCAAGATTTTAAACAATAAGCGCTTGTGGATAGGAAGCCAATGGAGGCACGGAGCGAAGCAATGAGCCTGCCAAATGTGTCGTTATCCCGAGGTATTGTTTATCTCTAACCTTTGATCTGGTACAGTTCCAGTTAATGCACCAATCTTATCAATATCGCTCTAATCTGTGGCATTTTCTATACTGCGGGCTCGCCCATTGTACTGCATTTCTCCAGTCTTCTCAGAACCTGTTCTTGTTCAGTTATTTGTTTTTCCACTGTTTTACGTGTGGAAGTTACCCTTGCCTTTTGGTATCACCAGTTGGATACCTTCATGGAGTCACATGCTCTCTGAGCATGTCCATGTTTCTATTGAGTGGAAAACAATTTTGTCTCAGAATCATCCCATACCATTTTGGGCTAGGTACTGTACATCAGTGATGCATTCTGCAGGCTTCTTTGACACAGGTGAATAATCCTGTTGAGAAAAGGTTCTATGAGTCTGGGAGTAACAGGAGAAGAGCCTCTGGTGTGAGTTATGGCATCTCCAAGCAACTATTAAACCCAAATCTAGTATCACTCGAAAACGTTTATGCAATCATTTTCTTATAATTTGCCCCAGGTGGTACTATGTCACTCGTGCCATTTAAAACACAGTTAAGGCCAACAAGCCTTAACTTAGTCATCCCCACATATTGTGATAATATCACAATTACTTGATCGAAAAGAGCCTATCTTTGATATTAAGTTCATAAATATTTGTCAAACAAATCATCCTTCTGTACAGGAGACCCTGTAACCCAATCTATCTCTACTCAGGGTCTGCTATTACCATAAAAACCGACAGTCGGGTAATCAGTGCTAACCATGTGGCAACCCCTCCCTCTAGTGCGAGGCCTAACGCGTGATAAAATACCCCACTCCTCTCTTAGCTGTTTTCTCAGCGTCATGTTTGGTCAAGTGTGCCTCTTTAACCCCTTGCATGCTGATGACGGCCCCCCTCCGTCATGCACTACGGCGCTCGTGTGCTGATGAAGGCTGGGGGTCGTCATAAACCCGCCCACTTGCAATTTTGCTGCATAGGCGCAGAATTGCGGCAGCATGCAAGGGGTTAATACATGCTATCTCCACCTTTTCCTACCTTGCTCGAAGACCTGGAACTCCTTGCCTCTGCACCTTAGGCAATCACCATCACTGCCACTATTCAGGAAAGACCTCAAGACCTGGCTCTTCGACTGAACCGCAGATCCTCTCCCCTCCCACAGTGCCTTGAGGCCCTTACCGATAGTCACGCTTTATAAGAAACCTGAATGATTGCACCATAGGTCTATAGAAGTACACTCCCACGCTCTTGTATTTAATATATAATTTAGGCCCTTGAAGTTCCAAAGAAATCATAACTATCTTGGTAGTCATGCATATATGTACAATGCACACTCCTAGCCTTTCCCTTGATATACCCAAGAAGTGCCCAGTAATTTCACGCTGCCTCTTATTATCCTATAGCAACATGAAACAAGAACTGAGATTTACTCACCTTGAGTGTTAAAAATACACCAAACCGGCAGCACGTGACATGTTGCATTGGATAATCCATATGTAAGAGGACCCTAACCTCATAGTCATAGACCTAACAGATCATCTCTAAAAGTGTAATTTGAAGCGTAAATATAGAATGGTAACAATGAATGATATGGAAATTTCAAATCATAACAGACAAGTGCCGACTCATGAAATGGCTGGGGTCCCACAAGCTCAGACTGTTAAAGGCTAAGGGTCTTATTATGAGTCTGGCTGTCCATGCTCCCACACCCCCAAAGTCATAATGAGGCCCTAAATCTTGTTCATCTTGCCCTGAATGGTTAAAATCTAAGGAAGGTGTTGGAGCAAGCAAACAGCATCGCCTTAGCATTGCATGCACAACTATCTTCCACATGTTATACGCAGTCAAAGAGTGTTGTGCGTCCACATCCATCAGCACCCTTTCAGTCATTGTTCAATGTCCTACTCAGTTACAGCATCATTCAGCAATAGTGTAACTGGTTTGTTAGTACCTCCAGTATTTACTGACCTGCCTTTATGGACCTACATTTCTCCAATCTGTGTGGTAGAAGATCCTCCGTCAGTTGTCTCAGGTCTAGACCTTCAGTTCACAGAGTTCGCTCTTCCCTTAATTTTTCCTGTTTCTTTATACCAATCTGAGGCCTGGCGAGGGGCGTTAAAATATGACTTGCATGCAGGAAGTATTTTTAATTGTGCTGGAGAAAACAGCATATATTACACTTTTATTTCCTTGCAATTTCTCTTGCATATAGCATCTATGTTTCTGCACTTGTTATGAGTCGTCCGGTAATAACATGATCTTTTAATATTTGCAATGAGTCATCTCCAGTCATTATGGTGCCATTAGAATGACAACCCTTTCTCTGTAGTTTCTCAATAGCCAGAATATCTCCACCCTGTGTAGTGTGCCAAGAGGTTGCAGTAGGTCTGCGGCCCTATCTACTTTCTCTATCACAAGTAAATTTGGTAATCCCTTTGGGTTCAATTCCTTGGTGATCCATTTCTCCAGGGACAGTTCCATACGTTTTGCTTCTGCTTCAGCTAAAAGTCCTATGAGACATACATTATGCTTCATGAACTCCTTCCATCATCTTCCACGTGTGCCGCTAATATTTCCATTATGTTTGTGAGCACTCCGACAACTGATTTCAGTTGCATCACCTCGACTACTGTTGTTTTGGAGGTTATTCTGATTTGTATAGCCCACTCTACCACCTGTTTCATATTGGTACTCACTAAGTTATGGTCAGTAGCCACTGGATCGATTTTAATTTCCAGACAGGATCTTGTTTCGCGAATAGTTGAAAGTACTTCAGCAATAGCCGAATCGCTGCCTATTAAAGTTTTCCTTCCCACGGCATCATGTGGCCCCTTTGCTGATGGAACCGGTGTTGGTCTAGTGCATCTTTCCATCTTGTTCTGTGAGGTTGCCTTATTTGGCTTGCCCTTCACCATTCTGATTCTTCTGGGAAACTCTCCGCTCATGCAGCTGCTCTCCAGTGAGCCATGTAGTGTCTATGCCCTCAGTGCATTCTCTTTTTCTTTTTTATTAAACAACTCCAATTATTACATATAGAAAAATAGAGATATATGTCAGTAAATAAATATATAAATATCTTCATGATTAATAAAGCTAGCAAAAAGGCACTAATTCTAGGATTTTACAATTATAGAGAAAGGCACGGACAATTTTTTTAAACAAAAGAAAAAAAAATTAAGAAAGAATACACAATTCATTACAATAATTCAATACATTACGAGACGAGACGCCAATAGTCCCTACTCCAGGCCGCGATTGGAGACCAGATCGTACTGCCAAGTATTCTAGAATGCCTCCCTTTAGTAGAGTAGATGGCTTTTCCTGATTATACACCCCCAAAAATCGTGCTAGCTAAGGGGCAGATTTATCAAAGGTTTTTGCAGGGCCCTTACACCATGCAATACAGGTGTCTTCAAGCTGGGGGACGGGCCCCTCTAGAGGGGGTGGGGGCTCAAGTGATCCCGGGGGGATGCCTTGCTCTAGCCAAAAGAAGCATTATGCTGATAACAGCTCTTTCTTTTCAGAGGGGAAAAAATGAGCAGCAGTAAGCCGCTCTGCAGTGGGCCATCACTGACATCTTTTGTCATTTATATCCTGGCTGGGAGAAGGTGTCAAAAAGGAAGGGACTCCAAATATTCTTCAAAACTCCCACCCCCATTTCTAATAATCAGACTGTGGATTCTTTTACACATTAGTAAGGCCTGCCTGATCAGAATAGTATGTTTGGCAATAATGTATTTGATTGCATTTTTAAAACAGTAACAGAACTTACCTGTGATGTTCAACTTAGTCTAGACATATTTAAACATTGCCAGTTTAATAGAATAATTGTGAAACAATTTTAGGGGGGGATGGGTTTGTTTTTGCACTGAGGGGGTGCAGCATTAAAAAGTTTGAAGACAACTGATGTAAGGGGACACAGGGCGATGCAAAACCTCGAATGAGGTTTACCAAGCCACGCAAAGCCGCCTTGCACCGCCCTGCATGGCTTGGCAAATCTGAAGTAACACAAGGCAGCCAGTCAAAAGAAAACGATTTCCCTTCGCTGACTTGTGTGACTCTGCCCCAGGGAGGCGTTCCAATACCTCAAAAATAGTACACCTAACCAGGGGAGGCTTAACAAAGAGAAATATATTCATTTCCCCTCTTTGTTCCTCTTGCAACCTGTGCTGCATTTTGAAGCACAAATAGAAAGAGAAAAAAGCCGTAGAGGAATATTTTTGTGCAGGAAGGTATCCCTTCCTGTACAAAACAATCCTGCCTGCTACGCTAGGGTGCAAGGGGGCCTGCATTGGCGCTAAGCAGCACATAGTGCACCAACGTAAGGAGAGGACAGGAATACACATTACTACCCTCTCCATGTAACTCAACGCAGCTCACTGCAGCACAGCAAGATGTCTTGCTGCATTGTATGTCCTTTTGGTAAATCTGACTCCAAGACTCATCTGCTGTGTATGCGCATGCCATTGCAATCTGTTACTTTAACATTTTGTCCTGATACTTTTATTATCAGTGGCTCGGTTCTGGTTAATAGGATTTTAAGAAGAATTAAAGGATCTGCCCTGGGACCCAACAGGAGTGTGTCTTCACCGTATCCCTGCTGGCTTCGCCCCTTTAGTTTCACCTTTACCCTACTAGCATGGGTAAATAATGCCACAACACTGTTTGAGAATGCACACTACTATACATGATCATGTAACAAATTCCGAGACTTGCACATTTACTCCACAAATGGTGATACCTACATGTATTATCCCTATATCATGCCTTTGAATAATGTTATAGGGAGAATTATCATGGCGCAGCATTTGAGTATTTTACCTTGTTATCCTATCCAAGAACAATGTTTGATATGAGTGAGTTTATCCAAGAACAATCTCTGATATGAGTGAGTATGCACACTTACATATCCTCCACTACTGAATGAATTACCTAGGCACTTGGGTAATACTATTCATTTAGAGATGTTTTAAATCTTACTTCGTCCATTCAGTATGATTTCAGATTTCATGTATTCTCTTGATAGAAATTTAGAATTTAGATATCTATGTTAGGTTAATAAGTTATTGCATATTTCTGCCTTTATTTTGTTAATTTTTACAAAGTTTACAATGAATACTGTATATGAGTAGGACCAAGGTCATTTGATAGTGAGTCTTTAATATGGGGCAAAATGTATCTTAGGTGAGGCGGCAATATTCCTTGCACCCAGTCTAATCTAAACTGTACACAGCACCTGCTGTGGTATCCTCCCTGTCTCTGCACATATTTATTGTTTATTGTTGTGGCCATCTTAAAAATGGGGCTGCAGGGAGAATGTGACGCTAAGGGGCAGATTTATCAAAGGTTTTTGCAGTGCCCTTACACCATGCAATACAGGTGTCTTCAAGCTGGGGGACGGCCCCTCTAGAGGGGGTGGGGGCTCAAGTGATCCCGGGGGGATGCCTTGCTCTAGCCAAAAGAAGCATTATGCTGATAACAGCTCTTTCTTTTCAGAGGGGAAAAAATGAGCAGCAGTAAGCCGCTCTGCAGTGGGCCATCACTGACATCTTTTGTCATTTATATCCTGGCTGGGAGAAGGTGTCAAAAAGGAAGGGACTCCAAATATTCTTCAAAACTCCCGCCCCCATTTCTAATAATCAGACTGTGGTTACTTTTACACATTAGTAAGGCCTGCCTGATCAGAATAGTATGTTTGGCAATAATTTATTTGATTGCATTTTTCAAACAGTAACAGAACTTACCTGTGATGTTCAACTTAGTCTAGACATATTTAAACATTGCCAGTTTAATAGAATAATTGTGAAACAATTTTAGGGGGGGCGATGTTTTTGTTTTTGCAGTGAGGGGGTGCAGCACTAAAAAGTTTGAAGACAACTGATGTAAGGGGACACAGGGCGATGCAAAACCTCGAATGAGGTTTACCAAGCCACGCAAAGCCGCCTTGCACCGCCCTGCATGGCTTGGCAAATCTGAAGTAACACAAGGCAGCCAGTAAAATGCAAACGATTTCCCTTCGCTGACTTGTGTTACTCTGCCCCAGGGATACATT
Organism: Lissotriton vulgaris; assembly: GCF_964263255.1. Lineage (NCBI taxonomy): Eukaryota > Metazoa > Chordata > Amphibia > Caudata > Salamandridae > Lissotriton > Lissotriton vulgaris. Next base: position 894,054,834 of record NC_141691.1, on the reverse strand, counting down.
CCATGGGTGGAGCATGGACGTTCTCAGATTTACCAATACGCCAAAAATAGTACACCTTACCAGGGGAGGCTTAACAAAGAGAAATATATTTATTTCCCCTCTTTGTTCCTCTTGCAACCTGTGCTGCATTTTGAAGCTCAAATAGAAAGAGAAAAAAGCCGTAGAGGAATATTTTTGTGCAGGAAGGTATCCCTTCCTGCACAAAACAATCCTGCCTGCTACGCTAGGGTGCAAGGAGGCCTGCATTGGCGCTAGGCAGCACATAGTGCACCAGCGTAAGGAGAGGACAGGAATACACATTACTGCCCTCTCCGTGTAACTCAACGCAGCTCACCGCAGCACATCAAGATGTCTTGCTGCACTGCATGTCATTTTGGTAAATCTGACTCCAAGACTCATCTGCTGTGTATGCGCATGCCATTGCAATCTGTTACTTTAACATTTTGTCCTTATACGTTTATTATCAGTGGGTCGGTTCTGGTTAATAGGATTTTGAGAAGAATGAAAGGATCTGCCCTGGGAGCCAACAGGAGTGTGTCTTTACCGTATCCCTGCTGGCTTCGCCCCTTTAGTTTCACCTTTACCCTACTAGCATGGGTAAAAAAGTGCCACAACACTGTTTGAGAATGCACACTACTATACCTGATCGTGTTACAAATTCCGTGACCTGCACATTTACTCCACAAATGGTGATACCTACATGTATTATCCCTATATCATGCCTTTGAATAATGTTATAGGGAGAATTATCATGGCGCAGCATTTGAGTATTTTACCTTGTTATCCTATCCAAGAACAATGTATGATATGAGTGAGTTTATCCAAAAACAATCTCTGATATGAGTGAGTATGCACACTTACATATCCTCCACTACTGAATGAATTACCTAGGCACTTGGGTAATACTATTCATTTTGAGATGTTTTAAATCTTACTTCGTCCATTCAGTATGATTTCAAATTTCATGTATTCTCTTGATAGAAATTTAGAATATAGATATCTATGTTAGGGTAATAAGTTATTGCATATTTCTGCCTGTATTTTGTTAATGTTTACAAAGTTTACAATGAATACTGTATCTGAGTGGGACCAAGGTCATGTGATAGTGAGTCTTTAATATGGGGCAAAATGTATCTTAGGTGAGGCGGCAATATTCCTTGCACCCAGTCTACTCTAAACTGTTTGCTTAAAAGCTAAAGTGGCAGCTTTACACTCTTTGCTACTTTGTTCTAGGTGTATTGTGAAGCTGAAGGTGTGTGAGTTTTTTCATGAGTCTTCAAGTGCCAAGCGTAAATGTAATACTTGATTCAAGCAATCTGTTAGGCAACCAATCTATGTTTTCAACCTCTTAGATCTGCAATTAAAATCTTATCATTCACATTGTACAATACACAATAGCGTTTCCTATTTCTAGATAAGACCCAGAAGGAAAGGTGAATGCGACAAAGCACTGTAAGTACCACATTCGCGGCAACAGTAACAAAAATGAGATTTTCACTCAGTGTACTTTTTTGTAATGGTAATGCACACATTGTTAAGTGTAATACTTCCAGAATTAAAAACTCTGTAATTGCCTTCAGTCAATGTGTTTTAACTTGTTATATTGTGGCGCACATACATTGTTAAATGTTTTGTAAATTGTAATTTGGAATTTAGATGTTTTTTGTAAACCAGTGAGAAAATAAATGCTCAATACGTAAAAAAAAAAAATCGCGGAAGATCCCCCCTTAATATTTTTTTTTGCTGTTTATATTCAGCACAAACTCGGCCCGAAGGTATTGTAGCGCTTTACATGAGCACCAGTTACGTAACATAAGGGTGTATTAGTTTCTTGGAAGGCGCTGGGAGATTAAGCGATTTGCTCAGAATCACAGGATGTTGAGCCGACGCTGAGACGCGAACTTCAGGGGCATATCATCAAGGCTGCGCAATAAAATTATCGCCGCTTTAGCGTCCGTTTTTGGGCAAAAAGCGGCGATAATTTTATCTCACTATCAGCAAGGACATGCTAAAGTGTGTTCCTATGCCTCAGCGCCGCTTTCCCTTACGCCCATCTTGCATCGCCAATGATATGCAAATTGGGTGTACCCTGCTAAACTAACGCGGAGAATGTCGCTAACAGACATTTCTCCAATTATCAAGACAATCGCTAACCTGTGTAGCTACGGGAAAAGTAGCCCTAACCGCGCTTATCGCACATTTGCTTACGCCTGCTTTGAATCTGATTAAGCAATTATAGTCTATGGGGGGTGGATCATAATACCACCCTGCCCGATCATCAACCTATCGCCTATCGATGTGTGATTATCGCCACATTTCCAGCGATAATCGCACAATTTGCAGCTATCGCTTGGATTTTAATCGCTTTGGAGATAAGCGTTGCTGATAGCGCGCTATCTCTGCGATAGCTGGCGATAATTATCCTTGCGCTAAGCGTGCTTAGCGATAATTATCGCCGAGTGTTGCTGATATGCCCCCTGGTTCCCCAGTGCCAAAGGCGGCAGCTCTGGCCTTAAGCCACATCCAATCAGAGCTTTTTCACATCCTATCTGGTTGCTTTTCAAGCCCCCTCTTTGAGACACATAGGGCCCGATTCACAGAACGAACTTAAAACTAAATCCTAAACTTACTACTATTTGGTATTCACAGAATGCACTTACTACTTTCAGGATTCACAGAGTGAACTTACTACTTTCGGGATTCACAGAATGAACTTACTACTTTCGGTAAATAGATTTAAGACTACTAACTTTACGTCCGCACTCGTGCCAGAAATTCCGGCCCAGAGGCGGAGCTTCCGGCGTGGGGACGGAGCTTGCGGCCCGGAGGCCGAGCCTCCGGCCCGGAGGCAGAGCTTGCAGCTTGGAGGCGGAGCTTCCGGCTCGGAGGTGGGGATTTAGTCATGGCTGTAATATCCACCTCTGGGCCGCAAGCTATTACGAATAGAGGTTAAAAAAGGTTCAAGAGCGAGAACAAAAAGAAGGGGGGATAATGGGCAACCCTGACGGATGCCTTGTTGGAGGGGGAAGTAAGATGACACTCGACCATTGAATAATACCGAGGCATTAGGAGCAGAATATAATAAAGAGATAAGAGAAATCAATTTAGGGCAAAAGCCGTGCCATTGTAGTGAAGCAAATAAAAAGGACCCATCTACTCTGTCAAAAGCTTTCTCAGCATCAACAGAGATAGCTGCCAGAGAAAGGGAGAGGGAAGGAATTTTATTTAATACATTAAGGAAAAGACAGGAGTTATCAGAAGTAAGTCTGCCCTTAACAAAGCTGCATTGCTCTTTACCGATAAGATGAGGCATGAGGGGGTCTAAAAGTAAAGCAAGCGATTTAGCAAATCATTTATAATCAACATTAACTAAGGATATCAGAAAGTAGTTTTTACAAAATTTAGGGTTGCAACCTTATTTATGAATGAGGCAAATTGTAGCTTCTTGAAAAGTACCATCAGTCTTACCAGTTAAGAAAAATGAATGAAAAAGTGTTAAAAGTTTCGGGAGTAACAAATCAGTAAAATGTAAGTAAAATTCAGCAGAAAAGCCATCTGGGCCGGGAGTTTTTTCTTTAGTGAGATAATTTAGAGCAGATGATAATTCATTAAGGGATAAATCGGCTTTGAGATTAGAAAGATTGAGATGGGAGTTAGATGTGGGAGGGAGCTTATCAAGATAGGCTTTAATGATGGAAGAGGATGGAGGGGATTCCGGAGTGTAAAGATTTTGATAGAAAAGTTTAAATTCATTAGGAATATCTTGATCCTTATGTAAAAGGGAATTATTAGAAGAATAAATAGAGTCTATAAAAGTGCGTTCTTTGCGCGTTTTGAGATAATTTGCCAAGAGTTTCTCTGATTTATTATGACCCTCACAGAACAGGCACTACTGCGAAGAAGGACAGAGGAGGCATTATCAGTTGTAGTTTTATTAAAAGCAAGTTTTGCACGTATCAAAGCGGGGGATATCGAGTCTCCCGAAGAAGTGTAAAATTCATGTTCTAAGAGCTTAATATGCACCAAAGTGACTTTGCATTGCTGAAGGAACCGTTTCTTTTTTTCGAGACAAAATCTATGATAAAGCCTCTCGAAGTAGCATTAAAAGAGTCCCAAATGGTATGAGGGGGTAAAGTGGGGTCAGAGTTTAGTTTAAAAAATTCATTAAAAAAGGAGCGGAACGAGGAAGGGAAGAGAGGGTCTGAGAGAAGAGAATTGTTAAAACCCCAGCGAGAAGACTTGGGATGAGGAGGGAGCAAATCAAGATCAGTTACAATTGGAGCATGGCCGGAAATAACTATCTTATCTTAATAGTCATTTGTTGAGCGCACGTACACCCTTGGGTTTCTTTGCGCTATAGAGTCAAGACAACAACACCATTCTTAAGCATAAGCCTGTTGGAATAGCCAAGTTTTTAAAGATTTTCGGAACGTCAGTAGATCCTTGCTCTGTCTGATATAAAGGGGGAGAGCATTCCAGAAGGAGGCAGCCAGATGGTGAAAGCAGCTGCTGCCCTGGCGTTTTTTTTTAAATGAGGAGACATTTGCAAGAAGTAGATGTTTAGAGCGTAGGTTGCGCGAAGGTGCGTAGTTGGTAATAGATTGCCTGATAAATCTAGGGCCATAGTCATGGAGCGCCCTAAAGGTGATACATCCTGCTTTGAAGGCAATCCGCTGGGCCACTGGCAGCCAGTGAAGTTTTTCTAGTCCAGCTCTAATTGATTGCCACTTTGGTTGTTTCCAAATCAGTCTTGCCGCCTGATTTTGGACAATCTGTAGGCGTTTTAGTAGTCCCACCGGAAGACCTAAATAAAGACTGTTTGAAAAATCTAACCGGGAGAGAACAAGGGCAATCACCACTTGAATAAGTGCAGAGTGTGTTAAGAGATGGGCAATCTTTCTAATCTTCCTAAGTTGGTAGAAACTAGCAGAGACTACCGTTGCCACCTGTCCTTTGAGGGATAGATCCTCATTGAGTGTAATCCCTAAGCTTTTTACCGATTGGGTCTTTGTAGGGGGGGATCCCATGTCTGTTGGCCAGCACAGTTGCCCCCAGCTCAGTCCACTTTCCCCAGGCAAGATCAATTCTGTCTTGCCTGGGTTCAGTTTAAGATCGTTATAGGTCATCCACTTTTGTATGTGTGACATTATGGCTGAGCATTCGGTTGCGGAGTTTGGGGAATTAAGAGGGATGATCAGCTGAAGATCATCAGCATAATTAAATAGGGTTAAGTTGTAATTTTTTAAGGAATAAATCAGTGGACGGAGGTAAAGGTTAAATAATAAGGGGGAAAGTGATGGGTTCTATAGAGGAAGATACGAGATTTTGAGATAAGGATTGAGATGGAAAGATATACAGCCTGATTCATCAAGCCGAAATCGGCTCGCAAAGGGCCAGATTCTGAGAATCTGGCCCTTTGCAAGCTCTATTTTTGCATTTGGGATTCATCATCCCAAATGCAAAAATCGGTAATAGCGATGTCGCAATTTTGCGAGGAATTACATTTAAGGAATCTCTATTTGACATTCCTTAAATGCAATTCATCATCTATTAAAAAATTGCGAATTCGCAATTTCGGCCCGCTATTTACTGCGAGGTCAAACCTCGTGGTAAATAGCGAAAACTTAGAAAAATGTTTTTAAAAGCATTTTTCTAAGTTGCATGTTGCACACACACATGTCCTTTGGACATGTGTGTGCGCAACACCTGTTTCAATTTGCATTTAAGGGTTGCTACAGGGAGTCCTTCGGACACCCCTGGCACCCTTTAAATCGCTATCTTATTTGCGATTAGCTAATTGCTAATCACAAATTAGGAATACTCCCCATTCATTCCTATGGGCCATAGGAATGAATGGGGAGTTATTCCTTATTTGCGATTAGCAAGTAGCCAGGTTCTGAGCTGGGATGGTGCAGTGAGCTAAAAAACGGTGATGGATCAAGCCCTGATCTTTGGACTGGGTAAGAGTGGTCTGCTTAATTCAGACTCTCTGTTCATCACCACCCCCTTTTCTGAATCCTTTTTGTCCACCATAAGCGTGGAAGGGTATACTCAGATGTGAGTCCCTTGCTCATTGCACCATCAGGATTCAAGCAAGCCGGGCCGAAGACGGCTGAAATGCCAGAAACCGGTCCCCGGAAGCTCGTTTCCTTCCCAGTATAAGAATTGGCTTGGTAGTTTGGTCTGCCCTGTTCCCATGATGCACTGGGCCAGGGTCAGACTAATTTGCATGTAGCCAGGTTCTGAGCTGGGATGGTGCAGTGAGCTAAAAAACGGTGATGGATCAAGCCCTGATCTTTGGACTGGGTAAGAGTGGTCTGCTTAATTCAGACACTCTGTTCATCACCACCCCCTTTTCTGAATTATTTTTGTCCACCATAAGCGTGGAAGGGTATACTCAGATGTGAGTCCCTTGCTCATTGCACCATCAGGATTCAAGCAAGCCGGGCCGAAGACGGCTGAAATGCCAGAAACCGGTCCCCGGAAGCTTGTTTCCTTCCCAGTATAAGAATTGGCTTGGTAGTTTGGTCTGCCCTGTTCCCATGATGCACTGGGCCAGGGTCAGACTAATTTGCATGTAGCCAGGTTCTGAGCTGGGATGGTGCAGTGAGCTAAAAAACGGTGATGGATCAAGCCCTGATCTTTGGACTGGGTAAGAGTGGTCTGCTTAATTCAGACACTCTGTTCATCACCACCCCCCTTTTCTGAATCCTTTTTGTCCACCATAAGCGTGGAAGGGTATACTCAGATGTGAGTCCCTTGCTCATTGCACCATCAGGATTCAAGCAAGCCGGGCCGAAGACGGCTGAAATGCCAGAAACCGGTCCCCAGAAGCTTGTTTCCTTCCCAGTATAAGAATTGGCTTGGTAGTTTGGTCTGCCCTGTTCCCATGATGCACTGGGCCAGGATCAGACTAATTTGCATGTAGCCAGGCTCTGAGCTGGGATGGTGCAGTGAGCTAAAAAACGGTGATGGATCAAGCCCTGATCTTTGGACTGGGTAAGAGTGGTCTGCTTAATTCAGACACTCTGTTCATCACCACCCCCTTTTCTGAATCCGTAGTTTTATTAAAAGCAAATTTTTCACGTATCAAAGCGGGGGATATCGAGTCTCCCGAAGAAGTGTAAAATTCATGTTCTAAGAGCTTAATATGCACCAAAGTGACTTTGCATTGCTGAAGGAACCGTTTCTTTTTTTCGAGACAAAATCTATGATAAAGCCTCTCGAAGTAGCATTAAAAGAGTCCCAAATGGTATGAGGGGGTAAAGTGGGGTCAGAGTTTAGTTTAAAAAATTCATTAAAAAAGGAGCGGAACGAGGAAGGGAAGAGAGAGTCTGAGAGAAGAGAATTGTTAAAACCCCAGCGAGAAGACTTGGGATGAGGAGGGAGCAAATCAAGATCAGTTACAATTGGAGCATGGCCGGAAATAACTATAGGTTCTATAGAGGAAGATAGGAGATTTTGAGATAAGGATTGAGAGAGAAAGATATACAGCCTGATTCATCAAGCGGAAATCGGCTCGCAAAGGGCCAGATTCTGAGAATCTGGCCCTTTGCAAGCTCTATTTTTGCATTTGGGATTCATCATCCCAAATGCAAAAATCGGTAATAGCGATGTCGCAATTTTGCGAGGAATTACATTTAAGGAATCTCTATTTGAGATTCCTTAAATGCAATTCATCCACTATTAAAAAATTGCGAATTCGCAATTTCGGCCCGCTATTTACCGCGAGGTCAAACCTCGTGGTAAATAGTAAAAACTTAGAAAAATGCTTTTAAAAGCATTTTTCTAAGTTGCATGTTGCACACACACATGTCCTTTGGACATGTGTGTGCGCAACACCTGTTTCAATTTGCATTTAAGGGGTGCTACAGGGTGTCCTTCAGACACCCCTGGCACCCTTTAAATCGCTATCTTATTTGTGATTAGCTAATTGCTAATCACAAATAAGGAATACTCCCCATTCATTCCTATGGGCCATAGGAATGAATGGGGAGTTATTCCTTATTTGCGATTAGCAATTTGCTAATCGCAAATAAGGATTGTGTAGGAATCGCAAATCTTTTTGCGATTCCTACATGAATCCCGTTTTGCGAGTCTGTAATACCGATTCCTTATGAATCGCTATTATAGACTCGCAAAACGGGTCTATGATGAATCAGGTCTAGGCGAGAAAAGGATGAATGAGGAGGGGAGAAAAAAGAAAAATCTAGAGTTTTAGGATGAAAGAGCCGCCAAGAGTCAATGAGAAGTGTCTAGGAAGTGCTTGTGAGTCTTATGGGAGACAAAACGGACCTGAGATTGACGGTCAAGAACGGGGTCTACAACTTCATTGCAGTCTCCTCCTAGTATGAAGAGATCATCTTGGAATTGGGTACATCTTTGTGTAATTAAATGCCAAAAGGAACAGTCGGGATGTGTTGGACCATAGATATTAAAAACAGTTAAGGCAACATTGTTAATTAACAATTTAGCTAGTATCCATCTACCTTCTGTGTCATTTTCTTGTAATAACACTTCACCGTTTAATTTCTCATGACATAGAATTACAACTCCATATTTTTTATTAGTAAAAGGAGGAAATGAAACTGTACTCACCCAACTTCTTTTTAATTTTAGCGCCTCAATTTCTTTGAGATGAGTCTCTTGTAGGAAATCCAGATCAGGGTTATAAGAGGCAAGATTGGAAACATTTCTCTGTCTTTTAATTGGACTAATAAAACGTTTTACATTCCATGAAATTACTTTGAATATAAAAACATTAAACATTCACATGGAACAAAATAGGAAATGATGAAAGAGTAAAAAAGGTAGTCAATGGTAAGGGGAATAAAAAGAAGAGAGGAAAGGAAGAGGGAAAGACAGAAGGGAGAAAAAGAACATAAGAAGAGACAGTACATATCCAAAGGACGACTGAAGCGACATACCTGAGGAAAATGAGGACGAGATAAGAGTAGGGCAATGGCGACGTACGGAAGATGAGCAACCCAACCAGGAAGTCCGGAACACACCAGAACAAGAGCAACATGTATACTGACTCAATATGTAAAAAAGAGAAAAATGAAAAAGACGAATGAACCTGTGTAATATAAAAATAAATCAAAAAGACTTAGAAAAAGAGAAGACAAATTAGAAGATATACATTAAGATAAAGGAGACATAAAAATAAATATGAACCATATAACATAACAGTTAACCGTGAGCAATATTAATACTAACTATCTTGTCAATCATGCCATGTCAGAAAAATAATACTTGAAGAAATGATTCTTATTAATAAATGCAAAAAGGAGAGGGAAGGGAGAATAAAAACAGGAGTAGAGGGAACAATTAAGCTATTCATATCATGTGTTAACAATATGAAAGTTATATGCAGAACAGTTAACCATGAACAATACAAATACCAACTATATTGTTATTCATGCCATGTCAGAGAAATAATACTTTAAGAAATTATCCTTATTAATAAATGACAAAAAGAGAGGGAAGGAAGAATAAAAACAGGAGTAGAGATAAAGATGAACATAATAATTTCATACAATAACAATATGAAAGTTATATGCAGAATACAAAGATGAGCATAACATATAAACCGAAGGGCCAGCAATATCCAAGTTGGTTTAAGTATGAGAGTGTATGAACTTCCTGAGATCCTCAGGGTCTTTAAAGGATAGAGTACAATTTTGGAAGGTCACTTTGAAAATACAGGGATGAAAGAGGCCGTATCTGGCTCGCAATGTGCGCAGAGGTGGTTGAAGACTTAGGAATTCTTTGGTTTGGTCGCTTTAGCATTAGAAACATCTTGGGATAGAAAAACTTTCTGACAAAGCTAAGAGTTGACGTTTAGCTTTGGCTGCGGATAAGACTGAGAGTAGGTCAGTATATTTCAAAAAGAGAATAATAACTCCTCAGGGTCTGAATGAAGAAGAATAAAGCGAAGGACGAGGGCCAATTCTGTGCGCTCTTTGAATATTAAGAGATGCTGATGTCGGCATATTCAGTAATTTTGGTAAGAAGGAGGTAAAAAAGGCGACAGGATCCTCCCCTTCCAAGGTTTCAGGCAATCAATACATTCGCAGGTTATTCCTTCTTTTGCGATTTTCCAAATCTTCAGTGTGTTGCTGGAGTTTACGGACTTCTTTCTCCAGAGAAAATATTCTTTGAGACTCACCCTGAACAGTGGAAAGTTGTTGCTCAACTCTATAAATTCTACCCTCCATTGAGCACCATTTTTCCTACAGAAACTGCATTTTATTGTTTGTCTCCTCCACAAATGGGCGCAAGGCATGGATTTCATCCAAGAGCAATTCTAAGGAGATGGTAGAAGGTGTCTTATCTGGAGACAGTGGATCTTGTTTCAGTCTTTCAGGTGTTAAGGTAGGAGGGGAGGATTTCTGTGGAGTTGAATGAGTCGATTGGTTGCGAGTAGAAGACAGTCCAGCCATATCTATAGTGGATGAAGGAGCAGTAGACGCGGTGGAAACAGTAGCCGAGGACGTTGCTGTGGAGGAAGTTTTGGGAACAAAGATAAACTGAGGTTTGTGTATTCTGTATTCAAGATGTAATTAAGGGGAAAATAAAATTGTAAGCGTGGTGTTCAAGAATCAAATTTCTTGTATGAATAGTCCCAAGATGTAAATTAAGGAGAGTAGGAGACCAGATTATTATAAATGAAGCAAAGTTTCATAACAGAAATTGTTACGATGGGTATATCACAGAGAGAGCTCCTTTGAATGAAGAAAACAAATGTTATTTAGGTCTGAGAAACACATAGGCAGGTTATGTTTTGCTCTTCCAGGCTGCAAAATGGTTCAAAATACTAAGAGCCATTGAGGAGAAGACATAGTCAGCAGTAGACCAATTTACATGCTGTAATATTAGTCAGTAGGGAAGGTATTCTGACGTGTTGACTTGAAGAAAATAACATAACAATGAAGTCTGGTCATAGAAGGCAAAGTTCTTCTTATTGTGTTAAGTAGTTTCATCAAAGAGCAGGAATGCTGCCATCTGGTAATGCATTCGCTGAGAAGGAAAGTCCGTTGAAATGTATTTAATGTGAGCACGTTATGAGGAGTGCAACGCATTCAAAATGGCTGGTGCTCTGAGGAGAAGAAGTCAAATGAGAAAATAGAAGTGAGCGCGACGCACTCAGGTCGGAAAAAATCCTTCAGCACACAGTCGTGGCAACTTCAGACTTTCATTTCTGAGAAGTCCGCATTCGAAAGGTGCGAATTAAAGCACTTGCGGGCCGTAATGTGTGCCGGTGCGGCGGAGCCTCCAACTCAGGTGGCCATCTTGCGCAGTGCCTTAACCACGCCCCAGGATAACATCTGTTTTATTTTGCACATTATTTTTTGGCAATGAGGAAGGAATTTTAGGTTTAACTGCTGTGTAAAGTTTGCGCTAAATGCACTACATGCTCCAATAGTGATATTAAAATGGATTTGGATGGTTTAAGGGATCGTGATCCGCTGGATGAAAATGAAATTCACACTTGATGGTCTGGGAAAGATGTTTCAAATTAGGATGAGATTGACACTAACTAAATATAATTCTGGCAAAGTTCATCTATCATGCTCACAATGTCACACAATTCCTCTCTTTTTTAAGCATAAGGAATGTTTCCATGTTAACCATATCTCATGCAAGAGCCTTCTTTGGTGTTTTAAATGGGGCACTATCCAAGTCAAGAAGGTTGGATGATTTAGATGTTTCTGGAACCAGCCTAAGTAGCTTCCATTCTGTGATAGGCATGGTTGATGTGTAATGAGAAAACTCTACTGAGTCTTAAAACATGACCCTGGATAGATCCCAGACTACCAAACAATATTAGTAAAGATTTATTTGTGAACAGTTTATTTACTTTGTAGAATGTATGCAGAGATTTCCAGCACTGTCTTATGTAGATTGGCTTCCATGTGTTCTTTTGGGGTTTCCGTTTGTATCTAAGTTTGTGATTTTCGTCTGTGTGAATTCAGTCATGAAACTGTGCGACTCCTCTGTGTCGTCAGTCTGACCATGTGTGGTTAGGAAACTTTACTAAACACAAACTTTCAACAAACTACGAAATATTAGAAGTCCAACAAATTGAAAGAACCAATGTCCAGTTCAATAGGCAGCATCAGGGGCGTGAGGTGTGTAATACCAACATGAGCTCATAGACCAAAACTCAACATTTTCCTTCCGAGTCTTTGCTTCAGAAGCACAGTCTATAAGAAATGTTCTCCCCAACACCATATCATAGTAGAAAACTATTTTTGTATTCAGCCCTAGGGAGAAGAACGGTGGCTCTCAAATTTTCACCAGAGTGGATTGGGTGTTCGATTTACAATACTTGCCTATTCTGAGACACCCCATCCAGACTCATGTGTAAATAATTAACTAAAGGAGTGAAATAAATTAGCTTACGCAATAGGAGACAAACAAGAATCTTGGAGGAGGGGACTACTAAATGTTCCTATGCTTGTGGTTATACAACTTATATTTCTCAGTTTATCATCCCTGTTTCATTACCAGTAACCTAGAATTATTATGAAGATAAGGTTCATGGGGTGGAACTGGATCTAGCTCAAGGAACATTTTGAAAAATGTGACATATTAATGGTGTGATTTGGCATAGGTTGGAAATGTGCAACTAATATTTACTGGTCTTTTTCACATTGGACCCTATTAGAAATTAGATGCACAATCTAGATCTGCACTTGGGTGCATATTTAATTGGTTGTACTCAGCGCAGACATAGAATGTGTGCTTGAGTACAATACATGTGCTGTTCTCCATGCAGGCGGAAACTTGTGCCTGCAATTTGAACATCAATTTAGTCAAAAGGTAGACAAGCTGTTTGAAACCACTGGTCTGCCTTGACTGTACTTGGTGGATCTGGCCACAGTTTCAAGGGAGGCAAGGATTCCCCATAGTAACTGTATCCATCTGTGAGTGGATGCCTGAGGAGACCTTCATTCTTCCTCCCAAGAGACCCTAATAGGAGACACATTGACTTTGTGCCACCTCTTAAGTGGTGCACAATCTGTAGATACTTGCACTCACACCCCTGGTGTCTTGCAATACGTGTTTCGAATTGATTCAATTTTTATCACGCCCACAGGGCATATATTACACCGAAAAAAATAAGCCTCATAGACCCACTTGCGGTGGCCGCATGCCCTCACTGTAGCAAATATGAAGCCACCTTTCTGCAATGGTATGGGACTGCCAGGTACTCCGCTCCTTCTGGACTCGGGTGGGAACAGTGATAACCACAGCAAAGGGGAGGCAGTTTCCCAGCTCCACCGGGGCATGCCTGCTGGAATGGTTCCCCAGCTGGAAGGTAGAGGCAGTCACAAACAGGTTTATAGATTTGGCACTTCTACTTGCCAAATATCAGATCAAGCTTTTCTGGAAGTCAGCTGGCAGCCCCACTTTACAGTCCTGGGTGACAGAACTTCGCTGATGGGCTGGCTGTGAGGGGGTTGTGTTGCAGCACGATGCTAACAGGGGACTGCGACCCCAGAGTTGGACTGAGGCCTGGGACCTCATACTGGCCGACATTCCAATACTGTAGGCCCAGAGGGTTATATACTGTTGGACGTTTAGGGTTGGTGTACCTTACACGATCTGAAGTGCATTGCATATGCTAGCCCACGTCCCCCACTTATGATACGCAAGTGTGTCCCAGGACAATATGTGTCCCTGTGCATGCCTTCCCTCAAGGACATTTCATTGCATATTACGCCATCCCCCTTTCCCTTTGGCAGGATGGTTTATTTTTGTTCACTGTTTTGCTTTGTTACCAGTGAGTCACTACGGGGCTTATTTACAAGCCCCTTTCACTGCCGGTGCATCACTTTTTATGTGATTAAAATTGAATCACCGGCAAAGCAAGGGACTTGTAAATAAGCCCCTATGTTCGTAATATGCAGTTCCGGGAATGGCGGGATTAGGTAACTTGAATTGGATGTGGTGGTGAGGGAATTTAGTGCATCTGCCTAGTTCATCATGACATCCTGGACGTTTGGGAACCTGTACTTACAGATGTCATGTATATGATGTCAATACTGTGAGAAGTTGGCCTGGCATATGATGTCCACTATTCTAGTGGGCACCTTGCATCAGTCCAAAGGACCCTTATTGATCGTAGGTTTGAAGTCAACCTTATAGAAAGCTATCCGTAGCTGTGGAGAGCAGCTATCAGGCTAAGACTTAGAGGCAAGTTAAGCAAGTTGTTTTACCAGTTTATAATCTCTTGAATGATCAAATGAAAGTACACTACGCAAGGTATATATCAAGTATATATGTATTTATTCTAAACACAACCCCTCTGGACTCTTTATGAGGTCAGAGGTCAAATACAAGGAACTTAGGGGCATATTATCAATACAGGCGATAAAATTATCGCTGTTTTAGCGGCAAAAAACTGCCGCTAAAACGGCGATAATGGGCTTGACAATATGCTCTATGGAATTCGAATTGAAGCCCATGTTAATTGGAATTCCATAGAGCATATTATCAAGCCCATTATTGCCGTTTTAGCGGCAGTTTTCTGCCACGAAAACGGCGATAATTTTATAGCCTGTCTTGCTAATATGCCCCTTAATTAACATACAATAAGTTGCACAGTATACATTATACCATAGGAGCCTCACAAACCATATACTAAAATTGTCACAGTTTGCTTCTCCTCGGGATCAGGGTGATGCTGAAAGGGTTCCAACTCCTGATTTCCCCACACTCTGACTGTACAGAAAACACAGAGCGTAGAGGTAATTAAGCGAGGGATAAATCAGGAAGGGTAAGGGAAGGAACAGGAACACATGTATTGTGTCACCCAAGGGATAGCTGAAACGACAAGAAGAAAGAATTATCACATCAGTTCTGACTACTCTCATTCAATTCTCGCTAATGAAACAATACATACCACATAAATCAGGAGGTGACCTCTGCCTCTCTATACCATAGATACTTCTCTATACATGAGTGCTGCCTGTAAGAAAACCACTGATTACTGTTTGTTCAACAACACATCAGAATACCTCATTGGACAATCATGCAACACACATACCCTTATTTTGCTTCCCTTGAAAGTATAAAAGTTCTCTCCAGTAACCCAGCGGATAATGTTTTGATACTGCAAAACCTCAGTTCCAAACACTGAAGAAAAAGGATTCAGTATAGTCTTTGCAAACAATACCAGTTCATCCAAGGACAAAAATTAGCACACAAAATAGTATTCCTAGCTGGGCCCAACTAATTACGGAACACTAACAAAAATAGGAAAGAACGAAATGCAACCTCCTACGAGGCTTACCAACTTCTTGTAAACTATATTTGCACAGTTCAGTGTTTTTGTTGCGAGCGTTTTCTCGCATTCCTGGTTCCAGGGATTTGCCACAGATCCAGCTGCTTTTCTTCCTCGCGGCAGCCGCTCGCGAGAAAAAAGAAGGCACAAATTAATTCCCCGAAGCAGGTTTCCTTTCTCGAACCCCAAGAGTTCAAATCCAAACATTCCCAAAACAGGACACAAAAACCAGAGACCTTCCCTCGCGGCAGCCGCACGTGAACGGGTAAGTCTTCAGGACACGGAGACGCCTTCTCCTGTCCGCGATCTCCAAACAAAGCTTCTCTGCCGATACTCGCTTTTCTTCTCTCGCGGCAGCCGCACGCGTAAAGAAGTGACAAACGGAAACACCTTTCCCAAGTCTTTCGCAAACGTAATCTTTCTTGCATCAAAGAAATCCTACGAACACACAGGCTTCTAATCTTTGATCCTGAATAGTAGTTCCCGAACACGGAACTCGACACCAACACTCACAGGTTCCAAAGAGTAATCACTTACAAAGCCCCCTGGTGGACGCCGGGGATATATAGATTCAGTTCTGCCCCCTTCTTAGCATTCTGGGATATGTAGTTTGGCAGGCGCAATAGGCAAACCATGACAAAAATAATGGTTTAAGAACCAAGTGAGGGATAGAAGTCAGGCCTATGGCCTGTAGAACCGCTGGGGCAACCAGGAACCACCCAAGGTAGAGACACAGGAGACCCACGGGGGACTCGTGCAGTGTCTAAACACAGCCCTGAATCACCATTGACTTTCTATGGAGAACCAACAAGTGACAATTTTAAAGATTAAGGACACTTAGAGGTGAACTACGATGGAACCCTTTTAGACTAGGACACTTCGAGAGTCAAGACCCACTAGAGCACTGGCGGACTCGTGTTACCTCACCCAGGGAAGCCGGTTGCATAGATGTCTTTTGGTGTCGGGTTTTGTTTTTGATTCTCATGGAGAGCAGCGAAGAAGTGCTGCAGGCGACCAGAGAAAAAGTGTCCGGGTGGATCCAAGGGTGGATCGGAGATGTGAAGAACCTGAAAGCAGAGGGGACAGAGTCTGGGTCACTAGCCAGTGACCAGGATGGCGACAGGAAGATGCCAGCCGATGTTGGGTGCTTTCAAGTGAAATAGGTGAAGCTTGACTCTTCAGCCACGAGGACCAGGAGGCATCGACGATGACCAGGAGCTGGATTCGAGCTGTCCCACAAAGGATGTCGAGTGCTGCAGTGTCTGAATCCAGATTGGACGCAACAAGCCTTGACAACAGCAACCCTCGCAAGATGACAAGATTGTCTTTGGTGCAGACCAGCAAGGTCTGAGGGACTCACCATTCAGAGGGAAGTCAGAGCACATATGGAGCAACCAGGAAAGCTCAAGAAACAAAGGATTGTCCTTCATGGGGGCCCACTAGCCAACAGACTAGGAACCGCAAAGAAGCTGTGGTGAAGAAAGGGGACTCACAAGTCACTCGTGGAGTTCTGGCCTCAGTACTTTGGTGCAAAAGGTGCTCAGGGCAGGGGTTTCAAGTACCCCAAGGCACAACTTCAGGAAACTTTGGGATGTAGGCGCAGTTGCAAAAATGCAGGATGTCCAGGAGTTCCGGTCCCACGTCTCTTGTGTCAGCTACGGGTCTCAGCTCTGCTGGGAACTCGTGTCAGCTTCAGATATGCCTAGAATCTGTGTCCTGTGTTGCAGATTCTTCGGGATCCAGCGGGAGCCTCGAAAATGCAGATCAGCAAAGATGCTTCTTTGGTTTCTGTTTGAACAGGGGGGGTCACTCCTTGACCCCAAGGGAGATTCTTCAGACTTCCAGTCGAAATGAAATGTCAAAGGTCCAAGTTTCGTCCAGGGTAATCTTAAGTCCTACGACCTGGGTTCCAATACTTATACTAAGTTTAGGGGTTGGGCTAACTCTAAGGTCCCACCTATGGGTGGACCTGGGGAGGGGGTGGTTACACCCCTTCCCCCTTTGTCTAGTTTCGCAGCAGAGCTGGGGCTGAGTGCCCCAAGAACCGGTTTGAACTGGGAAATGCATGGAGCACCTTGTGTGCCCCAGGAAGTGTCTGAAAAGCATTCACTGTATGCAACACTCCCTGCCCCAATACACTAAAGCCTGTCCAGGAAGGTGCTGGCCCCTCCCTGGACAGGAAACCTATTGTCCAGGCCTCCCCTGCTGGAGTTTCCTTCAGCAGCAGGAGGTCAGACTCATGTCTGTGGCAGCAGCATCCATTTTGTGATGCTGGGGCCCTGTTTAACTTTAACCGGGTATACCAGTATGTACATGTCTTTTCCCTCTAGATGGGTGGAATGCTCCCCCCGCCGCAGAACTGGTGGGGGTAGTATTCCAAATCGTTTGACACCTTACACGACAAAAATTTGGATAAATCCAAAACAAAGTTAGCATTTAACCTCAAGGATTATAATGGCTTTAAGAGTATATGCTATGGCTATATCATAGAACAGCTATAAGGAGATATTTCTGAAAGCTGCAAAAGGGCTTAGCTCAGGCTAGGGCACTCTCTCACACACAACCAAGCACTCTGCCTTCAGGATTGTCAAGGCCTGCCATAGGAGTGACTTATTGGTTAATATGTGTCTATATGTAAGGGTAGATATAGGTAGATATAGGTATACTATATCTAAGTAAGGGGTGCTTATACCACCTTACTCAGGCTGCAAGTGCAGACCTGTAGTGTCATTTCGGAAGGCTAACCAGGGGTGACACAATACATGCTTCAGCCCCTGGTAGGCCTCTTAGGGTCCCTATGCCCTGGGTACCTAGGGTACCACATACAGGGACTCATGAGGGTGACCCAGTAACCAATCTGGTATGTACCTAAAGTACATGTATCAATTTAGAGAGAGAACAGCTAGGCTGTGGTCCTGATTAGCAGGGCCACAGCCAGTCTAAAGTCGAAAAACCAGTAAAACACAAAAAAGGGAGGTAACAATAGGAAGCAGACCCTACTCTCATATACAACCCCCCCTCCCCCCAAACGCAGGGACTTTAAACTAACCTTGACCAGTTGAGTCTTCATGTTCTAAGTGGAGATATCTGGAGAGTCCATCTTCATTGGCATAGTTACTCCCAGGTCTATGTTCCACTGTATAGTCCATCCCCTGCAGGGAAATGGACCACCTGAGCAGTTTGGGATTTTCACCCTTCATCTGTTTTAGCCATAAGAGGGGCTTATGGTCTGTCTGAACTGTGAAGTGATTGCCAAACAAGTATGGCCTCAGCTTCTTCAGAGCCCCAACCACAGCAAAGGCCTCCCTCTCAATAGCTGACCAACGTTTCTCTCTAGGGGTCAGCCTTCTGCTAATAAAAGGTACTGGCTTGTCCTGACCTTCATCATTCAATTGTGATAGCACAGTCCCTACCCCTAACTCAGATGCATCTGTTTGGACAATAAATTCTTTGGAGTAGTTAGGACTTTGCAGAATTGGTGCAGTGCACATGGCCTGCTTCAGGTCATCAAATGCATTTTGACAGCTGACTGTCCACTGAACTTTCTTAGGCATTATTTTAGAAGTTAAGTCATTCAGGGGTGTTTCTATGGAACCATACCCCTTGACAAATCTCCTATATTACCCAGTTAGGCCCAAGAAAGCTCTGACCTGAGTATGGGTGGTTGTAGCAACCCAGTCCAGTATGGTCTGGATTTTGCTCTACAATGGTTACATCTGGCCTCCACGTACAAGGTGGCCCAGGTACACAACCTGACTCTGCCCTATCTGGCACTCAGTAGCCTTGACAGTTAGCCCTGCTTTTTTTCAGGGCCTCCAAAACATTTTTTAGGTGGATCAGGTTATCCTCCCAGGTGGAGCTAAAGACAGCAATATCATCAAGATAAGCTGCACAGTAGTCGTTCGTTTGTTCGCTCAACTTTATTTCGGTTATCTTTTAGCCATAAAAGCAACATTATAAAAACATTTTACAGACAATATCCAAGTGAGCAGGCAACAATGAGTTGGAACAGAAATACATATACAATTTATCCATATTTGCAATTTTCGCCCTAAAACCTACAATCTAAGTACATAAATACAGTAAAATTTAATTTAATAGCCAGAATAAAAATTTAATCTTTTAAAACATACTATATACAAATGTGCAAAGATGGCGGACACTAGAATCCGGTTAATTAAACCATAGCTTTAAACTAAGCTTCTTCCTAATCAGGTACACATTAAAAAGAAACCTGCTTGTGCAGAACACTACCAGTTGTGAAGTGTCAGACTTGAATATACGTTCAGCCTCTTTAAAGGACCTAACGCCCATATTTTTACATAAAGATGTAATCCATCGAGCCCTAGGGGACTTATATACTGGGCAAAAGAAAAGTAAATGAACATCATCTTCCTTCACCATTTGCGAGCAAAGAGTACACAAATCAGTATCCTTGGTGCCCCCCCCCACTTGCAGGTATATGCTTTTGTCTGTAGGACCCCATATCTAAATTGTAGATATAAGGATTTCGCCAAAGGAGGACCTATCTCGTTCATAAAGGGTTCGAAGGAAGCACTATCCTTAACAGACAAGAACTTCTGGGTCAGTAGTCTTCCAGGCCTGTTAGGACTTTATTCACCAACCTTTGAAATGTGGCTGGTGCATTTTTCAGACCAAAGGCCATTACCACAAATTGATAATGTCCATTAGGGGTTGAAAATGCTGCTTTTGGCCTTGCATCATCAGCTAGTCTATTCTGCCAGTAGCCAGCTGTTAGATCAAATGTGCTCAGAAATTTGGCAGATGCCAACTTATCTATGAGCTCATCGGCTCTGGGTATTAGATGGGCATCAGTCTTAGTGACTGCATTGAGACCTCTGTAGTCTACACAAATCCTCATCTCTCCCTTACCACCCTGGGTGTGAGGTTTAGGTACTAGGACTACTGCACTAGCACAAGGGCTATCTGAAGGTTTAATTACTCTCAATTCCAACATTTTCTGGACTTCTGTCCTGATACAGCCCCTGACATGATCAGGTTGCCTGTAAAATCCTATTTTTAATGGGCAGACTGTCCCCATTGTCCACTTCATGAGTGCACCAGGTAGTCTGACTTGGAGTCAGTGAAAACATATGTCTGTATTGTTGCAGAATCTGCAGTCAGTTTGCTGCTGATCAGTGAGCCTGCCTGCCAAGGCTACTCCATCAACTGACCCATCATCAGGGTTCTGAGAAAGCAGGTCTGGGAGAGGGCCACTCTCTCTCTCCTGCCCTTCATCAGTAGCCATGAGCAATCCCATGTCTGCCCTGTCAACATATGGTTTCAATCTGTTGACATAAAGCGGCCTATGAGGGCTCTTGTTAGTTCTAAGATCTACCAAATAGGTAACCTCTCCCTTCTGTTCAACAATAGTGTGGGGCCCACTCCACTTGTCTTGGAGAGCTGCTGGGGCATAGGCTCCAACACCAACACTTTTTGTCCTGGCTGGTAAACAGTCAGTGCAGCCTTTTGGTCATGCCAGGCTTTCTGTCATTCCTGGGTAGCCTCAAGGTTTTTGGATGCCTTTTTCATATACTCAGCCACCCAGAAGTGGAGACCAAGTACATAGTCCACAATATCCTGTTTGGGAGGTTTGAGAAGTAACTCCTGTCCATCCTTCACCAGACAAAGTGGTCCTCTAACAGGGTGCCCAAACAGAAGTTCAAATGGGTTGTAGCCAACCCCTTTCTCTGGAACCTCCATGTATGCAAACAAAAGGCAGGGTAGCAGGATATCCTATCTCCGCTCAAGCTTTTCTGGGAGACCCTTAATCATATCCTTTAAGGTCTTGTTGAACCTTTCAACTATACCATTGCACTGTGCATTATAGGGTGTGGCGAGCTTGTAGTTCACTCCACACTCCTTTCACATTACAGTCAAGTAACTAGACATAGAGTTTGTACCTCTGTCAGATACTACCTCCTTAGGGAAACCCACTCTTGAGAAAACTCCCACGAGTGCTCTTGCCACAACAGGTGCCGTAGTGGTCCTAAGGGGAATTGCCTCTGGGTACCCCGTGGCATGATCCACTATCACCAGGATAAACCTGTGCCCAAATGCAGTTTGGGGATCCATTGGTCCAACAATGTCAATCCCTAGACATTCAAAGGGAACCCCCACCACAGGTAGTGGTATAAGGGGGGCCTTTGTAGTGCCACCTGCTTTACCACTGGCTTGGCAGGTGACACAGGAGCGACAAAACTCCTTTGTGTCTTCAGACATGTAGCGCCAGTGAAAGTGAGGGACAATCCTGTCCCAAGTCTTGTTCTGGCCCAGGTGTCCTGCTAAGGTAATCTCTAATAAAAGAGAGAGGGACCCCAGGGCCAAAGGGACGGGGTTCCGTGAACGACTATAAGTCAAAAAAGGGAATTCCCTTTGGACGAATAAACATAGAACAGCTAGTTCTTACGGACCAAACAGATAAAAATGCAACAATACATAACACATGGACATGCAGGAAGCAATATAAACAGAATTGGAAACAAGTGAAAAACACTCTAGTAAAATTAATCTAAACAGTTTATTAGTATACACTATATTTGTTAAAAAATGGGAAACAGACAGGAAGAAAATCATATACAATCAATCATAAAAACATTCCAGTAAAAAAGGAGGTACAGGTAGAGGATTAAATTCACACAATGATACAGAATTCTCCTCTGTTCCTTGACCATGTATTCCTCCTTAGGCATCGACGCGTTTCGGTGGAGTGAAAGAAGCTTTTACCACCTTCATCAGGACATTTAAGATAGTTTCCCAATTAATTCTCATTGAACCATTAGGGTCGTATTTAAGGGGTACTCAGCCTCCTTTCTACCCAAGACAGAAGATATTCGTCCAGCGAAATATCTTCACACTTTCAATGTATAAAAAGAGTCGAAGTCGTTAGATATTGTCAGTCTTGACACGCGGTATATTAAACTCACATATAAAAAAAAGGGTTTTTTTTTTCCCCCCGAAAGGTAAATGTAAATGAACCCGGCAGAGCGGGGTCTCTGTGTTTGAAGATTATTTTGACTTCCGTAACGGGCAAAGTAGGTTTGAAGACAAGTACATCAGAGGTTTTCAATAGTCGGGACCCGCCGTAGTTCAAACGTGCGTTCCCTATTCATGCCGCCAGATAAAGCGTCCCGCGTGTCTGTAGCTTGGGGTCCTCAGTAAGGTAATACATGGGCTAGTGACAAAAGAAAGCCCCTGAATGCCAAAGGTATGACCAACCTCCCGAAAGCACCAGGCTTGGGGTCTCTACTCTCTGAATACAGGAGCCCTTCATTCCAATAGATTCTGTGAGTGCCACTAGCATTCCCAGCAGCCTCAGCAGCCGCTTGCTGTCTGAGGGGTTCCGGAGAAGGGCAGCTCAATGCGCCTGACTCAGATCTGCCCTGGAAGGGCCCCTGTCCCTAAGAACTCAACCTGATCAGGTTCAAGCTCGTCTGGGACAGTTCCTCCTTCAGGCTCACAATCAGCTTCCTCAGAAGGCTGATCCTCACTCTGAGCCAGGGGGGAAGGCACTGCCTTAACCCTACTGCTCCTTTCCCTAGGAGGCAACTGGTCCCTAATTCCAGAATCCAGTGCCTGTTCAGTGCTAGACTTTTTGACCTGTGACCTAGTCACCGCAATACTATGAGTGGTACTGACATTGATAGCATTGCTCACTTGGTAAGTCTCTCCAAGTATGACTTGTCCAGGGTCCACAAAGTCAGGTATCACCTTTGTGACACTGGCACCTGTGTCCCTATTAGCCTCAGCCTTTTTCTCATTGATTAAAGGTGTTTGTACTTGCCCAGATTACTGGGACTCACAGAGGAGGTAATATCCATGCCCCAATCACAGATCAAAACAGCTTGGGCTGGCACTCTGACTAGGCCAGAGTCCATCCCAGATCCCAGGGTTAACCCTACTACACCCTTCTGCTGGGAACCACCACTTGTAGCTGTACTAGGGGGAACAGTTACCTTAGGGACAATGGTGGATGAAGGTGTCTCCTTTTTGGTGCACTCACTAGTCCAGTGAGTATTATTCTTACTAAATTTGCACCATGGTTTTCTTGGACCTTCTTTCTCTTTAGATTGGGGTCCCCCACCATTAGAGACTTTTTGGGGACCTTGTGAAGACTTCTGGTCTTTTACTTTCTCCCCACCCTTTAGTCTTCCTTCTTTTGGTCACCACCTGGGTTCTGTACTTTCTGCTTCACCCTGGATCTGACCCATTTGTCTGCCTTCTTTCACAATTCTTGGGGAGAGGTAAGATCAGAGTCAACCAAGTGCTGATGCAACAACTGGTTCTGACAGTAATTAAAAATCTGTTCCCTCATGATTAGATTATTCAATCCTATATAGTCACACACTTTACTGCCCAGCAACTAGCCCTCCAGAGCCCTAGTAGCACAATCTACAAAATCAGTCCAGTCCAGTCTGTGTCTTTTGGGTATCTCTGAACTGCAACCTGTACTCAGTGGTTAGGCCAAACCCATTTATCAGAGCACTCTTCAGGACAGTGTAATTGTCAGCATCTTCTTCTCTTACAGTGAGGAGCTTAACTCTACCTTTGCCTGCAAAGGAGAGCCTCAAGATTAGTGCCCACTACCCTGGGGGTACCTGCTGTACTTTGCAGGCCCTTTCCAGTGCAGTAATCCATTTGTGGATCTCATCCCATGACTGATAGGGGGGGACAATCTTGTTTAGGTTTCTATGGACATAAGACCTATCCCTACCACTAGGGATATTGCTGCCACCATGGGACACTAGTCCCATATTTTTTCTCTCTCTCTTAAGAGCTAGGGTCTCCTTTTCTAAGGCTACTTCTTGTCTCCTTATCCTAGGCTTGGCTTCTCTCTTCCTAGCCTCATGCTTCCTCTTCTCAGGAGAAGCTCTCCTCCTATGAGCAGAGGCAGAGAACCCTAGAGATGTACCGGAATGGTCAGATTCCACTGAAGGTGATCTTTCCCTTCTAGGTACACTACCAGGTCTATGTGGGCGGATGGAGGGGGGCCCATTCTGGCCTTCCTCATCTCCAGGTAGATTTGGATTCCCCAGGTTGAGTCTACTGACATCAACCTGGTCTGCATCATCATCATCATCATCAGAGTTCGGGTGGGGCAACCCACTAGGATCCTCGTCTGCTGATGGTTGCACCCCATCCCCATTACCTAATCTATCATGATCTGATGCTTTTTCCAAGTCATCTAACACAAAGATATCTATCAGGTGTTGGGTGGTTGGACTTTGTCCTTGCTTTAATTTTCTTATGGCACACAGACCCCTTAACTCTTGGAAGGAGAATGTGTCATACTTAGATGGCAGCACTAGGCTGTCATCTGGCAGACACCCACTAGATCCTGCCTTTAAAGCCATGATTAGTGTGGTGTGGCGTGTGCACCTACCTACACTACTTGGTTTCCTACTGAACCTCCCTAGTAGTTGTAGTCAGGGTGTGCTAAGCCCTTAACACCTACAACTTCTAAGTTCAGTAGAACCTATGTATTTTAAGCTTGATTTATATGTACCTACTGGTACTTTAAGTGATTTTTCAAATGATATTCTCAAGATTATCTGGTAAAACAATGCAAACTGTAATCCCAGACGCTGCACACCAATGTGAGAAGTTGGCCTGGCATATGATGTCCACTATTCTAGTGGGGGAAGCTGTCACTGCTGAGGTGGACGCTCTGGGGAGGACCTGCTGCATAACCCTGTTGCCGTGAGGGGAACGGCTGTCAAGACAATAGCGCCAGCATCCTGACCGCCACGAGGGCAAGGGACTACATCCCCCAGGTGCCCTGGCGGTCGGGTGACGCCAGCGGAGTGCCCGGAGGCGCGGGTAAAAGTGAGGAGAGCCGAGCGATGTTGGGGAAGCTGTCACTGCTGAGATGGACGCTCTGGGGAGGACCTGCTGCATAACCCTGGTGCCGTGAGGGGAACGGCTGTCAAGACAATAGCGCCAGCATCCTGACCGCTGCGAGGGCAAGGGACTACATCCCCCAGGTGCCCCGGCGGTCAGGTGATGTCAGCGGAGCGCCCGGAGGCGCGGGTAAAAGTGAGGAGAACCTCTCGCACCGCGAGTCGCGTGCGGGAGCGACCGGGCTAAGCCCGGGCAAAGGGCGGGCCCTCTGCGGCCCTCAGAGGCCAGAGGAGACCGGACCGGGCCTGTCCCCTTGGTTTCGACTGTAAGGTAAAAGGTGTCACTTGCTCATTCTAAAGCCCTCGCTATTTACTTCATTTTGAGACTGTTCTGTTGATCTACTACCTCCATGTCACCTAAGGTGGCTTCTAAGAGCTGTGGTACGCAGAGGAGCGAGGTCACTGGGCCCATGGATTGCTATCTAGAAAGGGTAACCTCAACTATCACTCATGAACTAGACAGATTAGAGCAACACTTGCCCACAGATAACGTGCTTTGCAATCTCCCTGCCACACAGACGGCTGATGTAGTATATGGATCCACCTTGCTTGACGAACTGAATGCCCTTTGTAAGACCCAGTATGTCGCTGCAGACTATGTAACCGAGACACTCCACGCCCTGGTTAGCCCCCTAGTAACCCCAAATGCCCAGTCCACTACGCCATTATTGATAGACTGTAACACATCAGATGCTCTCTCCCCATCTCCGTCTGTAAAAGTTTACAGTAATCATGCAGCGCCCCTTCATATCCCACCTGCCAAAAGGAAGCGACACAGGACTACACGCTTGGAGGATGAAGCCAAACAACGAAAACTGTGTCCAAGCTCCCTAGCAACGACTACACCTACCCCGTCAGAGGCTAAGAGACATAATAGTTTAGATTTTCCTGCTCCTACCTCCCAGGCAATTTTATTGGGCCTTATAGAACGGCTTGTTACTTCTATTATATCCCCACTGATAGCAAGAATAAATAGTCTGGGAGAAAAGCTCAGTGAAATTGAGACGAAAATTACTCCCAGTACATCACTAATAAAGAACATGGCAGAACCCAGCCAGGAACCCGTTCTACCTGCCACTGTGGTGCACGAATCAGCTACTCAAAGCAATAACAGTGGGAATAAAACAATGGCTGAACATAGGACAACTCGGAAAAATCAAAACGCAGGTAGCCGATCCACTACAACCCAGTGGCTTAGCCCCAAAGTAAGGTCGACATTAGGCCCAATCCCTCACACTGTCATAGCCGACAACAAAGGTATCAACTCCGGCAGAAGTGACCATATAAATTTACCCCCAATAGCCGCCCCTTTTGTATGTGTTCTCTCGGGTGTCCCAGTACTTAAGAAAGCAATACCTGAGAGACAGCACGACTTAAGAAACAAAGTCATCTTTTGGCTAACGAAAAATAGACCCTTGCCACCTAATATTTACGGCTCGATAGTAAGCGTCAGAAGGGGGGGTTAGTTGGGACCGCTCCCTAAGGACATTAAAGGGGACCTTGTCCTGGTAAGATTTAGAAATGAAAATGTTGTCCCCTATCTACAATCCTGGCAGCCCCAACTGGGAGATGGCCCTATATCCACATGGCAATTAGATGACTTTTATTCTAGGTCGTGTTATCTCACCCCATCAAGACCAATAGTAGAGAGTAATCATCAGAGGGCCAGAAATGTATACGTACAATATGGTTATAAAATGCCGACTTCAAACCATTTTTACTTGCCCCGAATACATTAATTTAGACAGGGGAAGCCCCTAACAGATTTGATGTTAAACTTTGTAAAAAACTGTTTCTTTTTAACTGTGAAAACAATTATTTTTAGCGAGATGTAATTATTGTGACTGTTTTTTAATAATCTGTATGCTTTTATGATTCATATTTTTTAAATCGAATAAAGCTTAATCGAATTGAATTGCAAATAGTGGGCA
Source organism: Lissotriton vulgaris (assembly GCF_964263255.1). Taxonomy (NCBI): domain Eukaryota; kingdom Metazoa; phylum Chordata; class Amphibia; order Caudata; family Salamandridae; genus Lissotriton; species Lissotriton vulgaris. The sequence continues at coordinate 894,027,688 of NC_141691.1, read as the reverse complement.
CCTTGCACCAGTCCAAACGACCCTTCTTGATGGTAGGTTTGAAGTCAACCTCATAGAAAGCTATCCTAATGGTAGCCGTGGAGAGCAGCCTTCAGGCTAAGAATTAGAGGCGAGTTAAGCAAATTGTTTTACCAGTAAATAATCTCTAGAATGATCAAATGAAAGTACACCACACAAGGTATATATCAAATACATATGTATTTATTCTAAACACAACCCCTCTGGACTCTGTATGAGGTCAGAGGTCAAAGTACAATACAAGGAACTTAATTAGCATACGATAATTGCACAGTATACGTTATGCCCTAGGGGGCTCACAAACCATATACTAAAATAGTGGTATAAGAACCACATGAGAGATACAAGTCAGGCCTAGGGCCTGTAGAACCGCTGGGTCAACCAGGAACCACCCAAGGTAGGGACACAAGAGACCAACGGGGAACGCGTGTCTAATACACAGCCGCAAATCACTGTTGACTTTCTATGGAGAACGAACAAGTTACAATTTTAAAGATTAAGGACACTTAGAGGTGAACTACGATGGAACCCTTTTAGACTAGGACACTTCAAAGTCAAGACCCACAGGAGCACCAGAGTACTCGTGTTACCTCACCCAGGAAAGCCGGGTGCATAGGTGTCGTTTGGTGTCGGGTTTCGTCGTTGATTCCTATGGAGAGCTGCGAAGAAGTGCTACAGGCAACCAGAGAAAATGTGTCCCGGTGGATCCAAGGGTGGATCAGAGATGTGAAGAACCTTAAAGCAGAGGGGCAGAGTCTGGGTCACTAGCCAGTGACCAGGATGGTGGCAGGAAGATGCCAGCCGATGTCGGGTGCTTTCAAGTGAAGTAGGTGAAGCTTGACTCTTCAGCCACGAGGACCAGGAGGCGTCGACGACAACCAGGAGCTGGACTCGAGCTGTTCCACAAAGGATTTTGATTGCTGCAGCTTCAGAATCCAGATTGGACCCAACAAGCCTTGGCAACAGCAACCCACGCAAGATGACAAGATTGTCTTCGGAGCAGACCAGCAAGATTTGAGGGACTCACCCTTTGGAGGGGAGTCATTGCACATCTGGAGCAACCAGAAAAGCTCAAGAAACAAAGGATTGTTTTTCGTGGTGGCCCACTAGCCAATAGACTAGGAACTGCAAAGAAGCCTCGAGCTGTGGTGAAGAAAGGGGACTCACGGGTCACTTGTGGCAGGGGCTTCAAATACCTCCATGCACAACTTCAGGAAACTTTGGGAAGTAGGTACAGTTGCAAAAATGCAGGATGTCCAGGAGTTCGGGCCCCACATCTCTTTTTTCAGCTGTGGGTCCCACCTCTGCTGGTAACTCGTGCCAGCTTCAGAGATGTCTGGCAGTCCATGTCCTGTGTTGCAGATTCCTTGGGATCCGGCGGGAGCCTCGAAATTGCAGACCGGCAAAGATGCTTCTTTGGTGCCTGTTTGAACAGGGGGGTCACTCCTTGACCCCAAGGGAGATTCTTCAGTCTTCCAGTTGAAATGAAATGTCGAAGGTCCAGGATTTCTTCTTCAGAGTTTTAGAGTTTTCTCCAGGGTAATCTTAAGTCCCAGGGACTCGGTTCCTAAACTTATACTAAGTTTAGAGATTGGGCTAACTCTAAGGTCCCACCTGTGGGTGGACCTGGGGAGGGGGTGGTTACACCCCTTCCTCTTTGTCCAGTTTCGCACCATAGCTGGGGCTGAGTGCCCCAGCAACCGGTTTAAACTGGGAAATGCATGGAGCACCTTGTGTGCACCAGGCAGTGTCTGGAAAGCATTCACTGAATGCAACCCTCCCTGCCCCAATACACTAAAGCCTTACAGGAAACCTATTGTCCAGGCCCCCCCTGCCGCAGTTTCGTCCAGCACCAGGAGTAGTATTCCAAATCGTTTGACACCTTACACAACATGTTTTGATAAATCCAGACCAAAGTTAGCATTTAACCGCAAGGATTATAAATGCACTTAAGAGTATATGGTATGGGTATATCATAGAACAGCTATAAGGAGATATTTCTGAAAGCAGCAAAAGTGCTGAGCTCATGCTAGGGCACTCTCTCACAAACAACCAAGCACTCTGCCTTCAGGATTGTCAAGGCCTGCCATAGGAGTGACTTATAGGTTAATATGTGTCTATATGTAAGGGTAGATATAGGTATTCTATATCTAAGTAAGGGGTGCTTTCACCACCTTACCCAGGCTGCAAGTGCAGACCTGTGGTGTAATTTTGGAAGACTAACCAGGGGTGGCACAATCCATGTTTCAGCCGCTGGTAGGCCTCTGTGGTCCCTATGCCCTGGGTACCTAAGGTACCACATGCAGGGACTCATAAGGGTTACCCAGTAACCAATCTGGTATGTACCTAAAGTACATGGTATCAATTTAGAGAAAGAGCAGCTAGGTTGTGGTCATTAGCAGAGCCACAACCAGTCTAAAGTAAAAGAAAACAGTGAAACACAGCAACAAGTGGGGATAAACATAGGAAGCAGACCCTACTCTCCTACAAATACTTCAGAAAAATAATAGTGTTGTGCAATCTGTGAGCTTTCCGTATGTACATATATATATATATTCACTGAAAAAAACCATAGGTTTTATAGACGTTATAGTTAGGAAGTAGCATTTAAAAAACCTTAGAAATTCACTGAAAAAACCATAGGTTTCAGGGACGTTATAGTTGGACATTTCATTTATACAAAACGATAGAAATTCCCCTCTTACAGTTAGTTCAGCTAACTATAACTCGCGCCCCCGCAATGCACTGCTGATGACATCACATATTACATCCTTCATGACATGGTCAGTGACATCACTGATGACATCACTGATGACATCTGAAATGACATCACTGATAACATTATCCATTGACTATGTGTTTCTTTAAAATGTAAATATGTTTTATATATATAAGGCCCCCCCCCAAAATCGCGGGGTGCGCGCACGGTGCGCGGACGGTACTCGTACAGTACCCGTACTGTGCGCGCAGTCCCGGGAAGATTCGTCGAGCGGGGGCCTAGAAAAAAGGGGGGTCCCAAAACGTGTTTTCCCTATGTTCATTTTCATAGGACGATTAGACACGGCTACAGCCTGAACCGCTGAACGGAATTACACCAAATTTTGGAAAATAGTAGGGTCTGATACGCAGATCACGCTTTTGGTTAAATGGTGTAAATCCCTCCAGTAATTCCTGGGAAAATCAAAAGAAAAAATATATAAATATCTGGGCGGAGCCTAACCACACATCTCATCCTGAGATCTGATTGGCTGTCAGCACTTCATCCAAGAAGTGTTGACAGCCATCTTGGGACCAATATACATGATAGCACCTCATTAAAAAGCATTGCAGTGAATAGAAGGTTTTAGGACTTTAGTTACATTATAAATCATTTGTTGATGGTACCATACTCATTTTAGGAATTGTGGTGTGTTCTAAGGATTTTACCATGTGAAAAAACCTTCTGCTGGGATATCATGGATCATGTTTGAAAGAAAACTATTATCTCATGCTTTTCCAACAGTGGCTTGGAAGGGGATCTATAAGCTAAACTGAAAGCATCTTTTCTGTAAATTCATATTATCTTTCTCAGTCATGTGAGAAGGAAGTCTGACATTCTCAGTAAAAAATGTACATCCAACAAGGACAGAGACTGTCAGTTGATTACTTTGTGTTTTACTGCAGCTTCCCAGAGTGTTCTAAAGAACAACTAGAGAGCTAACAGTCCTACTTATTACAAAGGTATGGCACACCTGAAGCCATCTTGATTGGAATAAAGTGGTAACTCTTAAAACATTTAATTTAAAAAGGAACAAAATGAGGGGGTATATTTCGCCATAGAAAGTATGATTAGTGCTGCAGAAAGAAAAATGAGGGCACATTTTGAGTGACTTCTCAAATCCTCTTCTATTTCATAAAAAAATTCTGTTACAGGACCGGAGGCTTCAGATTATGCTTCTCAATCTTTACTGCAAAAACACAGCAGCCAATGAAAATGCATATTTTCATAATAACAGAATAACAAAACTACATTTCCCATGGTGCACATATGTATAGGCACGCCCCCACAGTCCATAAGAACCCTTAGCGTGCTGTCATCTTCCTCTTTCTTTGCTGCTCACAGCGAGATAAGTGCACTTTGTCCCCTCCATCTGCTGTTTTGCATGTTGTGTATATATTGCGAAATTTCTGTTTAAAGCGACGATTACAATTATCTGATAAGGTCAGGTTAATTCGATATATGCCTGGTGTGCTTTCTGAATTCATTTGAGGGAATTGTGCTTTAGCGGGCGAGTGCGTTATTGCTAGCGTGTCGCTATCACCCGCTGTCAATCGCATTCCTTTGTGGCTAGATTCACGCCAGTTCGGGTGTGCAGATGTGACAGTCGTTGACCGGAGGCAGACCGATACCCCTTTTTTCGTTTAATGAGCCTGGTTCCCGGTTCAGTTTCCATTCCCCGTTACAAGCGTGCTCCTCGCGCATGCGAAAGGGCTCCCCTCATCGCCCTGTGACGCTGCAGGCACCGGGTGGCTCTCGGCGGCAACGCGCTTCTCAACGCGCTGAATTGGGCTTGTTTTGGTCTGTTTTCGGTCGCGAAAATCCCCAGATGTAGCCCAAGTATAGCCCAATGACAGAATGTCCCAGAGTGTTCTAAAGAACAACTAGAGCGTTAACAGTCTTACTTATGACAAAAGTATGGCACACCAGAAGCCATCTTGATTGGAATGAAGTGGCAAGTCTGAAAACATTTCTTTTAAAAAGGAACAAAATGAGTGGCTTCATTTTGCCATAGAAAGTATGATTAGTGCTTCAGAAAGAAAAATTAGCACACATTTTGAGTGACTTCTCAAATCCTCTTCTATTTCATTAAAAAATTCTGACATGCAGACTGAAACATGCACTTTCAATACCAGCAGCAGACTACCCTGGTGAGCAGTAGCTTTACTACAGTGATCTAATAAGCAACTAGCGTGCTAACATTCTGAATTTATGGCAAATGTGTGACACATCTGAATGCCTTCTTGATGGAACCAAAGTAAACAAGCATTGAAAATGTAATAGATCTCGCCCTCGTTTAAGTTAAAGCCATTCTGTTTGTAATGAGGTGGCTTTTTAGCTTTGCTTTTGTATATGTATGTATGTATGTATGTATAAATCGTTTTGTAACGAGCACTGTTACTTGGGAGTATCCTGGCACGATGGGAAGGAGTAAAGGAGAACATGCAAGGATCAACTTATGTCACAATTCTAAGCAGATGGGTTTTTAGATTTTTCTTGAACTGGGCTACACATTGACTGGAACACAGATGAAAGGGAAGGGCGTTCCAGGCTCGAGCTGCTACTACTGCAATGGACTGGCCACCTAACCTGGTTCGCTTGAACTGGGGGAGGGTCATTTTGAACAGCGAGGATGACCTAAGAACTCTTGTGGGGGCATAGAGAGTAAATCTCTTCTTCAGATAGGCCGGACCTTGGTCGTGAGTGGCTCTGAATGAGAGCACTAAAGCTTTGAAAAGAATGCGTTGTGGTACTGGGAGCCAGTGAAGGCTAGACATATGAGACCGAACGCTCTTCCATCTCGGAACATTAAAAAGGAGACGGAGAGCGGCATTCTGAATGACCAGCAAACGCTTAACCAAGTAAGCAGGAATGCCGCTGAACAGGGCGTTTGCATAGTCCAGCCTTGCTAAAATGAGTGCTCGGGCAACAGTCTCCCTAGCCTCTCTAGGAAGCAGTGGAAAAAGATTTCTAAGCATTCTTAGAGTAGCAAGGCATGTCCCAGTTAGTTTTTTTTATATGGTCCTCAAATCTTAGATCCTCCCCAAACCAGATCCCAAGATTTTTCGCAGGGCCACCCATCACCTTAGGGCAGGGAATATTCTGGGGCCACAATTAATTCTTGAAACTGAGGGGGAAGGAACCATAGAGGAGGACCTCCGATTTATCCTCATTACATTTTCACTGAGCCAAGGTTAGCCAACGAAAAACTGAAGATAGGCAGAGCTGGACCGTTGCAGTGTCCAGATGGTCGTCTGGCCAGGTAAAGAGTAGCTGCGTATCATCAGCATACCCTATAATCTTAGGCCCATACTGTTCCGCTAGATAAACCAGGGGGGTGATGTAGATATTGAACAGTAGGGGACTAAGAGTAGATCCCTGTGGAACCCCAGTAAGGAGTGGTTTGGGCTCAGAGGCATAGGGTGGCATCCAGACCTATTGTGTCCTGCCAGAAAGAAATGAGGACAGCCAGGCCAGGACATTGCCGCCAATGCCAATTGTGGATAGCCTGGCGGTGAGGAGCGCATGGGGATCGGTGTCGAAGGCGGCAGAGAGATCCAATAAAATCAGGACCGCTCTGCCGCCCCCGTCCAGACACCCCCGGATCGACTCCGTCATCTCTACCAGCGCCGTCTCCGTACTATAGGCCGCCCTGAAGCCTGACTGGGCTGGGTGCAGAGCATTAGAGGTCTCTACAAAACTTTCCAATTGGCGAAAGACTACTTTCTCGCATATTTTAGCCAATGCGGGCAAAAGGGAAATGGGCCGATAGTTTCCAGGAACAGTGGCATCAAGGCCTGGTTTCTTCAGAAGCGGCAGGAGCTTTGCCTGCTTCCATTTAACAGGGACCTCTGCCGAAGAGAGAGAAAGGTTCACTATCTGGGTGACATCCCTGCAGAAAATGCTGGCCACCTCCGAAAGTACCCGGGCAGGGCAGTGATCGGAGGGAGAGCCCGATTTAAGGGACTGAAGAAGAGGCAAGACATCACACTCTGCCACCAGTGAAAAGTTAATGAGCTGCTGAGTTTCAGAATGGCATGGCCTGATAGAGGGGCCATTCCCTGAACTATCAGCCGGTAACGCAGAGAGCAAGTCCTGCTGAATCTTTGCTATTTTGTCTATGAAAAAGTTAGACAGATTTTCACACCAATCCGCAGAGGACGGGAGTATGGTGGTTTCTGCAACTGGGGATACAAAGCTTTTAACAATAGAGAAAATTTTCTCTGCTGTTATTTTCCGCTTAGCGATTCTCCCTGCATAATAAATCCCTTTGGCAGTTTTGATAGCGGCATAATAGTTTTTCTGGGCTGTGCGCAGGGCGGCCTTTGCATCAAAACTATAACCACGCCTCCAAACTCGCTCTAACTTTTTACATCCCAATTTTAACTCCCTCAACTCAGGCGAGAACCAAGGTTGAGAGGGGCTGTTTCGAAACCTAGGTACAGTGGCGTGTTTAGTGGACGCATTCGCCGCCTGCAGCACCCTCCCATTAAAATCATCAACCGCCTTGTCCATCTCAGGAGTAGGCATGAGCGAATTTTGCGGATCTCGCGTTCGCGAATTTTGCGGATTTGCGGATTCGCAATCCGCAAAATCCACGAATTCCCACGAATTTGCGGATTTTTTTTTTTTGTGTTCGCCCGTGTTTCTGCCAGTTCGCGAGGGTTTTGTACACTTTCGCAAATTGCGAACTTACCTGTCGGGTCGCAAGTTTCGCGAACTTGTTGTTTCTACGTGTCCAGCCTGTTTGGGACACTCTTCTTCATCACTGCCACTCTCTGTCACCACTGCCACTCTCTGACTACTCATGCCACCCTCTGGCCCACCCATGCCACCCTCTGTTTCATCACCACACCCTCTGGTTGTCCAGTGTACATTATTTTCGGCAAAGCAAAGCACACCTTCCCTGCCTCAAGTGACCTGAATTAATTTGGGGCTGATTAATGTGTCACAGAATATTTTTTTAGCTGGCACCTGCTTCCTTAGTGCGCCCTGATTAGTGATCTTTTGCACTTGCTAAGTGCTTTCATTGTTGCAAAATTAGTTACAACACCTGCCCTGCCCCAACTGACAATAATGAATTAGGGGCTGATTAATGGATTTTAACTTCCAGCCTGGCTCCTGCTTGTCTCCCTTAGCTGTAATTCAGGACCTTTGTGGCATATGTGTAACTATTCTGAGGTTCAGAGCAGGGTCACATAATAGTTTCAACTGGCAACTGAACTCTGGAGGGGCCCCTCAGGAAGCACTACAGGAAATGGCTACTAATGATGAGCCTGAACTTTTGAACCTGGTAAGTAGTTACTTTCAGTTTTGCTAAGATCGTATTTCTGCAATTTTGCACTTATTCGCGGGGCGCGAACTCACGCGAACTCATGCTAACAGTGTGAGCAGTGCGAGCAAAATCCGCTGCTCGCGGATTTGCGGATTTTGCGGGAGATTCGCAAATCTCGCGGATTGCGGATTTCCCGAAAATCCGCAAAATCCGCGAGCGGAACGGATTTTCCGCCCACCCCTACTCAGGAGTAAGCTTCAGGCAAGTTTTTAATAGCTCCTGGCCGAACACAGCCAGGTTGATTTTCTGGGAGTGGCTAACGGGCAGTGCCAGTGCTGATCTGCTACGTTTTCCACCTCCCACGAGAATCTGATGAGATCATGATCCGACCAAGTGACCTTTTCTACGCCTAGCACCTTGATGGGAAAATTGGAGCACACTAAGTCTAAGAGATGGCCTCCGACATGAGTCGGAGACATCACCCATTGTTTGAGCTGTGATAAATCCAAAACTTCCCCAATCGGCGCGTTTCCAAAGAATCAGTGTCATCTACGTGAATTTTGAAATCGCCGACCAGAAGGAATTTGGGATAACTCAGGGCCCGTGGCACTATACATTCCTCCAAAGTCTCAATAAAGTGGCTTGCATAACCAGGGAGCCTATAGATCAGAGACCCCCCCAGAGTGAAGTGGGGACTAATAATGAGGGAAAAATGAAGAACTTCACCCTCCACCCCTGCCGCTAATTGCTCAACGGCAAAGTGCCACTCTTCCTTAAAAATCACCGCTAGACCCCCCCACCCCTCTACCTAGAGGTCTATGCGCTCTAACAATCTTAAAGCCTCTAGGGACAGCAAGTTCAATGGTCGGGGCACACGAATCAGTGAGCCACGTCTCTAGAGACTGAGTAGTAGAGTAAGTAGTAGAGTGAGTAGTAGAGAGTGAGTAGTAGAGAGTAGTAGAGCGAGAGTAGTAGAGAGTGAGTAGTAGAGAGTAGTAGAGAGTGAGAAGTAGAGAGTGAGTAGTAGATAGTGCGTTGTAGGGAGTGAGTAGTAGAGGGAGAGAGAAGTAGAGAGTAGTAGAGTAGTAGAGAATGAGTAGTAGAGAGTGAGTATTAGAGAGTAATGGAGTAGTAGAGAGTGAGTAGTAGAGAGTAGTGGAGAATATTCCAAAGTTTTGCACAGCACCACTTGCACAACAAGTCCAATCAAATCTTGGTGTATATTCAAATGCTTTTATTTTCCTTAAGTTTATGCACCACAGCCAGCCAACGCATTCCGTTCTGTACAATAGAACTTCTTCAGGGCATTCTTCTTTCCTTCAAGTTATGTCGGTATCCTGTTGTCATATAACTAGATATTTCTTCCGAATGTTAGACGAGTCGTAAGTACATTCTCATTCAAAGTGACTAGGTATCAATTTTACCTACACAATTCGGGCAGACTTGAGTAATTTATAGCATCCTTAAAGTCAGTTTTCAAAAATTCCAAAGTATAGGACATGATAATCCAAATCCAAATGTTTCTCAAGAAAAGTCATCAATCGTTTGGAATATCAGCGTTTGGGCAGATATGACTCACGGACACGGTTTATGACTTTTCTTGAGAAACATTTGGATTTGGATTATCATGTCCTATACTTTGGAATTTTTGAAAGACTGACTTTGAGGATGCTATATATTACTCAAGTCCATGGATGCTGCTGGGAACGCCCCCAGCAACACCCATTTGAGGTTCCGTGACAATTGTAAGTGGTGTTTTCGACTCACACGAATATGGTCGAGTCTGGTATCTATGAATCGCAAATGACGTGTTTAGTGGGTGTACGCGTTTTCGCTGTGCTAGCCTAAACCGTTCGTTTTGTTTTGTGAGTTTCTTCATCTGAGCCCACGGGTTCCATCTTAGATACAGCATCCATTTTGTTTCTTGCCCTCAAGTAGCCAGCGAACGGACGCTGTCCGCTTCGCGACCCTGGGATTCCCAAACTCTTGCGGAAGACACGTGTTCCTTTGAAGGTGTCTTTATGATGAGGGGGATGGCACTGTAAGGCAGATGGCCCCGCTCAAGGCTCATCTTGCCGTGCCGGTCTATTGTCTTAGTTGTGCATTCATTAGGCACGTCCCCTTTGATGCCTGGAACTCGTGTTTCCTGGTACCACCCCTTTTACACCCTCTTCAATCTGTTCGCTATCCTCGTCTTCCTCTGCACCTGTTTCTGTCTCTTCCTTGATTCGTTTACTGCCGTACGGAATGCACTAATGGTGGGAAGATGTACTTTTACAGTTGGGAACCGCCAAATGTTACTGTAATTATGTTCCGGGCCCTGAATACATGAAAGCGACCCCTTATGACCTTTACGATGGGAACCAAGTTGTAAACCTTTGTGCACCATGTTATCCTATGCTCGAAAACTGTATAAGAAGAGCGATCCACAGATACAATTTGAAGCAGTCTCCGTGAACTTACATGCTATGTACTTCTCGTGACTTCTGTGTTCCCTGCAGTAATAAACCTCGAATCTTTGACGCCGAAGGAAGTGTCCCATGTCTCTGTCATTTGTACGCCGGAACAGGTTACCCACAAAGGTTTTAGGTGTTATCCCTGGCACCGCTGGGTCTTAGAAAAACCCAGTCCTTCAGTTGGCGCCCAAAGTGGGGCTACATCAGTGGTACCGGTCCAAAGCCCGACGATCGTGAGGAACTTCGTGTGAAATCTCCGAGGGAAGGTGCACCTCGCTTCATCGATCCTGTTGTCGAAACAAGTGGCCCGACGACTTTTCCCGCGAAGATCCCCGCCTCCTGACGGCTGCGACGGACTGCTGCCCTGACTGTAGACCTGTTTTGGCGCCTGGCGTAGACCTTGGTACAGCGAGACGATTGACGGGCCTTCCTGGTGACGCCATTGATCTCTGAGTTAAGTATTTGTGGGTCGCTCCCAGAGTCCTTCGTTGTGGGTGCTTAGTTGTTGCATGGTTCCATTGCATTTGTAGTTCTTGGTATTTTGTTCTTTGTTGTGATATTTGACGTCTGCAGTCGCCAAAAACTGAGGGTTTTTGCTCTTTGCAGGGACATTGTAATCCTATAACCCTTGACGTTTGGGAAACTCGGTTAGTGTGCACGATGCCTGGCCGTAGTACTTTGTTCAGTTGCTTTAGAAGTTGTGGTGCGGATTCCCGACTGGAGGACTCGTGTCCGATACCTCCGGTTGGAACTCCAACTTACGAGTTGTACAGTCGACACGGTTTGGGCCCTATTACATTTAATGAGTGTTGGATTCGTTACACTAAAAAAGACGGTGTCCTTAGTTGGCCACCTCATGGTAGTTTTGAGGCCCCGATTTTAGATAATCTTGAAGCTAAATTGTTCCAGAGAAAAGCAAGGCCGGCCATGTTTGATTCCTTTCGGTTGTGGCGTAAAGAAGCCAAGCAGAGAGAAATCAAGCAGATTAAACGTAATAAGAGAGAAGGAATTGTTACAACGGTAAGAAACGCAGAGCAGTTCCAGCGAGATAAGGAGGAAAAGGAAAAGGAAGTTTTCGATAGATTGCAGCGCATGACTATAGATAAGTGTTATCCCGCTTTACCGACGGGTACGGATAAGCAGGAGGAAGTAGTAGAGGACCCCTTGTTGTCCTATCTCTTGAAGTCACCACCTCCGTACGCACAGGGTACCGCAGTTCCTGTGGTTCCCCCTGTCCCTGTTCCTCCACCTGCTCCTGTTCCTGTACCCCAACCTGCTCCCGTTCTTCAACCCGTTCCTGCTCCTCTACCTGCTCCCGTCCCTACTGCTCCCCCGCTTGTACTTCCTCATACTCCTGTTCCCGCTGCTCCTACTGTTCTGGTTACTCCGGCTGTCCCTTCTGTTCCTGACACTTCTCTTGTTACCCCGTTGTGTTACTCTACTTCCCCATCTTCTCGACGTTGTGTCCCCTCTGTTGCTGCTAACTTTTTCACTTCTCTTGGACCGGTTCTTGAGTCCGCTGGTTCTGATGGTCCTCAAAGGCGAAGTCAGCTTCCCGGTAGTAGGGAACGTGACTCGCTGTATAATATGGCGATGGGTTGGATTAGATACCCCCTTAGGAATCCTCCACGTGTGGTTCTTGATACGTATTGTCAATTCAACATACCAACACAAAGGTTCGTGTTTGAAGAAATGTGCAAGTTTTTACGTGATCAAATATCGGCTGATGCGTCTGACGATGTATTGACTGCTCTGACTAATCTTCAGCTCCAGTTTGCGAGCGGAATACTGGTGGGTAGCAATGTTCGACGTGCTGTCGAGCAGTTGCTGTCTTTTCGTCCTTCTATAATGCCTCGGTGTTGTGTTGCTTACTTACTGCACTGTTCCTTTAATCTCACACATTCTTGTTATGTTATCATTGATGTAGAATGTTATACATGTCATGGCTATGTGCATCCTTTGTATGTGTCAGTTATTCCTTGATGCTGATCTTGCTGGATTACTTGTACTGTGCTCTTCGATTGAATAAAGGATCTTCCTTAATTATTGGTCTGATCATCTTCATTTCACTGGCGACGGGATTCGAAGAGCAGAACCTACGTGGGATATTCTTTTTGCCTGCTTTGAATAATTTTTTTTTTGTGAAAAGGACATTGACTTCTCAACAGACAAGGAAGGATATTGCTGTTTGGTGATTATACCATTTATTTATTGACTAATTATGAATTAACTTTCGTGTGCTTGAGCCTGTTATTGAACTCCTTCATCTTAAAGAGATTGCTACGTTTTAATTTTGCAAGCGTTTTAATCATTGAGATTATCGCCTTATTAAAAATAATAAGAAGAACTTTACAGCGACTTAACCTTAAATATGAGTGGAATTGTGGATTTTGCGTGACATTTAGTGCTAAGGTAACGAAGGAAACGAAGCGTTTTTACCGTTGCCGTTGTACCACCTACACGTCACAGCTCGCAATCACTTCTGCTCGCTCAAAAGCTCGCACCATTCTTTTTTAAAAGTAATCACCTTGTTGTTGATTCTTCGTGTCTGCCGTCAGCTTCTTCCTTCGGATTCCACCTTCGAGGCCAAGAATGCTACGCTCTGACGACTGACGCTCCGCTTTGCATTGTGGGATATTTGCGTGTGACGTAACACGTTTGGCGGCCATCTTAAGTAAACTTGAAGTCAAGAAAAGATACGAAGTCCTTCGTGAGAGACTTAAAAGGGAAGTTTAACGATCGGAAGAAAGTGACAATTTTCTTTCATCTGCGCATTTCCATCAGCGGTGATTCGCACACCTTCCTCGCTCTCATCAGCGAGTTACTACCTACGGTGATTCGCACACCTTTCTTCATTTTATTATTATTTTTATTATTTTATTCAGGCAGTTTTGATGACTTAAATTAGCGTTTTACACTGTTTTACCATTTTATGCATATTATAACTTGATGCACTAGTTCTTTTTGCTATTAATACTTAAGTACTGTATCCAGCATTTTAATTTAAATTGGAATTGTCTAGGTTTCACATTTTATAATGACTCAACCTAATTATAATATTAGTCCTCCTCAGGCATTTTGGGTTTCAGGCAACAAACCACCACTTAAATGGTTGGAGTGGAAACCATATTTCTGTAACTATATAGATGCCCTAGATGAGGATGGAAAAATGTCTCATGCTCAAAAAAAGAGACTTCTTCTTCATTCCTTAGGTCCTGTTGGACTAAAAGTATACGAAACCATGACTAAACCCTCTTTTCCTGGGGATTTGAATGTTTATATGTTAGCGCTTTTACATTTAGACACTTATTTTGCTCCTAAAGTGTGTATTGGCGTAACAAGGTATACATTTTTCTCTAGGAAACAGACTAAAGAGGAAAACATTGATCATTTTCTTGCTGATCTTAAAAAATTGTCTTTGGATTGCAAATTTGGTGTACTACAAGAGGAGTTAATTAGAGACCAAATTGTTATGCATTCTTATAATGCGTCCATACAAGATAGGTTATGGATAAATGGAGATTCTCCTTTAGATGATATTCTTGCCATTGCACGCAAAGCAGAAATGTCTGGCAGGTGCGCTAATGTGATAAAGAATGATAATAGTGCATTGACTAATGAAGTAGTTTGCAAAGTGAATGCTACTGATAAAAAAAGGATTAACTACAATTCTAGGCAATCTTTTAGTTCTAACAACAAATCTTTTTCAACTAAACATCCTCAATCCTTCTCAAATTTTAAACCTAAATGTTACAGATGCAACAGTTTAGACCATTTGGCTGATTTCAAAGGATGTCCTGGCCTGAAAGCCAAATGTTCTAGTTGTGGTTTAAAAGGTCATTTAACGAAAGCATGCAATAGGAAAAAGAAGAGTAAAGTAAATTTTGTGAATGATATTGATGAGGAAGAAAACTTTGAGAACGACGTAGAGGATAATCTAGTAATGAATGTTCATGATAAGCTAGTTTTAAGGATAAGGGACGAAGACATGGTTAACAAACCTATTTGTACAATGAATATTGGTGGAGTAGTTGTCAAAATGTATGCTGATTCGGGCTCACCTTATACCATTGTTAATGAAGAAATGTGGAAATCTTCTTTTATCCAACATGTTGGTGAGAGGTTATTACCATCAGATATCCACCCTGAAGGTTATTTGGGAGACCCTATTTCTATCCTGGGTTTTCGTTGGTTTGTTTTCAGATTCAAGGATAGAGAGTGTAGAGGAAAACTTTATATTTCAAAGAAAGGACCACCTGTTTTAGGGTGGTTCGACCAAAAACAACTTCACATTATCTTAGATCCAAATAGTAAAGAACAGGTTCTAGTAGTTGATGATTGTTCAGTTGTTACTGATAATATTTTAAAGAAATTTCCAAAGGTTTTTAGTAAAACCTTGGGAAATTTAATTGGTTTTGAACATAAGATCATATTAAAGGATGATGCTTGTCCTAAGGTACACAAGTGTAGAAATGTGCCTATCTTAGTGAGAGATGAAGTCAGTAAAGAGCTCGATAAGCTTGTGTCTACTGACATTATAGAACCAATTGAGGCGAGTGAATGGGTTTCGCCAATTGTCGTCGCGAGACGTAGCAATGGTAAAATCAGATTGTGTGTAGACCTAAGATATTTAAACAACAACATTGTGGTTGACAAGTTCCCACTTCCTAAAATCAATGAGATGGTCTCTAGTATTGGTAACGCCCAATGGTTTTCTACTATAGACCTATCGTCTGCATACCACCAGATTTCTCTATGCCCTGAATCAATGAAGTTTACGTCCTTTGTGACACCTTTTGGTTGCTTCCGTTATAAACGCATGCCGTTTGGCTTAGCTTCAGCGGCTGCAGTTTTCCAACGGCTTATGTACCAATTATTTAAGGGAGAAAAAGGTGTCAGATTTTTTCAAGACGACATTCTTGTTTTCGGAGATGATGAAAATGAGCATTTATCAAGATTACATAAAGTCTTGAATATTCTTGAAAGCAAGGGTCTTACCGTTGAACATTCTAAATGTAAATTTGCTCAGAAAAGTGTAACTTATCTAGGCCATATCATTGACGCAGAGGGGGTTAAACCTAAACCTTCTTTGGTTTCAGCTATCTCCGAGGCTCCGGTTCCGACAAGTAAAGATGACATCAAGTCATTCTTAGGAATGGCTGAGTTTTGCTCTAAGTATGTTCCTAATTTTGCGAGTGTCTAATTCAATATTCGGCAACTTTTAAAAAAAGGTGTGAAGTTTGAATGGTCTAAATCTTGTAATGAAGACTTCATGAATATTAAAAATGCTATTGCCCAGACCACTGCCCTACACAGTTTTGATCCATCTTTAGAGAATGTAATTACTACTGATGCTAGTAACAAGGGTCTGGGAGCTGTTTTGGTGCAAATAGATGAGAAGGGGAAGGAAAATGTAATAGCCTATGCCTCAAGATCTCTTTCTCCTTGTGAAGAAAAGTACCCTATTATAGAAAGGGAGGCCTTAGCCTGTGCTTGGGCACTTGATCATTTCAAATCTTTCGTGTGGGGTAAAATGTGTTTGTTACGCAGCGACCACAAGCCATTGGTAAAGATTTTGACTACCGAAGGGGTTATCAATGCCTCTGCTCGCCTGGCTAGAATTTCTATGAGACTACAGAACTTCATTTACAAGATTGTTTATGTGCCTGGTAAAAGCAACGTCCTTGCAGATTGTCTGTCAAGGATGCCCGTAATGTTAGAGGAAGTTGATAATAATGATTGGAATGAATTACAAATAGCATATGTTCATGATGAAGGCCTGTCAGCCTTCAGCAAAGAAGAATGGAATAATGAGTATTTGTCTGATGAATGTTTACAAAAGGTAATTTCCTACACAATTGAGAGTTGGCCAGATAAAAAAGATGTGTTGGATCATATTTTTAGACCTTTTTGGGAAGTCAGGTCTGAACTCTCTGTTGCTCACGAGACTTTATTAAGGGGTGAAAGAATCGTTCCTCCTGGTGGTTTGCGTGAAGGAATCATTGAGCTTTGCCATGAAGGTCACCCTGGGATTGTGAGATCCAAATCTTTGGTAAAGAATTTATTCTGGTGGCCTGGTTGTGATTCTCAAATAGAAAAGATTGTTAGAGATTGTGTCATTTGTGCTTCTTCAGACAAAACCTTACGTACCCTTCGTCCTCCTATGTTGGAGTGTTCTCCTCCTGAATCTACTTGGGAATCTGTCGCTGTGGATATTATGGGTCCTATTCAAGATCAGGATGGTTCTCATCGGTATTTAATAGTCATCATTGATTTGTTTTCTAAATGGCCGGTTGTTAAGGTGGTGGAGAGAGCAGATACTGATTCTGTTTTAAGTTTCTTGGATGAAACTTTTGTTACTGAGGGTATTCCTTCTTGCATTCTCACCGATAATGGTGTTCAGTTCTTATCTGTCAAAGCGAAAAGATATTTCAGTAAACTTGGTATTAGACATAGGACTACTTCTCTTTATAATCCTGGTGGCAATGGAGTAGTAGAACGTTTTAACAGGGTATTGAAAAATACTATTCAACTTTCTATTAGTAATAATTTGGATTGGCCAACTCAAGTTGGGAAAGTTGTTTGGAATTATCGTATTACTGTAAATGACTCTACTGGTGTTTCCCCATTTGTCCTAATGAAAGGTAGGAACCCACGTTCTAAAAGCATTCCTACTTGGTTATTTTCTGGTGAAATTGAGCCTTACTCTAATGATTTAGTTAAGGCACGGTTGGTACAGGTCCATGACAAAAGTAAAAAATATCATGATTTGAAACATGGATCTAAAGAAGTGAAGATAAGTATTGGTGATTGGATTAGAATAAAAAAACCTTTTAAGGTACAGAAAGGCGAGCCTACTTTTTCTGAACCCTTTCAAGTAATGGAAGTTTTAAAGAATTCTGTTAAACTTAGCAATGGGAAAGTTTGGAATTTAAGTAGAGTTGCCAGATGTAATCCAAATTGTTCTTCTAGACCTGATCTCTCTAACAAATGGAAACCACAAGACTTGGATATGGATGGTTCTAGTGGCAACAATAATTTGATTGACAATTCTGGAGCAGTTAATTGTCCTAGTTCGAGTGATATTCTTAATCCTAGTGAAGTTGTTTCTGAAAATGACAACTTAGATTCTTCTAGTAACATCCCTGAGGATTCTGTTGTCATTCCTATGGAAGATGGTTCTGTTACCTGTGAGGATCTTACTCTCCGCCATTCTTCAAGGAAGAGGGTGGTTCCTATGTGGCTTAAAGACTATATCACTAACAATAGTTAAAGGGAAAATCACAAACAATAGGTAGTGGTTTCTTTTTCATTCAGTTTATGATTGTAAAAGTTTTGATCCACTTAATGTAATTTCCGGGTTCTTTTATTTTTTATTTTTATTATTAGAAAGGGGGATGTGTTGTGTTGCTTACTTACTGCACTGTTCCTTTAATCTCACACATTCTAGTTATGTCATCATTGATGTAGAATGTTATACATGTCATGGCTATGTGCATCCTTTGTATGTGTCAGTTATTCCTTGATGCTGATCTTGCTGGATTACTTGTACTGTGCTCTTCGATTGAATAAAGGATCTTCCTTAATTATTGGTCTGATCATTTTCATTTCACTCGGGCATTATTTTTAGAAGACATTGAGGAACCGCCAGCAGCGCCTGGTCAGTTTCCCATGCGTGAACTTCCACCAGTGTGGATGCCAGGTAACCCTGGTGCTGCTCCGCCGATCCTGCCACACTTTCAGAGAGTGTGGATACATCTTCCGTGGAAACTGTCAGAAGTGTTGCAGGTGAAGCAATCTTTGCCCGACCCTCGCAAAAATCCTGCAGGATACTATAAAGAATTATCGCAGCTAGTGGATGCTACGATAATGAACCTTGCTGACATCGATATGTTGTTCGGTAACGTAGTTCCGCAACCGGTTTGGGCGAAAATTCGTCAAGAAAATCATGTAGCAGAATTAGGTGGTGATTGGGCTGCTCTTATAGCGGCGGATACACGACAAGTTGGTGGGGCTAAGCCTGAACAGTTAATTACGGCTTTGCCCCAGAGAATTATTACCCTTATGAAAACGCTTATGCCAGCTATGAAAGTAAATTGGGACAAGTTGTCCGCTTGCAAGCAAAAGAAGGATGAGAGTGTCTCTGATTTCTTTACGAGATTTGAGGAAGCATTCATTGATCATAGTGGTCAAGATATGGGTACCGAGAGAGGTCAGCGATTGTTTGTGGACAAGTTTGTATCAAATTTGTTGCCGGACTTAAGCAACAAATTACGGAATTCAGAAAGTGCGTGGGCTGTTTCCACTTCTGCTCAAATATTGGCCACGGCCCAATATTATGAGAATAGGGAGAAAGAGGAAAATGATTGTGCCGATAAAAAGACGAAAGAACTCAAAACTAAAGTGTTGTTGCAGCAAGCGTATCCTCCATGTTCGAATCAGAATGATTCGCAACAGCGGAATCAATCGCAGTCTCAGTCGAATAGGTCGCAGTCACGAAATGACTCCTCTTCGCAGAGATCTACATTGGGGTACAATCAGTGTGCCTATTGTAGGGGAGAGGGTCATTTGAAATTCGATTGTCCAGTTTTGCGTGATCGAAATAGTGGTAATTCATCTAGAGGAGGTCGTAGTGGTCCTCAACAGGCTTCACGAGGTAGAGGCCGCGGTGCTCAAAATGATCGTTCTAATAATTCTTCTGATTCTAATAATTGTTTCGATCAGCGTGGATCGTCGCAAGGAAGATCTGCGCAGTACAATGTGGACGATTATTACGTCGATCAGGGTACTGACGACGGTAATTACTAGGACAGCCATAGACAAGGAGAGGGAGTAGTATCAGTTCCGGTTGATCAGAGAGGGCCTTACGTCGCAGTTGCCACCTCGGGCGTCGTTGAGCCTTTTCTGTTGGACACTGGTGCAGCGAAAAGTTCCATCATGCATTCGAAACTCCCTGGCGCACCTTTGTCTGGCTTAACAAATGTTTCCGTTGGATTCTCTGGCGCCCCTGTAAGCAATCCGGTTTCGCGCCCTTTGCCCCTTACAATTGGGCCACGTGAGCTGAAAGCTCCTTTGATTTTGACTACTGGTTGTGGTGAGAATCTCTTGGGCCTGGATTTGCTGAAACGTCTGTATGCGACTTTGTATTGTTCTCCTGCGGGAGTAAAGCTTACATTGGGTGAGAAAGTTGTCTCTCCTATGTCCTTATCCATCGACAAGCTTCCACCGGAATTGAGTTCTCTTCCTGCATCTTTGTGGGCAACAGGTCCCAATGACGTGGGCCTGCTTGACATCTCCCCTTATGTTGTTCACTTGAAATCTAATGTGCGATTGCCACGTATTCCCCAGTATCGTATCTCCCTTGATGGTGAGCGAGCACTGTTGGCGATCATCTACGATTTGATTGAGAAAGATGTTATCGAGGAAACTCGGGGAAACGTGTGCAATAGCCCTGTTCTACCCATTCTGAAGCGCACTGATCCATCAAAGCCCCCTGTTTATCGTTTTGTCATCGATTTACGGGAAGTGAATAAAATTGTGATTCCTCAGTTCCCTGTGGTGCCCGACATTACGGCTCTACTGACTCTGATTCCAGCCTCTGCATCTTGGTTCTCGGTGATCGATCTGAAGAATGCTTTCTTCAGCATTCCGATTGCTGAGGAGAGTAGGGACCTTTTCGGTTTCTCTCTTGGTGGCCGCAGCTTTAGGTTTAAACGCGCTCCTCAGGGCTACTGTGAGAGTCCAACGATTTACAGCCAAGCCTTGAAGAGCCAACTTGATGCGTTTGTGTTGCCGGCCGGTGCGGCCTTGATCCAATATGTCGATGACTTATTGGTGGCTGCAGACACTCAGGACATTTGCAAAATTGCTACAGTGTCGTTGTTGCAGCATCTCTGTGACTTACATCACAAGGTGTCACCTTCTAAACTGCAATATTTTTGCCAAGAAGTAACCTATCTAGGTCACTTATTGTCAAAGGAGGGAAGAAGGTTGACCCCAGAGAGAATTGCAGCGATTGCTCGAATGACTGTGCCAACAACTCAGAGAGATGTGCGTGCCTTTTTAGGTATTACGTCATACTGCAGGCAATGGATTCCAAATTTTTCATTGCTAGCGAAACCATTGGTGGCTCTTACATGCAAGGATGTTCCAACTCCTTTACCATGGACGGAAGAATGTCAGAAAAGTTTTTCTGAATTGCGTGATGCGTTGTGTTCGGCCCCTGTGTTAGGTACCCCTGACTACAGTAAGTCGTTTACACTATACGTTCACGAGAGGGAAGTTGTGCGTTGAGTGTTCTAACGCAACAATTTGGTGGTAAGCAGCGTCCATGTGCATATTTTTCCTCGACCTTGGACCCAGTAGCTAGAGCATTGCCGAGTTGTTTGAGAGCAACAGCGGCAGCTGCGGTGTCCATCCGACAATCTGCAGGATTGGTCATGGATAATATGCTTACGGTGATGGTTCCGCATGCAGTTGACACTCTCTTGAATCGTACGAAAACCCAACACCTGACGAGTGCAAGGTTGTCTGGGTATGAGCTGACGCTTTTGGCAAGTCACATTCAAATAAAACGCTGTAATGTCCTGAACCCGGCGACTTTGTTGCCAATCAGTATGGAATCAGACGAGGTAACACCACATGACTGCTACTTACGAACTGAGGAGGAAACAAAAGGTTGTGCTGACTTAAATACTCCATTGGAAGACCCCGATGGGACCTTTTATGTGGATGGGTCGTGTTTTAAGTTGCCGAATGGTGATGTGACGACTGCGTATGCTGTGGTGACGTTGAGTACGGTTGTGGAAACTGCGAGACTGAATCAGAATTCTGCTCAGGCGGCAGAGCTGATTGCTTTGACTAGAGCGTGTGTGTTGTCGAAAGGGAAACGGGTGAATGTGTTTACGGATAGTCAGTATGCATTTGGTGTTGCGCACAGTTTTGGACGTTTGTGGAGAGAGACAGGTTTTATGACATCGCATGGTACAAAGATTCAGCATGGACAGCTTGTGAATGATCTTTTGGATGCACTTACATTGCCCGAGCAGGTGGCGATTATTAAATGTAGTGCACACCAAAGGTGACAGATGATGTTGGTCGTGGCAATGCGTTTGCGGATGAGATTGCTAAGGAGACTGCCCGGAATCTTAGCAATAAAATGTATGTGACGAGTTCGGTAAGGTGGCCTGCAGAAACTGGTATGTGTGAGGACACTATCGAGAGTGTGAAAGTGATTCAGAACGAGGCCACTGAGTCTGAAAAGACGAAGTGGAAAGAGAGTACGGGAAAGTTGGATGCGAATGGCTGCTGGATCGATTTGTCGGAGAATAAGAGATGGATGTTGCCGGATGCGTATGTACTGGCTGTTGTGACGATGGCTCACGGCTTGGCACATATTAGTGTGAAAGGTATCTGCAAGTTTTTGTCCCCTGTATGGAAGAATGATGGTATTGCTAAGTGTGCTGAGAGATTGGTTAAGAATTGTATGATATGTATGATGTACAATCCTGGTAAGGGAACTCCTACGCCCCCTGGCCATTTTGCTCCCCCTTCATGTCCCTTTGAGGTGATTCAGCTAGACTTCATCCATATGGAGCGATGCAATAACCTGAAGTACGTTTTAGTTGTGGTTTGTGCATTCTCCCGATGGATTGAAGCCTACCCTCTCAAAGACAACACTGCTCTGTCCACTGCGAAAATCCTACTGAAGGAATATTTTCCTCGGTATGGAATGCCACGGGTTGTATGGTCCGATAACGGAAGTGAGTTTGTGAGGAGTGTGATGAAGAGTGTGTGTAAGGGCCTTGGAATTACACAGAAATTCCACAGTGCCAATCATCCCCAGTCAGCAGGTTTGGTTGAAGGGTATAATGGCACCCTTAAATTGAAATTAGCAAAGATTCAGGCTACGACTGGTCTCTCGTGGCCTGACGCTTTGCCCTTAGCTCTTCTGTCAACCAGGGCGACTGTACACTCCTGAGTAGGGCTCAGTCCTTATGACATTGTGTTCGGCCGCCCTGCCAATGTTTGGGGGGCCCCTAGACCCAGTGTGTTCTCTGATCTTGAGTGCCCAATGTTGATCGATTATCTTCATGATCTGACTGCTAAACTGAGGTTAATTCACCAACAGGTCTTTGAAGCACTGCCGACGCAGACGGAGGGTCCAGGCCACCAGCTCCAGCCCGGAGACTGGGTGGTGACGAGGAATTTTGGCCGGAAGCGCAACCTTGAGCCTCGTTTTACCGGACCCTACCAAGTGCTCCTTGCCACAAGGACTGCTGTTCGTTTAGAAGGGCGTAAGAACTGGGTGCACGCCACCCATACCAAAAAGGTACCTATACCTTTACCAGCAGACTCGTGGGTTAGGAAGGGCATCGCCTCGTCTGAAGTTGAAACTGTGCCGAACTTCGTTCCATTCAGCGACGCTCAGCCTGTCGGAGAGACCCCAGTGCAGCAGAACGACATTGTTGAACATTTGTCATCACAAAACTCAGGATCTGAACAATTGACTGATCAACAGAACTCTGTCTCATCATCGGATCAATTGTTTGACGAACAGACTCGTCCTGGGAGAAGCCGATATTTTCTCCGCTCCAACACCAGAGACAAATAAATAAAATATCTTTGCTTTCTCCCCTGACATCCATGTCACCCCATTGCCATTACAGAGTTTGAACACACTTGCATAATTGTGATTTTGTAAATTTTGAGCCTTTTTCTATGTATGTGTTTTTGTTTCCACAGCTAGGAGATTTTGTATATATTGTTGATTAAAAAAATACCTTACATCCGGGTGGACCGTAGGGCAGCGCGGGTACTTCCTTCTGGTTAGTAGGTCTTGACACTAGGTCAGAGACCGTCGATTCCTAGGAACTCCCGGGGATTGACTACTGCTACACAGAACGAAGTGCGTCAAGAACGTAGCGGACGGTTTAAGAGGATGGCTTTCTCGAAGCTGTCGGAATTGGAAAAAGCTCAGGCCCAAAGATTCAAGTTGCGAAAAATTGCACGTACAAAATGCTTCATGTTTCAGGTGTTCCTTCTGTTTTTAACTGTTTCCTCATTATTGGTGGGTGGGGTGTATTACATGATACAGTCATTGTTACCTTCTGCCTCACCTACCCCTTCTTCTGAACCTAAACTTACCTCCACTGTTTCTCCTCATTCTTTCCACATCTTACCCCAACACGAACAGGTTAGACGTGCGGAATTCATGAACAATTCCTTCGTTCAGCTCCTTCACCAGCATCGGTTGGTGATGAACACTACCAATTGTTGGGTGTGTGGATTAATGCCACATACCACCGATAAGGGCATTCCCTACTTGGTCCTTCCTTATAGTTCCCAGGGTTCAGCTCGAGCATTCCAAACAATGTTTCGAAGTGCACTAGATTCTTACCCCAATCGAGAGCCACGTTCTCCACACTTTGGTCCCGGTCCGTACCATAAGCCTTTGGCAATAGCGATTGCTGATTTAGATAGGGATATCTATGAGCCGTCGCTCATCCCGGAGGAAGAGGTGCGAGCCTATAGGGATCTCAGTGAGGTTGAGTATAGTGTGCTCGTGGCGAAAGACAGCTCAAAAGCTCGTCTCCAATATGGATCGTACCCCACCTTGGTAATTTCTGTCTAAAAGGCCGTGGCCGAAGCCCGAGAGCTCACCTTGGAGAGAGTGCTTGCTCTGAGACGTACGTCTTACCAATGCTCTCTTCCCCTGTTCTCCTGACTGCCAAGGGTACGTACTTTGTCTGTTACGACCGTGCATATACATGGTTGCCCCTTGACTTTGCGGGCACCTGTTATATTGCAAACTTGTTGCCACCGACTTTTACAGTCGCCTCCGATTACCACAAGACCAGAGTTATGAGGGGCGTGATTAGCAAAGAGGACACTGCCGGTCAAGAGGCAGGAGACTTTTTCAAGGGTTTCTTGCCGTTTTGGGGGCCTATGATCAATAGTAGGAACCTGAGACAGTTGACTCGAGTGGTGGAATCGACCGCTAACATCACTGCCAGTGCCCTTGGTAATATCACAGCAGAGCTTCAGGCGGATAGATTGATGACGTTACAAAATTGTATGGTTTTAGACGTTGTCTTAGCAGATCGAGGTGGAGTATGTAAGGTGATCCATTCGAGTTGTTGTATTTTCATTCCAGACAACGCTCCGACTGTCTATCAAGCCATCTCGAAGTTGCATAAGATCTCTGAGTCCATACACGTGGACGAGGGGATTGGACACTACTCGGGTGGTTTTGGGGCCTAATGTCGACTTGGGGTTGGAAGATTCTGATGATCATCGGGGTTGTTGTAGCATTCCTGTTCACGTGTTGTCTTTGTGTGCAGTGTGGTCCTGCCTTATGTGGCCTCTGTGCTACGACGTGTATAAGGCAGCCGCCAGTTACCAAAGGAACTCTGATGGATAGAATTATGTTGCAGCAGCATCTAGATGGTCTGATGAATATCGAGATCGATTTCGTTTCTGACTAGTGCTTGCCTACATGAGGGCAAAAGGAGGGTCTGAGGTTCCATGACAATTGTAAGTGGTGTTTTCGACTCACACGAATATGGTCGAGTCTGGTATCTATGAACCGCAAATGACGTGTTTAGTGGGTGTACGCGTTTTCGCTGTGCTAGCCTAAACCGTTCGTTTTGTTTCGTGGGTTTCTTCATCTGAGCCCACGGGTTCCATCTTAGATACGGGATCCATTTTGTTTCTTGCCCTCAAGTAGCCAGCGAACGGACGCTGTCCGCTTCGCGACCCTGGGATTCCCAAACTCTTGCGGAAGACACGTGTTCCTTTGAAGGTGTCTTTATGATGAGGGGGATGGCACTGTAAGGCAGATGGCCCCGCTCGAGGCTCATCTTGCCGTGCCGGTCTATTGTCTTAGTTGTGCATTCATTAGGCACGTCCCCTTTGATGCCTGCAACTCGTGTTTCCTGGTACCACCCCTTTTACACCCTCTTCGATCTGTTCGCTATCCTCGTCTTCCTCTGCACCTGTTTCTGTCTCTTCCTTGATTCGTTTACTGCCGTACGGAATGCACTAATGGTGGGAAGATGTAGTTTTACAGTTGGGAACCGCCAAATGTTACTGTAATTATGTTCCGGGCCCTGAATACATGAAAGCGACCCCTTATGACCTTTACGATGGGAACCAAGTTGTAAACCTTTGTGCACCATGTTATCCTATGCTCGAAAACTGTATAAGAAGAGCGATCCACAGATACAATTTGAAGCAGTCTCCGTGAACTTACATGCTATGTACTTCTCGTGACTTATGTGTTCCCTGCAGTAATAAACCTCGAATCTTTGACGCCGAAGGAAGTGTCCCGTGTCTCTGTCATTTGTACGCCGGAACAGGTTACCCACGAAGGTTTTAGGTGTTATCCCTGGCACCGCTGGGTCTTAGAAAAACCCAGTCCTTCACATTGCACGCCCCTTTTAACGCAGGACACTGCATTAAAGGGACTGATATTTATCATGCAGGATTACGCCACAAAAAACGGCTTAATCCTGCCTGATAAATATCACTCAGTCTTCTGCGCCACCTGAACGTCACAAAAAGTGACGTTCCGGAGGCGCAAGGGGCTCGTAAATAAGGCCCCATAGGTTTCACACTCATTATAGTTAGGAATTAGCATTTACAAAACCTTTGAAACTCACTGAAAAAACCATAGGTTTCACACCAGTTATAGTTAGCTGGACATTTTACTCATACAAAACCATTGAAATTCCCCTGTTATAGTTATTTGTACTCACTATAACTCACGCGCCCGCAATCCACTGCTGATGATGTCACATATTACATCATTCATAACATGGTCAGTGACATCACTGATGACATCTCAAATGACATCACTGATGACATCACTGATGACATCATCCAGTGAATGTGGTTTGCTTTGATATTTAAATATGTATTATAAATACACTACTTTGCATTGAAAAATGAGTGGATATACGAATATAAATGTGTGGATGGTGGATTTAGTAACAGTGTCATTGATTGTTTCCTTGACTAATTTGTAGAGTCTCCCTACATATAATGTGTAGTTACTAAACTGTGTGAAAGTTTTTATTGCTTTGTCTCAATTGCTATGTTAAAGACTATATTTGTTATTGGTTTCTTAACTGAGTATTTGTATGGGTAAATGAATGTCTATGTGGTTTGGTGGGGGGGGGGGTGTTTGCCAAAAATTGTGTGAATAGTTCATTCAGTAGGTATATGAGGTTAAGACTACATGTTATAACAGTTGTTTCAGTGAGTGTATATGTTTATGGGTGTGGTGGTGATGAAACATTTCTCTCAATGGTACATCTCCATTAAACTTGGAAAAAAGGCAGTGTATATGACAGTTATATCTAATTAAGTGTGCCTAAGACTTAGTGATTGTATGAGTCACTACAAGGATAACTGTATACTTGTAGTAGTGATTTTATAACACACTAAGTGTGAGTTACTATCTATATAAATAGATGAAGTGGTGTTTGTATAAGTGTGTAGGTGAGTAAATGTAAGTATAATCAATTGTTTGCGTAAGTCAGAAGTATGTCTTTATAAGTGAATACAATGTGTGCTGGTGTGTATTGTTGAAATAGGTGTATAAGTATATTTGATAGTGTTCTGTTGATTATTCACTGCATGTAACACTGACTCTATAGGTAAGTGATTAGATATGTGTATCGTTCTATGAATAACTGAGTGGGTGTTTAGAAATTTCTATTGGTGTGTCAATGGTTTCAAATATGGCACTTTCTATTTCACAGTGAGTGATGAAAGATTATACTAGTGTGTGATGAGGTGTATTTGATTGTCACATGGATGATGTCATCGGTGATGTCATTTGAGATGTCATCAGTGATGTCATCAGTGATGTCACTGACCATGTCATGAATGATGTAATATTTGACATCATCAGCAGTGGATTGCGGGCGCGCGAGCTATAGCGAGTACAACTAACTATAACGGGGGAATTTCAATGGTTCTGTATGAGTAAAATGTCCAGCTAACTATAACTGGTGTGAAACCTGTGTTTTTTTCAGTGAATTTATATATATATATATATATATATATATATATATATATATATATATATATATATATATATATATATATATATATATATTCACAGAAAAAACCATAGGTTATAGTGGATATATAGTTAGGAATTTGCATTTACAAAACCTTGAAAATTCAATGAAAAAACCATAGGTTATAGGCCATATATAGTTAGGAATTAGCATTTACAAAACCTTATTTTACTCGCATAAAACCATTGAAATTCCATATATAGTTAGCTAACTATAAGCGCTAACTATATATCGCGCACCCGCAATCCACTGCTGATGATGTCACATATTACATCATTCATGACATGGTTAGTGACATCACTGATGACATCACTGATGACATCTCAAATGACATCACTGATAAAATCACTGATAACATCTCATTTGACATGACTGATCACATCACTGATGATATCATTCATGTGATAATACCATGAACCTCTCCAGACTCTAATATAACCTTAGATACAATCAGTGTAAACAGACAGTCACAGACTGTCACTCATCCATGGAGTTACTCACACACCTAGTCAATTATGCAAAAAATCAATCACACCTCCATTTTCTCAACTATACAGTTATACACATCTTACTTATTCAAACATATACTAACACATATTTACTTTACTCTCTGATACAATCCCTGATACATGTTCACAATGATCCATACAGCCACTCACACATTCACTGGCTCTTATGCACAGTTATTTATAGATGTCAACTCTCACATGTACTGTGTTTTACATATGTACTTACTTTGACATGTAGCACTGAGATATCCATTCACTCACTAATACACTCATGCACAGTCAACCGCCCATACAGCTGTTTCCACATGCACTTTTGAACCCATACATATAGTGAATCAACTACTCACACATCTATGTACAGAGTCACACACCTCCCAGCCACCCATACACACACACTCAGTTTCCCATACAAATACTTGGACAACCAATGAATAACCCATACAGTTACTCATATAGCTACTGATCAACAAATGCAGCAGTTTGTAGAACAACAGATATAATGATGCACAAATTAAAACAGTTTAGTCACTAACCCATGCACTCAGTGAGACACATTTAATCACTCACTCATACAGTCAGTCATGCACCTACTAAATCCTTCATCCAGACACTTATACATCCACTCATTCTTCAATATGTAAGACATATTTTAACTTTACAGAAACATACAGTCACTTGATGTTGTCATCAGTGATGTCATCAGTGATGTCATTTGAGATGTCATCAGTGATGTCATCAGTGATGTCACTAACCATGTCATGAATGATGTAATATGTGACATCATCAGCAGTGGATTGCGGGTGCGCGATATATAGTTAGCGCTTATAGTTAGCTAACTATATATGGAATTTCAATGGTTTTATGCGAGTAAAATAAGGTTTTGTAAATGCTAATTCCTAACTATATATGGCCTATAACCTATGGTTTTTTCATTGAATTTTCAAGGTTTTGTAAATGCAAATTCCTAACTATATATCCACTATAACCTATGGTTTTTTCTGTGAATTTCATTGGTTTTTTAATAGCAAATATGAAAAGCTTTAAAATGTCAAGTACGTGATAGATAAAAACATTTTCATATTTATGCACGCTGATGTGCTTTGAACGCTGCCCCCCCCCTCCCCTCTTTTACCTTTGTTAGTACTCTCTCTTTGCAGATACAGAAGGGTAGTTAACGCAGGCCTTTACCCCCGTTGTAATCCGTCGTACCTCCTTGTCTCTCCATTTGATTGATTGTTGTCCAAGCATTTACTGTTTTAGAATTGGTTCTCTTTGGATCATTCTCTATTTACAAACAAGCACAAAGTCGCAATACTCTGTTTAGTCTTTGCAGATAGTGAAAAATCGTGTAAAAAAATAAAAGTAATCGAGCAAAATCAGTAGGCCACTAATTGGATCTCTTTTTGACCTCGCTAAAATAGAAATATTAGGAACAACCCTTCTTGAGAAATACGAAAATAGTGAGATGAACTGAGCTCCACACCATGAGGGCTGCAAGACAGCTCGGCTCCATCACCCATCCCGCACAAAATAATGACAAACCCTATGCAAATATTAAAAATATAGACAACACACCAGCAAAGAAATAGGGTAAAACATTTTATTAAAAAACTATTTACATAACGTTGGTTTATAAGATGATGTCAGTAGTGGACCGATGTGTGAATAGATCGAAAACAGCACAAGGCTCCAAGATCCGGATAGCAAGCTCCTGGATGTTGGGTGCCATAGTTTAGAGTTCTGAATTTCAGCCTTTTTCGATGCCTGTGCTTTGTTGAATCAAAATGGCGGCTTGACACAAAGCTGACTCAAGCGTTGTTACTGATGCTATGCAGACCAAAACTGGTTTTCAGTTTGTACATTTTTCTAGATTTTTCAATCCAAGTTTGGTTGACTTTGTAGAACGATGGCTTCAGATTTTCAACATACGGTGTGGTGGCGCTGACTGGGAGGGGGCGCTTCGCTCCTGCCCCCTCCCCAAGTAAGATTTTCATACGTGAAAGTAAGTTAATGGTTTTGGTCCCCGAGATGCTTCGATGTCACTACCATTCTCAAATAGCATAAGTTCTGGATGTTGGGTGCCATAGTTAAGAGTTCTGAGCAGCGCTTGTAACACTGTCTGAAGCTTATTTCCTCCTACTGCAGCTTCACTATTCTCAAAGTAAGTGAGTGTCGTTTGTGGACCTGACTGCATTAGAAAACAATATGATATGTTACCTTCCTAAACAGCTTGACGGAGGCCCCTGAGGGGCGCTGTGATGGCCATGGACTCGGAGAAGACGCTTGGCTCCGACACCCTCCCCAAGTCTTATAGCACTGGTGTAGCCTGAGATCGCCCCCGACATAGGCGGCCGGCTCCCGGGGTCCGGCGGTACTTTTTGCCTTTTGATGACTCTTCAATTCTGGACCTTGTCCCACAATCCGTTTGACCTGAAGACAAGCTGTAGTGAGGCGCCCCTTTATCGTTTTAGTTGCCATTCCGCCCGCTTTTGCTACACTGTGCCTCTTCCGCCATTCAGCTGTTTTCCGCCCGCTCTTGCGACTACAGCGTCTCGCTCACCATGTAGTTGAGATGCGCCCGCTCTAGCGGTGCAGCGATAGGCGGCTGCCACAGGACTCTCAAAATGGCGGCCGGCTCTTCGGTTTTGGGCCTGGTCCACTAAAATGGCCCTGGGACACCTTGGAACTCGGACGCTTGTCTGCTAGGGCTTGGATCCCATTCTCGAAAAGCGTCCCCTCAGCCGTGAAGATTCTACAAAAGTCATGGGGGCCTCCGACTCCCGCAGGCTTCTGGTGGGGAGCGGCTGCCATGATTGCTCGTGGAATGGCCACGACGGAGCTACGAGATGGTAGTGGTCTCATGCTGACGCCAGCTTTAGTCTGAAACATCCAGAAACACTGTAGACTACCAATTCGATCAGTTCCGGTAGCGCCCCAACATGACCCGGAAGAGAAGAACTTGCCCTCCCCTCTTTGACTGATGGTTCTTGTTGCCTGTCCCCTCTGTTGTCATTTAACAGAACTTTTTGGACTGCTGAAAGGGGTTGTGTTCTGAACGCTGGTTGGTGGAGACATTTAGACTATATTCTTGACCTACGTTGTCGCGTAATGCGTTTTATGACACGCCGCGTTAGCGCACCCAGAAGTGATCCGAGGCGCGGCGCGCAGCGCGTAACGTAAGCATAACAGGTCATGTGACTTGTTAATAAAACTTTTCATTGGTTCATTTTACTTTTGTTAATTTAATGATGAAAAGCTTGGTCATATGACCTAAAAATTACGCTTTTTATTATTTTCGAACAATATTTTTTTTTCAAACATATGTTATAATATTCCAGGCTAATGTACTTTCCCGGAAAATTTACAACTGTCTGGCAAGTAAAATATATTCCTTTTTCGAGAAAAAGGGCGTTTCTTCCTTCCATGACGGAGCCGTTGAGTAAAAGAGATTCGGCCTGCTGTCTTAGTCGCCGATGCGCCTGATTATCAGATTCTTATCGATCACTTTATGTTGCAGACATGAAAAACACAACTGCCCTTGACCATTTATCTTTACTGCGTTCCTACATATTATACCTTTTATCCGTCATGTAATTGGACTGCTTTATTTCACTTGCCTTTTACTGATTCGAAAACAGTCACTAAAAGTAAAAACTTTACAAATGAAAATACTACTACCGTGTTTTGTTTTAAAAACCTTTATTGTGAAAATGTCAGTATACAAATACGGGCCTATAACCACGTGGGCCGGCCACGGAGCAAACTCAAATCGTATATGATGAGGAGACATTTACACTGTAGAAGAACGTAACGAGCGGGCCATTAGGTGACAAGAACAAAGGTGTCTAACAGTTGCGGTATCGGTGGACGTACATTTTGTAATTAAAATACGACAGGGCCACTTACAATAACATTTTCTAGATATACATTTGCGGGCAAAGAGTTACGAGTCCCATTTATACCGGCGCCATTTTGGGCGAGGCCGGGCAGGTCCAAGATATAGTCAAAATGTCTCCACCAACCATCGGCCAGACCAGAACCCCTTTCGGCCCTTTATGTTACAAGATGATGTCTTCCATTCAGAAAATATTGGTGGCAGCATTTTGAAAGGAAACAGAAACAGCCGTTCTCCTAGTGAGTTTCACATTGTTACATTTAGGAAGAATGTTGAAGAGTAGTATGTGGAAAATCTGAAGCCATTTTTCTACAAACTCTCAATCAGACTTGGATGGAAAAAAAAACCTGAAGAATGTACAAACTGAAAACCAATTTTTGTCTGTATAGCACCAACAGTAACGCTTGAGTCAGCTTTGTGTCAAGCCGCCATTTTCATTCAATCAATAGCGTCCCCCTGCACACATTCAGGGACCTGGTCGTGTCTTCAGATGAAACGCATTGTAGGAAAAGAAGCAGAAAGGAAAAGGAAAAAAGTTCCGCCGGACCTAGTGAAGCTGCAGCAGGTGCAAATAAGCTTCAGACAGTCTTACAAGCACTGCTCAGAACTCTCAACTGAGGCACTCAACATCCAGGACTTGCCATTCGGATCTTGGCGCCTTGTATTTTTGTTTTGTTTTTGATGGAAGGGAAAGAACAAAAAACAGACATTGAAAAAGGCTCAACAGTGCAGGGCGCCTTGTGCTGGTTCCGACCTATTCACACATCGGTCCGCTACTGACATCACCTCATAAACCAACGGGGCACCCCACGCCGACTTTCGGCGCAGCATTGTAGGATGGACACACCAGTGCGGCAATTTGATGGACACCACCTCGGTGCCATCCAGATCTCGGCGCGTTCATTCATTCAATAGCGTCCCCCTGCACACATTCAGGGACCTGGTCGTGTCTTCAGAAGAAACGCATTGTAGGAAAAGAAGCAGAAAGGAAAAGGCAACAAGTTCCGCCGGACCTAGTGAAGCTGCAGCAGGTGCAAATAAGCTTCAGACAGTTCTACAAGCACTGCTCAGAAATCTCAACTGAGGCACTCAACATCCAGGACGTGCCATTCGGATCTTGGCGCCTTGTGCTGGTTCCGACCTATTCACACATCAGTCCACTACTGACATCACCTCATAAGCCAACGGGGCACCCCACGCCGACTTCCGGCGCAGCATTGTAGGATGGCCACACCAGTGCAGCCACTTGCTGGACACCACCTCGGTGCCATCCGGATCTCAGCGCGTTCGAGTCACTGTGCCGGAAGAGTGACCGGAACTCAGCTGAACACGCCGTCTTTCGGCGCAGCATTGTAGGATGGCCACACCAGTACGGCAATTTGCTGGACACCACCTCGGCGCCATCCGGATCTCGGCGCGTTCGAGTCACTGTACCGCAACAGTGACCGCAATTCAGCTGGACACGCCGTCTTTCGGCGCAGCATTGTAGGATGGCCACACCAGTGCGGCAATTTGCTGGACACCACCTCGGTGCCATCCGGATCTCGGCGCGTTGTGCTGCCTTTGGCCTATTCGCACATCGGTCCGCTACTGACGCCGCCTCACGTGCCAACGGATTTTCTACGCTTTTTGTAGCCCTATGTCGCATAACAGGTCATGTGACTTGTTTATAAAACTTTTCATTGGTTCATTTTACTTTTGGTTTCCTAAAGATGGAAGGCTTGGTCATATGACCTAAAAATAACACTTTTCATTGGTTTAGAACATTTTTTTTTCCCAAACGATGAAAGCCCCACCTTGTTTCTGGATCATTCAGACTGAAGCTGGCGTCAGCATGAGAGCACCACCATCTCGTGGCTCCGTCGTGGTCATTCCGCGAGCAATCATGGCAGCCGCTCCCCACCGAAAGCCTGCGGGAGTTGGGAGCCCCCAAGACTTTTATACAATCTTCACGGCTGAGGGGACGCTTTTCGAGAATGGAGCCCAAGCCCTAGCAGGCAAGCATCCGACTTCCAAGGTGTCCCAGGGCCATTTCAGTGGACCAGGCCCAAAACCGAAGAGCCGTCCGCCATTTTAAGAGTCATGTGGCAGCCGCCTATCGCTGCACCGCAAGAGTGGGAACAACTCAACTACATGGTGAGCGAGACGCTGTAGTCGCAAGAGCGGGCGGTAAACAGCTGAATGGCCGCCACCTGGGGAGGCCCGTTCACGCCGCCTCCCCCCCCCCCCCCGGGCCGCCGCACGCCAATTTTTGGAGCAGCATTGTAGGATACCAAAACCAGTGCGGCAGTTTACTGGACATCACCTGGGTGCCTGTCGTACATGTTGTGTCAGCCATGTGACACTGGACACAGACCGCTACTGACGAGGCCTCCCCCCGCACCACCCGGGACGCCCCACGCTGTTTTTCTGTGCTGCATTGTAGGATCCCTAAACCAGTGCGGCACCCAGGCGACATCACCTGGGTGCCGTCCAGAACTCTGCACGTTGTGCTGCCTTGGGACTATTCGCACAACAGACCGCTACTGACGAGGCCTCCCCCCGCCCCACCCGGGACGACCCACGCCAATTTTCGGAGCAGCATTGTAGGATCCCTAAACCAGTGCGGCACCCAGGCGACATCACCTGGGTGCCGTCCAGAACTCTGCACGTTGTGCTGCCTTGGGACTATTCGCACAAAAGACAGCTTCTAACCATTGTTGCTTTTTGTGTTAATAAATGTTTAAATGTTTTTAGTTTTTGTTCTGTTCATTATCGTTAAAAGTTAATAAAGTTTTATAACCTTACTTTGTTGGAGTGTTATCTATTTTTTGAAAAACGGGTGAATGGGGCCTTGAATCGGGTTATTGTCATGTGTGGGCTTTGGAAGTGTGCTGCTGCAGGATCGGACATTTCAAACTCAAATGCACGTTCTTTTTCTTACCTTTCCGAAGCATGGAGCGCAATAGCAAGCAGAGAAAGGGTGATGCACGTGTTGAACACTACCTGACCTGGCAAGTTGCTGGCAGTGCCCCCCCGCCCGCTCCTGAAAGAGGGCACACACACACCGCCGCCCCGAGTACTTCAGAAATCTTTAAAAGACCATGCGCTTGTTCATGAGGCTTAAATGGTTTATCACCTCTTCTAGAACCCCTACATCGACCCTCTGACGTTTCATGGAAAAATTACCATGTAACACAATACCAAGCCCTATCAGCTGAAACCCCCAAGGAATCGTGGGGCATATTAGCAAGGGGGTTTATCTCCGCTTTTTTGGCTTTAAAAACCATGAAAGCGGAGATAAAATTATTTCCCTATTATCAAGCTGTCGCTAACACCAGTTAGTGACACCTAAAAGGAGATAGCGACCATCTTGGGCCCGGCTTTGCATGTCAGTGATACTTATCACTAATGACATGCAAAGTGGCGTGCCAAGATGTTAGCGACTGGAAACAGTCCCTAACATCGCTACCTTCTATTACCAACTTTTGGAGATATTCGCACTAAGCGCGAATATCTCCAAAAGCTAACACCTGCCCTGAGCAGGTTTTAGCCATGTTATCCAATGGGAGGTGGATAACATGGCTAAGAGCATTAGGTCGATAATACATGAATATCGCTGACTTTTCTGCGATAATAGCAAGGTTTATCTGCGATAAAAATCGCCGATGTGCGGCGATAATTTTTGTCTCTAAACAAGTTATAGACAAAAATTATCGCTAGTTGTTAGTAATATGCCCCCGGGTTTTTGCTTGCAGAAATCGGGAGGCGGGAGACTAGCACTGAAATCAGTACTCACACGCCTGAATCAGGAGGATTGGCATGTCTGAATTCTCTACAGCTGGGGCCATAAACTACATCCGCAGGGGTAGGTGATAGCCTGGGACCAGCCTGGCATCTAAAATGGCTGCCGTGCACGACAAAATTGTGGCATTCGAAAAAAGGCAAGATGGCGCAGCCGCTGGAAGAGATATATCAACATATATCAGCCTCCTCAGCCACCCTCAGGAAACATAGGGGATTAGGATATGTCTCCCGCACCCCCTTATACCTAGTACTTTAATTAACGAAGCACAAAATGGCGAATTCCCGTTTCGCTACCAGTTTGCGGCCCGTGAAGCGCTTCTACCGTGAAAAATCATTTTTTTTTTATTTTCCCCACGGGACCCTTTAATAACCCCAACAACATTCCTAGGGGGTCAAGAGAGGGATACCTTGCCCCCTTTCATTAAATTCCCCCTTAGTTTTTCACCTTTTCTTCTCTCTCGATCCTACCGAGAGACAAGATGGCGGCCGCTCCGGACTGTCACGCAGCAAAAAAAAAAAAAAAGCTCACGCACAGCCGCTGGAAGAGATGTATCAACATATATCAGCCTCCTCACCCACCCTCAGGAAACATAGGGGATTAGGATACGTCTCCCGTACCCACTTATAACTAGTAATTTAATTTACGAAGCACAAAATGGCGAATTCCCGTTTCGCTACCAGTTTGCGGCCCAGTTCGCGGCCCGTGAAGCGCTTCTACCGTGAAAAATCATTTTTTTTTTCTTTTCCCCACGGGTCCCTTTAATAACCCCAACAGCATTCCTAGGGGGTCAAGAGGGGGATACCTTGCCCCCTTTCATTAAATTCACCCTTCGTTTTTCACCTCTTCTTCTCTCTCGATCCTACCGAGAGACAAGATGGCGGCCGCTCCGGACTGTTTAGAATGTTGACAGACACCGGAGAGCCAATCAGCTTTCTGCGCGCAAAGTTCCGATAAGCGAAAAGTAAGCGGACCGGATCGCTGCCCAGAGCGCTGTTACAGATATATATCTTGATTTAAACGTTAATTTCTCAAAAACTACTGGAGCACATATATTGAGACCTAGCAAAGGCACATCGGGCTAACAGTCCCTACAATTTTGCCAAGTTTCGTGCAAATCCATTCAGCCGTTCGAGCTAAAAGTGAGTCCAACCGCCCTATGGAAAACTCAATGCAAAAAACGCGTTTTGGGACCCCCCTTTTTTCTCAGCCCCCCCTTGACGAAACCCCACCAAATTTTCAGGAGCTGCTCAGAAACAAAATGTGCCATTTTCCTGAAAATTTCAGCCGATTCCATCCACAAACGCCAAAGTTATTAGACATAGAATTTTCAAAAGTCCCATAGGGAATTTATCCTAACTATATATACCTACTGGCGAACGCCAGTAGGTAATATATATATATATATATATATATATATATATATATATATATATATATATATATATATATATATATATATATATATACATACCAAGGTAATAAATTGTGTCTTACTTAATGCACGTGTTAGTGATTGATGCAGACATTCACACAGTTTAGGTTGTCAGATGGTGTGTAAGTGGTTTCATTGTTTGGTTAGCAGCTAAATGAGGATCTATATTGGCTATTGATTGTTTGTCTGAGTATCTGTATGGGTGCCTGAGTGCCTGTGTGTGTGGGTGGGGGCTGTGACTCTGTGTAGAAATATGTGAGTGGATAATTCACCGTGTATATGTGTTCAAGTCTGTATCTGTGAACTGCTGTATGGCTGGGTGAGTTTGTGTATGGAAGTCTTGGTGAGTGAATAGATGCCTCAGTGGTACATGTGTGAGTAATTGCATATGTCAAAGGCAGTATATGTGAGTGTTAGACTGTATAAATGACTATATGTGAGAGTGAGTGATTGTGAGAGTGCCAGTATCGACCAGTGTGTGCTTGTATTAGTTACTGTATTAGAGCAAAAGTATGTGTCAGTATATGTTTAAATAAGTGAGGTGGTATGTATATAACTGTACAGGTGAGTAAATAGAAGTGTGATTCATTATTTCCATTACTGAGCAGGTGTGTGAATAACTCTTTGAATGAGAGTCGGTGTCTGAGTGTCTCTACAGATGTGTGAGTGGATATGATGATGTTGTATTGATAGGTGACTGTAGGTATGAATGACTGTATATGTAAACGAATTGATGTGTGTGTAGACATAGGAATTAGTTAGTGGATATGTACTAACTGGTATAGGTATGTTCATGGTTTCAAAAATTATAGTCTGTATTTTACAGTGGGTGTATCAAGTGTTATGTAAGAGTCTGATGAGCTGCATCAGATTGTCATGTGGATGATGTCATCAGTGATGTCATCAGTGATGTCATTTGAGATGCCATCAGTGATGTCATCAGTGCTGTCACTGACCATGTCATGAATGATGTAATATGTGACGTCATCAGCAGTGCATTGCGGGGGCGCGAGTTATAGTTAGCTGGACTAACTACAACAGGGGAATTTCTATAGTTTGTATGAGTGAAATGTCCAACTAACTATAACATCCCTGATACCTATGGTTTTTTCAGTGAATTTCTAAGGTTTTTTAAATGTTAATTCCAAACTATAACGTCTATAAAACCTGTGTTTTTTTCTGTGAATTTCGAAGGTTTTTCAAATGTTAATTCAATATTTTAATATTTATAAAAACTATAATTCTTTTTTAAAAATTACAATATTTTGCAACTCTATTATCTTTTTTTTAACTTTTAAAACTATGTATTATTTTATATCTTCCCCAAAAATATGTATATACTTTTTTCTTTTTTTTTTAGAAAACTAAGGTCCCATACCGGTAGTCTACCAAGCTCCACCATGTTGAAATGATGCGCATTTGGTATCCGACGAGTTTGTGGCATTGCATCCCGTGTGATAACATATACGTATGAGGTCGCGTCAGCTGCTAGTTTGGTATGCGACGGGTCGCAGTACCAAGCTGCACATTACGTCAAGTACGTATGGGGTCGTGTCCGCTGCGCGTTGCGTTTGCGACGAGTGCATGCTGCCAGGCCCTGTCTTATGTCATAGACATATGGTGTTTCGCCGGGTACGCCATTCCCTCACTTTTTTTTATATCTCAAAAGTATATGTAAATAACTTTAAAGTGTATATGTGACCAAGTGATAATCTAAAATATTTGAAACATTTATATATTTCTAACTGTGTTAAACTTATATTATAGTAAATATATTGTCTCAAAATCATGTTGGATGCGGTCTCCTTGAGGGCTCAGTGCGCGATTTTCATGTGACCTTAAAAAGAAGCATTTCAATAGTTCATAACATTTTCCATTGTAGCAGTTGCAAAACATCACCCATTTTAGTCATTCTGTCTACAGCATTTGATGAGACACGCCTCTTCTGCTTAGAGAGCGTTTTTGAAACTTTTTGCAATGTACACATATCTTACACTACACACAACATGCAACCACCATCTTCATCAATATTCATCGTCTGTAAAGTAACCTTCCACCTGTGACAGCCATACACCTAAAATTACATAACTAAAGCTTTCCCAACTACCAGAGGTAACATGGTTGCATACGCTGTCCACAGCACAATGTAATGTAGTACGGGCCAGGGGCAGGATCATGCATAGATAATGAACACACGGACACAGATAGATAGTGGAAGTGAATACGGGCACGTGAGCTCAACACCTTTTTATTACCAGGGACACATACCCAGTGAAGTCTGTGGTGGATGCGTGTGGAGTGAGTGTAAACCAGCCCTCAGGGCATGGTTGCTGCTACCATCAACTACAACAGTAATCATTGGAACACACACAGACATTCAATAATAAAAGAATCAACAGTTTGTGCTGCAGTAAGGTAGGGACAGTTGATGCGAAATAATACAGAAAAATATTCTATCGTAAAAGAACCACAACTTATGGTATGATGAGACACAATCAATAAATCTGAAGTAATACACAAAAAGTTTGTATCATAAAGGGTCCATCAGTTATAGTGCACTCAAATAACCACATCAAAAGCATTCAGCATGTGGACAGCCAGCAAAGATGCGTGCTGCGGGAAGGCCGTACTAGGAGTAATATCTGTTGCCATCAACAGAGCATCATCTGCAATTGTGACTCAATCTAATTGTGAACACTGCTGTCTGCAGTGTAGGCCAGAGAAAACGGTCAGCAAGGGCTCACAGCTACTTAAGTTGGACTTAAACTACACAGTTTGCCATACGAGAAGCAACAAAAAGCGTATGCGGGGCTTGCGATGATGCGTATGCGTATTGCAGACAGAGCACACTGCAGCAATGTCTTTTCCTACTGGACTACCTCATCTACACCGACTCATTCTGAATTATGAACACTGCTGTGTGCAGTGTTAATTGAAGGCAGGACCCACACAGACATCCATGATTACTTTTTCTCACTTCCTCTTCACAAAATACAACAACATAAATTACAGAAAACCCTGCAATAAATAAATTAAAACAATTCAAATTGCGATTTCTGCTGTTCACAGTGTGGACTATTCAGTGTTCCTTTGCACTTGCAAGATAAAATTGGTCATTGTAGTAAACCTATAAGTCATCTGAAAAAATATCTTCAAGCAAGTATACTAAAAGGATAATGTGTATATTTCAATAGACGTTGTAGTTACTTGACTACTGAATTCTGTGATTAAACAATCACCACTGGATCTCAATTGTGAACACTTCTGTCTGCAGGTAGGCCAGAGAGATCAGTCAGCATGGGCCCTCAGCTACGTATCGTGGACTTGAGCTGCCCAGTTTGTCATACTTGAAGCAAAAAAAGTTTGTGCAGAGCCTTTAATGATACGTATGCATGGTGCAGACAGAACGCACTGGAGCAATGTCTTTTCCTACAGGACTGCGTCATTTATAAAAGCGACTCATTCTCAATTGTAAATACTGCTTCTGCAGTGTTAATTGAAGGCAGTACTCACACAGACATCCATGAATACTTTTTCTCACTTCCTCTTCACAAAATACAATAACATAAATTACAGAAAACTCTGCGATAAATAAATTAAAACAATTCGAATTGCGATTTCTGCTGTCCACAGTGTAGACTAGTCAGTGTTCCTTTGCACTTGCAAGATAAATTTGGTCATTGTAGTAAACCTGTAAGTCATCTAAGAAAATGTCTTCAAGCAAGTATACTGAAAGGATAATGTGTATATTT
Source organism: Lissotriton vulgaris (assembly GCF_964263255.1). NCBI lineage: Eukaryota > Metazoa > Chordata > Amphibia > Caudata > Salamandridae > Lissotriton > Lissotriton vulgaris. The sequence continues at coordinate 893,986,716 of NC_141691.1, read as the reverse complement.
TAATAGACGTTGTAGTTACTTGACTACTGGATTCTGTAATTAAACAATCACCACTCAATCTCAATTGTGAACACTTCTGTCTGCATTGTAGGTCAAAGAGAGCAATCAGCAAGGGCCCACAGCTACGTAACATGGACTTGAGCTGCCCAGTTTTTCATACCCCAAGCAAAAAAAGCGTGTGTGGAGCCTGTAATGATACGTATGCATGGTGCAGACAGAGCGCACTGGAGCAATGTCTTTTCTTACAGGACTGCGTCATCTACAATAGCGACTCAATCTCAATTGTGAACACTGCTGTCCGCAGTGTAAATTGAAGGCAGTACTCACACAGACAACCATGAATACTTTTTCTCACTTCCTCTTCACAAAATACAACAACATAAATTACAGAAAACTCTGCAATAAATAAATCAAAACAATTCAAATTGCAATTTATGCTGTCCACAGTGTAGACTATTCAGTGTTCCTTTTGATTTGTAAGATGAATTTGGTCATTGTAGTAAATCTATAAGTCATCTAAAAAAAATTCTTCAAGCAAGTATACTGAAAGGATATTGTGTATATTTCAATAGACGTTCTAGTTACTTGACTACTGGATTCTGTAATTGAACAATCACCACTCGATCTGAAATTTGAGCACTGTTAACCGCAGTGTAGGCCTGAGGCAAAATTCATTAACGCCTCATAGCCACGTACCATTGAATTTGAAAGCATGGAGTTGTTGCACCAGATCAGAGAGTTTACACAGAAATAATCACAGACTTTAACTTCTGACATCCTCAATCATAGAATCAAGTCCCCGTTTCACTGTTCAGACCTGCTGTATCGTGGTGTACTCAACCGACTGGTGTCAACCAAGCACAATATTCATGTGCAACAGTTAGCTACGAAAGTTATGTGTCTGATGCACCTCAACAGAGCGAGTTCTATGAAAACCAAGCAGCAAGTAATATTGAACATCTTCCATTGTGGAATCAAGACACCGTTTCACTGTTGGGACCTAGAGTTGGTTGCACCTGATCGGAGGTGGTACACAGAAATAATCACAGACTTTAACTTCTGACATCCTCAATCATAGAATCAAGACCCTGTTTCGCTGTTTGGACATGCTGTACTGCAGTGTACTCCAGCGACTACAGTCAACCAAGCCCAATAATCATGTGCAGCAGTTAGCTAAGGAAGTGCAGAGTGTGATGCACCTCAACGGAGGGAAATCTGTGAAAAACAAGCAGCAGGTAATATCGGACATCGTCCATTAAGGGATCAAGACACCGTTCCACTGTTGGGACCTAGAGTCGGTTGCACCTGATCGGAGATGGTACACAGACATTTTCACAGACTTTAACTTCTGACATCATCAATCAAAGAATTAAGACCTTGTTTCACTGTTCTGACTTTCTGTACCTCGGTGTAGTCCACCGACTACAGTCAATCAAGCCCAATAATCAAGTGCAGCAGTTAGCTACGGAAGCACAGAGTCTGATGCACCTCAACGGAGCGAATTCCATGAATACCAAGCAACAGGTAATATCGGACGTCGTCCATTGTGGGATCAAGACACTGTTCCACTGTTGGGACCTAGAGTAGATTGCATCTGGAGGAGGGAGTACCTTCATCTCCACTCTCAGATGCAGTTCTAACATCATCCATTGTGGGATCAAGACACCGTTCCACTGTTGGGACCTAGAGTTGGTTGCACCTGGTCGAAGAGAGTACCTTCATCTCCACTCTCAAATGCAGTTTTAACATTGTTCATTGTGGGATCAAGTCAATGTTCCACTGTTGGTACCTGTTCAACTACTGTATTAGTAGTATACAGAGCACTCCATGCTGCTGCGCCTCAGGCTAGGCTCTGTGGGCCCGATTCACAGAATGAACTTAAGACTCAATCCTAAACTTACTACTATTTTGGTATTCACAGAATGCACTTACTACTTTTGGCATTCACAGAATGCACTTACTACTTTTGGTATTCACAGAATGAACTTACTACTTTTGGTATTCACAGAAGTTAGGATTTTGTCTTAAGTCTGTCTTAAGTCTGTCTTAAGTTTGTCTTAAGTCTGTCTTAAGTCTGTCTTAAGACAAACTTAAGACAAAATCCTAACTTCTGTGAATACCAAAAGTAGTAAGTTCATTCTGTGAATGCCAAAAGTGGTAAGTGCATTCTGTGAATGCCAAAAGTAGTAAGTGCATTCTGTGAATACCAAAATAGTAGTAAATTTAGGATTGAGTCTTAAGTTCATTCTGTGAATCGGGCCCAGTGTGCCTGTGTCGCAGTAGCCAGCGTTGATCTCAGGAGCCTTCCGAGCTCAGAGACCTCGGCCCAGGAGCTTCCGCCAGCATGTGTTGAGCCCTCTTTCACATACGGTGGTGTTGAAAGATAAACCGTGCGGCATATATGCGTTGCAGCATCCATGACGGTTTCCGAGTACCAGTACGCTGAGAGTATCATTCACGCAGCCTCATTCGCTTACGTGGGCAACCTTGTGGCGGTGTAAGCTGCGCAGACCTGGCAGACACATTTGCATTGCGTAAGAGAACCACACCCAGAGAAATGTGCCTTTTATTCATACCCCTACGATACCCTTGCATACGCCGAGCCAGCTCACTACGCTAAAGATTTGGGGAGGGGGAGGGGAGGCACGTACGCTCTACATTTCCGTAATTATCCATACTGACTGTACTATCATGATAGCGTCCACTATCCACTTTATTAAATACATCATCAGTGTATATTGACATGTACTTGTCTGTGCTCTGCATACTCAAGTCTGTCAGGCACATCCCCTCAACACTTTGCATTGTATACTTTTGTAATCGAAAATCACTTGCCACCTTCGCACATACTTTGCTCCCATCTCTCCCGCATTATGCATTGTGTGGCAGAGGTGCCATGCCATGTTTGGTTTGTGTACATGGCTAGCCACGGTTCCCATAGTGCATAGTGTCAATGTGTCTGCTAGGTGTACATGTTGTTGGTCATGTTGTATGTGATTATACAAGGAAGCACGTTTATACACGAGCAGTGGTTTCTCCCATTTACATAACACTGTCTTAAAGAGCATACAGAAGTTTTTTCGCACAGGTAAAAACTGCGACCACAATGGCAGTCATTCATTATTATCCAAGAATGTCCAACTGCATGCCGCTTCTAAGCTTACAGCCCCCAATCTTGTGTGCTTTCTTAAAACCACGCCAACTCCCACAATTAGACCAACATTTGCACAGCTTTCTAACTGTAGTTATCTGCTTCTCAATAACATTCACTCCTACAGAATGTGAGCTGGCATACTGTTGTCCTTACTGTTTCAAACCGAGTTACTTCCTGTGGCAATGTCTATTCCCACCCACACAAAGTAACTCCCAAACTTCAACTTGGCCTTCAATCCCTACTTTGAAAACAGATTTCATTAAACTAACCAAACTAAAGCACTTTTGTTCAGAACAGAAGTGTCCCTCACATCTGTAAAAGAAATGTATCGACTGCAGATAGCACAAACTTCAAGTAAAATACTCTCCCTTTTAAAAACAAACCTCCCATTACAGTTTGTGAATTGTTACACAATTCTCAACATATCTCACACTTAAGGTCTGCCACACTTTTTTAACATGCTCTCCTCCAGCCTTCTCACAGACGTTCAAACAGTTCTTGGTATAATACCAGACTTCATTCATTCGATCATCTCTGGAATAGCAGGAACAGTGCCCGTAATTCTTGCTTTGTTTGCAGCCATCCTGCTACTATTTTTGCTTGTAAAAAATGTCTACATTCCCTGTGGTAATAATAAGCCTCTACGTGAAACTACATCAATACTGTCAAAAACTTTTCGGCTGCCTGCTCTATCTATTATCGGAGCCAGCTACAACGTGACATTTGTCATCCCTGTATAAATGTAAAGGGATGAAAGCTATGACAAAAGACCTGAATATCTGGGAACCCTAACTATCTGGATGGGTAAACAAGACAGACAAGGCATTGGTTAAAGTATATGAATGTAAATAGATGTAAATGTTGTGTACCTCATAAACTGTTAATATTTGGGCACCACTGTCAAAGCTGTCAGATGCAACGAAATATTAATGCATAAGCTGATGATGATAAACTAATATAATTGCTTTGTATATTGTATGTTAAATATATCTAATTTCCAATAAAAAAAAAGAAGTGCTGACAGTCATCTTGGGACTCGGGACTGAGAGCCCCCAAAAAGAAAAAAAAAGAATACGCCTCTACGCGAAGCTGCATCAATACTGTCAAAAAATGGAACAACTTTTCGGCTGCCTGCCTCTATCTATTATCGGAGCCAGCTACAACACGACATTTATTTCCACATATGCAATCTGCGTGCAACCATGTTTTTATTGGAAAACTTGCCCATTCGACTGGCGAATGGATCTATGCCTTGCCAACATCCCAACAATCGCTCCCGATATCCAGCAGGTAATGGAGTATCTTGAAAACCATGAACTTGATTGTTCGGGCACAGGAGCAATGGCGCATGGCACACAAAAAGGTATTGTGGCGGAATAGGATTTCTGCTCAGCTGCGAAAGATCTCCTGCAACGTGCGACCTTTGACAACATCGCAGATTGCCTGCCAATTCAAATTGGCGCTCCAACATTCGAGTAACATTACTGTCCTTTTAAGGATATGAATTGGATCGCTTCGCTTTTCTCACACGATGTCAACAATGACCTCTTGGAGCATTAGGCATCTGAAGCCGCTGAAGAACTTCTGGACTGCAATCTCCAAGACTTGTAAGAAACTCACGTTATTCTTGGATTGATTTCTTCCATCTTTTTTTACTTTTTCCTTTTTTTTTTAATACACTTCAATTGTACTACTTTCACATAATAACTTTCTAAGTATGCTCACGCAGTTCAGTTCTTAAACTTTATTCGATTCTTCATAAAAAACATCATAAAAGTATACACAGTAAAAAAAAAGGCACATATGAATTAATACAAGATTGGGGAGTACAGTACATAGTAGAACTCAAATGAGTAAGAACATGGACTAACAGCGAAAGGTTTGGGCTAATACAATATTAAAAAAACATACTTTTTCTGACCGATACTGATTTTAGAATGAAGGTTGCGATAAAAAAACAGATATCCGGAGTGGCAAGTGCAAATAGAAATCTCATAGCATTAGCAGTTGTGGACATAGAGTTTTTCTTAAACAGAGGTTTGAGGTAGAGAATACGCAAAGGTTTATATAAAGGTCATATTAGCATAAAGTGCAACATGCTTTGTTTAGTAATTCCGTCACACGGACAGGGGGTGGCAGAGTAAATTTTCATCCTCGGAAATGCCACCAGATTATGCACAATACCTAATCTCAGCCTTGTAAGAACATACTGATGAGGCTGTCTAGTGATAACTTTTAGGTACAAAGGAATACCAATCCCTTCTTCCTTGTTTGAAAAATAGAAGGTATGGGTTGAATAATCACTAGATTGTTCTTTACGCCTATTATATTTATGCCTCAAAAAGACTCCTTTAACCTCCTGCTTCGGTAAAACAATCGCACACATGGGGTCTTCATGAACATCCAGGTCGAAAAGTGCCTTAAAGGATGAGACGACATATTTTAGCTACGGAATCTGGTGGGCGTTATCCAAGCGTAAACAGTCTTGTATTATTCCTCTGGTAAAGCCAGTTTCATCCTTCGACCAAATGGACCTCCAAGCCATTAGGGGTCTCAATCCGATTAAGTCAGATATGTAATCCAGCCCTAGTTCTTTATGGGTCAGTTCAATAGATGCCGAAGGTGGGAGGCAAAGGAGTCTCTTAAGAAATGAATTTTCAAGTATTTGCAAATCCCTTTGAGTCCTGTGTCCAAAAAAACCCTGAGCCATAAAGGGCAATTGATGCACATCTGTGTTGATAAACATTCAGCATGTCCGGTATGCGTCGGCTTCCCAATTTAGCAGTAAAACGAAATACACTTAAGGAAGCCTTGCCCATCCTAGCTTTAACATTGTGTTGCTCTGGGGCCCAGGACAAGCCATTGTTAAAAGTAATGCCCAGATAGCAAAAGTTATTCCCAACCTCGATGCGGTTATCCTTAAAATAAAATGATTTAAGTTGGTTCACCTTTTTTCCGCATGCCATGATGAAGGTTTTGGAGTTATGAATTTTTATTTCTTCCCCTGTATAAAATCATAAAAACAGTTCATGAGTTTCTGAAGGCCTATGGGGGTTCTTGAAAGTAAGATGGTATCGTCTGCATAAAGCAGTACCGGAATTGGTTGTCCCTCGACTTGCGGGGCGTCAGCTTGAAGTTTTTCAGTTCTTGCTCCATGGAGTTTAGAAAGAGGGAAAAAAGCAGCGGGCCAGGACACAACCCTGTCTAATACCGGATTTAACCCGGATCTTCCTCGTGCATTCCCCCTCAGGACCATAGCTCACGCATTTGAACTCTGTTTTCATTATTGCTCCTTGCGTCTCCATTCTAACCAGGGATAGGTGATGTATGGCCTATGCAAATACGCTATTTACTTGCTAAATTAGCCTAAACCCGACATCCATTTTGAAACCATGTCTATTCTTTGTGCATACGTCTCTCTGCATGCCTGTTACCCATAAAACCCTTTCACACCAATTTACTCTTCCTCAGCCTGTGCTCCCAAGCTGCCGATCAAGATTAAAAAAAACGAAATTGTTTAGGAACTGGTTCGCACATTGTGGTCATCGTATCCTACCTTTATTTCCATTATACAATTTAGTAGTTCATGTCTAATAGATATTGTTCATGTCACATGGAACTGTAACATGTAATGTAGAATTCACTGATACAGGAGCTTACATTAGAATCCAGCAGAACATGTTAGAGTTTTCCTCAGCTGGATGCCTTAGCTCTTGCACCAGTGGGTCCATTTATGGCACTTAAATGAAGACCTTTTTTATATAACTTTCAAACTCCATCGCTTTATTACACACAGCCACTTTCTTAGACACACCTGATTTCACCATTTGTCTTCTGTGGCATTGCAAGATTCTGCATTATATCCTTCACAAATATTTCTTTATTCCTGCTTGCTAAAACACTACATTCAAGTCTTCAGCCTCTACTTTCTGAAGACTCAAATGTAGTGTTTTAAAAAGCAGGAATAAAGAAAAAATCGAGAAGAATATAATGCAGAATGTTGCAATGCCACAGGAAGAGAAATGGTGAAATAAGATGTGTTTAAGAAAGTGGCTGTGTGTAATAAAGCGATGGAGTCTGAAAGTTATATAAAAGTGTCTTTTTTCAAGTGCCATAAATGGATTCACTCGTGCAAGACGTAAGGCATTCAGCTGAGGCAAACTCCAACCGCTTCTGCTGTATTCAAACGTAAGTTCCTGCATCAGTGAATTCCACAGTACATGTTACAGTTCCATGTGACATAAACAATACCTATTAGACTTGAATGAATCAAAATTCAATAATGAAAATAAAGGTAGCATACGATTACCACATGTATCCTTTAAGAAAGCAAAAAAAGAAAAGAAATTGCAAAATGTAATCATCAAACTTCTTAGGTACCCCGGTACTCATTTTTTTATAACACAAAATTATCAACAGTAGAACAGTCAGCAATCTCTTGTACAGTAGATTCAATCTGATGTATTTCAGAATTGGTAATAGTTCTACCCACATCGGAACTTTGAAGAGGAACACAAAATTGTGCTTCTGAGAAGCACATTCGGTAGCTTTCTCGTCAAACCATACATTATTGTCTTCAGCTCTTTCAAAAAAAAATTCTTGTGCAAAGAGCTAAGGTACCGAGCTGAGGCAAACTCCAACCGCTTCTGTTGTATTCAAACCAAAGCTCCTGCATCAGTGAATTCCACATTACATTTTACAGTTCCATGTAACATAAACAATAGCTATTAGACATGAATGACTCAATTCTATAATGAAAATAAAGGTAGGATACGATTACCACACTGTGCCAACCAGTTACTAAACAATGTTGTGCTTTTTTATCTTGATCGCCAGCTCGTGAGAAGAGGCTGAGGATGAGTAAATTTGTGTGAAAGGGCTTCGTGGATAAGAGGCAGGCAGAGAGACATGTGTACAAAGAATCAACATGGATTCAAAATGGATGTTGGGTTTAGGCTAATTTAGCAAGTAAATAGCGTATTTGCATAGGTCATACATCACCCATCCCTAGTTAGACTGGAGATGTAAGGGGCAATAATGAAAACAGAGTTCAAATGCCTGAGCATACTTAGAAAGTTATTATATGAAAATAGTTCAATTGAAGTGTATTGAAAAAGATTTAAGCGAAAAGTAAAAAAAGTTCGAACAAATCAATCCAAGAATAACGTGAATTTATTGCAAGTCTTGGGGATTGCTGTCCGGAAGTTCTTCAGCGGATTGAGATGCGTAATGTTCCAAGAGGTAATTCAAAAGCTACTGACTAATCTCCCTGCTCCATTCCCAGCAAAGGTACTGGAAAAGATAATCAGCTCATGACACACCTGAAGCCAAACCAGCTACTCGCTGCCTCCCAATCCAGCTTCTGCAGCAATCACAGCACCGATATCTCCCTGATCGCAGCCACCAATGACATTTGAACCCACCGTGACCAAGGAGAAACAACAGCTTTGATCCTCTTCAACCTCTCTGCAGCCTTTGACACTGTATCCCACCACACGCTGATCTAAATACTTCACCACATCAGCATTTACTGGGACTCAATCAGATTGATCACCTCCTTCCTCACTGGAAGAACCCAGAGGATCCACCTTCCACCTTTCACCTGTGAATCCAAAGATATAACCTGCGGTGTTGCCCCCGGGCTCACCCCACAGCCTGACACTCTTCAACGCATATATGACCCCGCTGGCCAATATCATCAGATCCTACGGTCTCAACATAAATTCCTCTGCAGACAACACCCAACTCAGCTCTCAGTCACACACAACTCCACCATCACCAGAACCAACTTCCACAGATGCATGACAAAAGTCACTGATTAGATGAAGAACAACTGCCTGCAGCTGAACACAGACAACATGGAAGTACTGATTTTTGGCAACAGCAGCAACACTTGGAATGCCTCCTGGTGGCCTTCAGGACTAAGACCTGCATCCACCCCTCTGACCAGGCCAGAAACCTCGCAATCATCTTTGACAACAAGCTCACCATGAAATCACAGATCAATGCCATCTCCTACGCCTGCTTCCTCACTCTGGGTATGCTACGTAAGATCTTCAAGAGGCTACCCCTACACCTGAGACGCACAATGACATTCGCCCTCCTCACTGGCCAAATAGAGTATGGCAATGCCTGCCATGTGGGAATCGTCACACACCTCCTACAGAGACTTCAGACCATACAGAACACCACAGCCAGACTCATGCTCAGCCTTCCCCAACAAACCTACAACACACCCCACCCAAGGTAATAACTCCACTTGCTCCCCATTCATATGAGATGCCAATTCAAGCTGCTGACCCACGCATACATGCTTCTACACAATGAAGGACTCGCCTGAACATCCACCAACCGTTGAGAAGACTATGCTCCACCTCCCTTTCGCTTGTCCATACTCCCTGCATCTACCAAGCAGAAGTGGAGGATGCTTCTCCTCCCACACTGCAACAAAGACCTGGAACAGCCTCCCCACGCACCTCCAGACCATTACATTACTTCCAGAATTCCAAATGACCCTCAAGACAAGGCTGTTTAAATAAGCCTCTGGGTTCCGCAAGTGCCTGGATCCCCTATCAGTTGATTGGCCATGCTTTATAAGTCCTGATTAATTGATTGAGTTGCAAATCTGGATGACTGGGTTTGCAAGAGTCTCTTAAGAGTCTTGCAGGAGCATCTATAAAAAAATAGAGCATTCTGATTTGCCCAGGGAGCTTTTCTCTTTGGCTATTTGACTCACACGCGAGCCAACCTCCCAAAGGAGTGAGCACTCCGATTGACTACCACCAACATGAGAACAATTTTACTGGTAATCCTAATAGGACTTTGAGACTTAGTCCCCTGTCCTGAACTTTAAAAAAATATTATATAAGTGGGCAGGCTAGGGGTACCCTATCCCCCAGGCCACATGGGGGGACCCCTGGGGCCAAAATAAAAGAAAATCCACAAAGTGCGGCCACCATTATTTACATATAGATGGGGAGAGGGGAATCAGTAGAGCCCCCTCCTCAGTTCATTCAGGGCCTGGGGACCCTATATCCTGGATAGCCTATATTTAAGGGAAGGGGACCACATCAGGTTGGGCCACAGGGTTGGGCATAGGGACTGCAACAAACCACAGGACGAGCATGCCAGACGCCCATGTGCAGCAGAGGTTAGTCACCCATTGGGGGTGTCCTTGGGCCTGACATGCATCCAACCTCCTTCTGTACACAGTTAAAAGATATGCTCAGTGACTGAGTTGGGTGAACGTGATGAAAACTCCTCAGAAATGCAGTAAAAAACAAAGTTTAAAGTGATGTTATAGTTAGGTTTGGTTATAAAATCTTACTTTACATTAGAAAAGTTTCAAAAATTCACTGACAAAAAACAAAGTTTAAAATTATGTTATAGTTAGGTAAGATTTTAGCTAATATTAAAAAATTAAAGGTTAAAGTGGCGTAATAATTAGGACCTGCTATACTATAAAAACTATTATTTATAAAAAACACTGAAATTTACCAGTTAAAATTTACTGAGCTAAGTATAACTTGTGTCACTGTCAATCACTGATAATGACCTCACATTTACATCACTCATGACGTTAAAGTACATCATTGATGACATCACTGAGGCTATCTCAAATGACATAATTGATGATGACACATTGTCTCTCCTATAAACAGTTAAACGTCCAAGAAACTTGGGCTTTAAACATAACCTAAACAACAAAGATTTGAGCGGTATTAAATATACTTAACAAATAAAAATTAGTTGTTGTATAATATATTACAACAGGTGTATACCTAGGGCCAGGTGTACCTAGAATTCCATTTGCCATTTATTAATTGCGCATTTTAGTGATTAGAAATTAGGAAATTGCAAGTCGGGATGTACAAATGTGTGTCACTCACATTTAGTGATTCCTAATGGGGTTGCAATAGACCTACCTCATTAATATTTATAAGCTAGGTTGCAATTTGCACCCCATTGGGAATTGCTAACAACACAGGGATGGTGGCCTGCTGTGTTATCATAAACAAGGGAACCCAAGGATATGACAGGGACCATGGGTGCAGTTATTTATAAAGGAACACTAGGCCCCTTCCAGAAAAAAACATTTTCTTAGTATGCATTGAAAGTAAATAATGTCTATAGCAGACTGAAATAGGATCATGTATTGTGTAATTTTGATAAATATTCCAAACAACACACAAAGCCATTTGCGACTTGGAAAGAAGACAGGAAAAACTGAACAAATTTGCATAAACAAAAGCTCAGACATTTACAGTGGGGTTATATCAATATTTAATTAGCACTACATTTTTAGTACCCATGCTATTCATATCTTTAATTATTCACATTTAGAATAATCATGGCACTTTTTTGTCGATGTTTCGATCCCTCATTAGAATATGGGGACCATCACCAGGACTTAAATGATATGCCTGAGGGAAGAAGAATGCATGTGGAGATTAGGCTAGTTTAGCAGTAACTAGTGGTGCACTCTCTCGATGTCCGAAAGCATCATGTAAACACCCACTCAGCTTGATATTGTTGAGACATGACAAGATTGGTCGAAAGGTAAAATGCAGCTGCTGATAAACGGATGGATATATCCAGTGGGGTGAGGTGCTGTGGCCCATGAACCACACCAGTTCAGTATCAGGAAGCTCCCGATCGGCGAGCAGCTATGTTTATTTAAAGGAAAATGGGATGCATTTCAAAAATAAAATTAAAAGTTCTATTTTCATTTTTTAAGAGTGCAGTGGTCCGTGAGACCACTGGCTGCTCTGAAAAAATGTATGTACTACCATTCACAATGGTGAATGGGTCCCTTGGGGACCCCTTCCCATTTGCGAAGGGTTACCACCAACTTGAAGCTGGTGGTAAAATGGGAATATTTTGTGACCTCAAGTCGGTTGGGAACATTCTTACATAGTCACACGGTTTGATACCTCAGAAAATGCTTTTTTTCTGGAATTGTGCCATTTGTGAGCAGCAAAAAGCTTCTCACCTTAAAAAAGCTTATTAGGGACCAAAGCTTCTTAAAGCTTTGGTCCCTAATGAAGTTTTTTTTTTTTTAATTCATGCAATTGCGAATATCAACATACCCCATTACTGAAAAACGTTAGGCTGGAAGAAAGGTGCCTTGTCTACCAATATTCTGAGAAAGCGCAAATGTCTCAACTTCGTCAGATTGAATTGTGTAGATGTGGCTCAACGGTTAGAGGCGGCAGACCCGGAGGCAGAGGTCGGCCCGGGACCAGGGTTCAATTGCCGACGCGGCCGGGTGCAGGACCAATGTCAGCGGGCCTGATAAATCTCGCCTCGGTGCCACTCTAACCATGGGGTCCCTCGCTGCAACTCTGGGCAATAGCTTGCTTAATCTCCACTCCGGCCCCATCACCGCCGGGGATGCCTGGCTGCACCTTGGAGATGCCCAGTTAAGGGACCATCTCACAGGGAAAACCAGTACAGGTTCCCCAGTGGTACAGCGCTGGGACGTGCCAGAGTAACCACGCCCTCTATAAATCCAACATTCATTCATTTATTTATGGTCTCCTCTTCCTTCCCTTAGCTTCAAGATAATTGTGCTCTCTAGCAGTATGTATGTACATTTAACTGAAATTTCTCTTTTTAAACTATCCCTTTGCATCATAAGCCTGCAATTACCTAAAGGCAAATCTTGTTTGCATTGGCCTCACATTGTGCTTTCCAGGTCTGGTCAACTGCTGTTATCCAGTGCCTGATGGGGGAGGGTCACTCACACTCATCACTCTCGTTGTTTCAGGTCCTGGATTTAAGAGAGGTGTTTCCCAAAGACTACAGTGTGTGCAGGGCTGTCTGCTCTGCTTACTGGTGTATACACACAGATGGAATGTCACCCATGGACTTGTTCTACAGCCCTCGTTAGCAGAACCACCCTCCGTGCTCCACCCTTGCTTCATGACCTTTTCTGAGCTTAGAGCTCGAGCACGGAAATCTAAGTGACATTGGTCTAGTTCTAGGGCTGGAATTTGACAAACATGCTTTTAACGGCTTGTGAGCAAACACTGAGCATTTCTGAATTATTAGTGTGTGTTTTCAGTGTTAGGTTGACGGGGATGAACTGCAGAGTCCCTTCTTCTCTGACCTTGTCTCCTGGGACTCAGATGACACAACTGGTATTCGTTCCAGTTGGGTAGACTAGG